>NC_135329.1:169863602-170174702 GCF_023851605.1 Tamandua tetradactyla
TTTTAATTGGTAGAATAATTTTCTTACCTATTACATACAAATATAGTTAATAGTCTTCATACTGAGTAGTCAGTTCTATTTTAAAAGGTCACACATGTCGACTATAACAATCACTTTTTAAGTAGGATCTAACAACTAAGAAAAATAGCTCATATAACACACCACTGACTTATTTCTTACTGATGGTCTAAGCATGCTACTCCTAACATGCTAAAAATCCTTGGCGAACAGGCTCAGTGTTTCAAAAAAGTCCTATGGCAATATGAGCTTAGACAGCTGATGACTGTTCTCACCTAGTTCCCACCTGAAGTCCTTGGCTTCTGGAAGGTGAGACCTGGAGGAGTAGGCGAGTTAGGATGTCTCCTTAATTCTCCCACCTGTGTATCCATGGGATTTATCTACTCGTAGGAGATTCCAGGAACAGTGGCTATAGTCTTGAGCGCCCCAGTCAGCCCAGGATCTAGAAATGTAGCTACTGAAGCTGGTTCCCCAACAGGATTAAGACAGAATTTGGGGATGCCCCATCCCATCACCACTAACAACCCACTGCTACACATTACATTAACCTGAAATAACAAAACTCTTGTATTTTATGTGAATGAAATTTTTGGACTTCATTTACATCTTTATTTTTTTTTAATGAAAAAATCAAGGGTTTTGCTCTATTTGGTAAACATTGATTGAAAATGAAGTAAAAGTGATCTGGGTTTTGTTTATGATCATCTCTGATATTCAACTATTCCAGTATTAATAACAGAAGGAAGAGAAAATTCATATTTAATATAGCTAATTATTTAAGTAAAATTGTTTGGAATATTATAAAATTTCAATAGCTATAACTGTTAAAAAATTCAAAGTTAAAAAATGTACTGAACATTTGTGAGAAAAATAATTTTCTTACATGATGATGATCCCATTATCAATGGAAAATGAGTCAGAAGGTAACCCAGCAATATTCCAAGTTCTAATTGTCACAGCTTCTCCCAGGGTACCCATAAGAGAATAATCATCTGAACAGGGGATATCTCTTCCTTTGCACAAGTTTGTCCATTCCTTGGTTTGGTTCTTTAAAACACACAGAGAAAGATAAAGAAATGAGGTTGATGGTTACAAAATGAGTACTCGGCATACTCATCTATTACATTTTATTCTTTGAATCAACAGACCATTGTTGAAATTCTACCTCAAAAGTGATTTGAGTTTATCAGATTTTTCAAACAAATTTATAATTTAGAATGTTAGATTATGTGTTTAAAATTTTATCTTGACATCAAATATAGATAACTTAACAGTGAAATCAGAACTTAATAGTGAAGTCAAACTTATAAGAAGTCAGAATTTTTGATCTGGAAAAAAATACTTATTACTCTAAAGCTTTCTCTTACAAAGTAATTGCGGAAGACCATGCTTTTCAATGTATTTTCTTTAAATTACAAATACCCAAGAAAACATTAACTTTTATGCTATAACATTGTGTTATTAATCTATTTTTGAACTTGTAGGGGACACAGAAGACAACCATATCTGACTGTCACCCACCTGTGGAGACCAGGCAGGGATAATGAAGTACTAAGAAGTATCAGGGTTCATACTGGGGTTTGTGATACCCCACCTGTGGCACACAGTCTTCTAAGATGCTCAGGAACCAGGAGGATACTTCAAGTCAAGGTTCAAACCCCAGGAAGTTAAAAGTAAAGGTCCAAGTTGACGTTACAGATGAAAGGGTTCAGAAATAGCGGGAGACATGACTGCAGAGAATGTAGGCCAGGAACAAGCAAGGAGAAAATGGCAACAGCAATGGCTATACGTGGTGTTGCTAGTAGTCAGTGGGTTGAGGAGGATGCTGTGTAATCACAGGTGGCACTGGACGAGGGCATGGTGAGATTGCAACCCCCTCAGGCTCCCCTGAGCACAGTGGGACCAGTATTCCCCTAGGTTTGCACATGAAAGGCCTTCACAGTTTTAGGAAAGTTGATGACTTTCTTGACCTTGATAAGCCACCTATTTTGTAGAAGGCCCACAGTTTGGAACTGTCTGATGTTCCCTCATGACTCAATTCATACCACAGAAATAATGCTCTGTTCTTTCCATTGCACCATACCAAGTGGGCTATGGGTTCAAATTGTCCCATTATGGAGGAAAATTTTTGTCACTTGACAAAATTAAGGTGGTGCCTGCCAGGCTTCTCCACCAAGTCACTCTTTTTCCCTTTCTCTTGTCAATTAATAAGCATTTTATGGGAAGATTATCTGAGACTATGTAAATACCTGTTTTTTTTTGTTTTTTTTGTTTGTCAAGCACTTATTTTGTTCAATCTATCAATCATATCAGAATAGACTCATCTGTTCATATTTTTAAAAAGGCTTATGTTACTGCCATTATTTATTCTGATGCTAACATTGTTCCGGATTTGGCCAGTGGGAGTCCCTTTATGTTGGACTCTGTCCTTCTGGCATAATCTCAACATTCTTTGGAAATTTTTTGGCTCAAAAAAATTATTTGAGACTTATCTTAAAATAAGCTATTTCTCCAAAGATCCTTGGTCCCTTTAAGTAGATAATGGCATTTAAAAACCAAGATCTAAGGTTGTGTGGGTGCTCATTGTCATGCAGGTATCACTGCTTCCAGGCCCTCTAGTAGGCAGAGCTAGGGAATAAACAGACACTCACACCACACACACACACTCCACACAGTTTCTGTCTCTCTAACACACACACACATTAATAACACACACACACATTAATAACACACACACACATTAATAACACACACACACATCTGATTCTAATCCAACACCACAGGATTCATTCTAGACCTTTTGTTTGTTTGTTTGTTTGTTTCGGGGTGCATGGTCCAGAAATCAAACCCAGATCTCCCCCATGGAAGGTATACATTCTACCAATGAACCACCCATGCACCCATTCTAATTTTAACCCTTTGCATACTGTAGCCACCTTTTCTGACAGTGAGAAATTTGGATCCTGTCTGCATTAATATTTTTCCTTCTTTGATTAATCCTCATACATATATATGATTACATATAATTATTATATATATAATATACATATAAGTTAATAATTTGTGGGAGATTGAGCATATATATATATATATACATATATATATATATACTTACCACTAAGACCCCTTCCCCCGTGGGCTGCCCACCTCACTGCACTAAGCACTCTACTCACACCCTCCCCGCTACCTTGAGGGTGCCCCTATTGTCCTCCCATGTGGAAGTGTTTCTCAGCCTCCTTGGGCTCTGACACACTATGCTGGGCTAACCCAGACAACTTCATTCAGAAGTCTGCCCACCATAACCCCCACCCCACATGGATGTGTTCCTCAACCTACTTAGGTTCCAGCATCCCTTCTTGAGTTGAGTAGCCTGTGCTCTAGGAACAGCCAACACCTGCCCTGGTCACTGCTACTGACATCTCTCTGTGGGGTTGCCTGCCTCACCCTTTGGGCTGAGCTCTGATAAATCTATGCCAGGCACTCCTCCCAGGGGATGGCCTCCTGTCTCTGCTTGGGCTCCAACAAACGACACACCAGGTCACTACCATGCAGATGCACCCTCACTTGAAGGGGTGCTAATACCCCACGTTGGCCACTACCCACCTCATGAATATCTCTCCCACCCCTTTTGGGTTCCAATAACCCCACTTTGGCAATTGCGACGTCCCCTCCAGGCAGTCTGGACACCTACCTGAATCACAGGATTAATTTGAAGGGAAGTGAAGAGAAAGGAAGAAAATGGAAAAGGAAAAGAAAAAGCAGTGGGTATTGTTTTAAGATACTGAGTTTCAGGACTGTTACGCGTCAAAAGCTAACTGGTAGTTAATGAAAGCAATACAGCATAGCAGGAAAGGCAGAATAACATGCTTATTTCAAAATATCTGTCTTAGAATAAGACGGATTCCTAAATTTGTCACTTATTAGCTATGTGAGCTGATTATTTAACCTTTCAAAATTCCCATTTTTATCCTTAGCGAAATGAGAATAATATATCTACATTACAGGGTTATTGTGATAATTAAATGAAACAATGACTGTTAGCACCAGTAAGTACTGTCTGAGTTTTCTGCAGCTGCCATAATAAACTTAGCAACTCAAATTTATTATCCCATGTTTTGTAGGTCAAAATTTCAACCTTGGTCTCATGAAGTTGAAATCAAGATGTTGGCAGGACTACATTCTTCTCTGAGAAGAATCTGTCTCCTTGATCACTCCTTGGTTCATGGTCTCCCCCTCCTTCTATCTTCAAAGCCAGCAATAGCATGCTGAATCCCTCTCACACTTCAAATCCTTCCTATCTCTTTTTCTGTCATATTTTTGTGACTTTCCCTCTGACTCTACCGCTGCCTGTTTCTCTTTTAAGGATCCATATGATTGGGCCCAACCAGATAATCAAAGAAAATCTTCCCATTTTAAGCTCTCCCTATTTTCAGTTGATCAATAATCTTAATTCTATTGGCAAAGTTCATTTGCCAGGTAACATCACATTCACTGGCATAACACCAGGGGCCAAAGATGGAGCCAAAATCCTGGCTACGACAAGTTCCTAAGAAATATCACCTGGGTGTGTTATTTTACTTTGTGCTTTGGTTGTTGATACAGGGACAGGTGGTATGGTTACGGAGGGAGGAGGGACAGATGGCATTTCCAGTTTGGATTCTGTCTCCTAGTACACTGTTCCTACAAGTATTTGTTCTAACTGCTGGCAGGCTCAAGCCTAGTTCTTCAGGTTTTTTCAGAACTAGCTTGATGCTGGAGGAAGCATGATAACCAGTGATGGGGGGAAGAAGTAGAGAACAAGGAAGCATTCATGACTGTGGAACGGTGTGTTTAGAGTTGACAGATACAGTATCTGATATAGATGTATCAGATATTACAGACGAACTCTGTGAATATAGATACCACAGATGAACTCTGGATTAATGATTTAAGTGGTCTAAGTAAATGTGTGTATAGATGCAGCAATAGAGAATAGCCAAAATTAATACGGGAAACTCTGAACAAGCACTCCAAAGTACAAACCACGGGTTTTGCCTGGAGACAAGGTGGTAGGATAGATGGTGGAAGTAGAAAATTAACTATTAAAGGTGTCACCTTATTTAAAATATTCACCACCATCAAAATAAATTTTAACTTTGATTATTCATAGGAAATATATCATAAACTTCAAACTAATCCAAGCCAGGGCATGTATGCATTAACAGCACTGTGGGAATTTTGTTTCTGTTTCTGGGACTGGCATGGGCATTACAGCTGAAGTAGCATGCACCCAGCTGTCCTGGTAGAACTGGAGTTTATTATGTTTTGTAAAACATACAAAGGGATTGACGAGTCACTGACAAGCTGGAAGAGTGGCTACACTATTTACCGAGGACTCAGTATTCAGAGACTTGGGACCCTTTGATAATTAAGTTGTTCTAAGGTTTCTTAGACTGGGTTTCCCAGAGGTAGACTCTAATGATCTGTGTGATTTATTAGGGAAGGGATGCCAGGAATAGCTAGTGAAGAAGTGGAGGAAGTATGTCAGGGAAGGGGAGGAAGCATAAAGAATGAAAGATTAGATGTCTACAACAGTTGGCTTCAGGGAGATCCCTCAGGGAACCTTGGAATGCAAGTTATTCATTGTAACTGTCCCAACTAGAGGGAAAGGAGAGATTTCCATGCTTCTTGCCTCTGTCAGAAGGCTGTCCTAGTGGGGAGAAAATTCCTAGGCACTTCCAGCTCGGCAAGAATTGGGCAAAGAGGTCTTTAAAAGCCCAAGAGAAGTTTGCCAAAAAAGAGCCACAGGGGCTAATTATTGCACATAATAGCTCACTGGAGCCAGAGGGGGATCTGGGAGGGGCACTGGCATTGTGCACCGCAACTCTTAGCTTAGAATTGTATGAGAAATCTTTGATTAGAATAAAACTACAAGCTGCTCTAAGCTAGATAAATGAGAAAAAAATAAGGAATAGGACTCACAGGAATGAATTCACAGTAAGAACAAATTCACAGGAAGGAATAGTGACACCAGAGCACCTTAAGAAAAGTGAAGATGTAGGTTGATACAGTGAGACAAGGAAGGGATAAAACTCCCTTTAAGCCTTCAGAGAGGAGATAACATGAGACGAAATGGCTATTTAAGTCAGGGGTAAGGACAGTGGCTAAAAGTTTGCAGAATGAAGTATGAGCTTTGGTTGTATCTCGGGTCTAGCTCAAGTATGGGTGGGCTTCTGTCAGCCAATTCCAAAACCTCAGTGTTGGACCTCAAGACTCCCTTGAAGCATCTGTGTGGTGGTCTGACTGGCAGCCCCAGTCTGTAGAAGCAGGATGATGGTGGAGTCAGCCTGATCAGCCCATTGGATTAGTCTGTCAGAGAGGGTTGAGGTGGCAGGAAGGATGCTGGGTAGAGCTAGGCAAGGCTGCATTTTCAACACGGCACTGGAATGCTATACAGAAGCCAGGGTAGATTCTTAAGCATCTTTTCAATCTATAGAGACTAGTATGGGTAGGTGCAGATACTCTCCAACATTCAAGTTGGTGTAGGAAAGTAGAAAGATCACTAACTTAGGATTCAGGTGACCAGAAATCTCATTCCTGCTCTGTCATTAGCCAGCTGAATGACTTTGAACAACTCACATAATCTTTATAAGCCTCAGGTTCTGAAATTGTCAAGAGAACAAATCTATTACTAAATAAAAGCAGGTAACATTAAATGTTAGCGATTTGAGCTATCTGAACTACACAATATTAATGTCAGAACCATAGACACAAACAAACAGACAAGGCTGAGAAGAATCTGAAGGTAGAACACCAGGAAATGGGCTACTAGAACCTGAAGGACTAAAGATAGAAGCACCGGCAACTTGAGGATTACAAACTAGTTTATTAATAAACAGAAACAACAACAACAAAAACAATCAAACCAATCAAAACTGTGGCCGCTAAGAATCAACCCTATTTAGGAAAAAGTCCTGAAATTAAGTGGGGCTGCATTGAGAACATGTGTAAGTAAATGCTTTGTAAAACTATGAAATTCTACATAAAGTGAGTTTATTCTTCCTCTGCTTGACACCAGAATGTTTTGAATTTCTCCCTTCCCTTTCATCCTTATTACTCCCTACTTTTAATTCTAGTTATTTAAATTTTTCTAAATCTCTTCCCCCTGCTTTGTCAGGATCATGTCTTGGGTCAGACGACAGCTCAGCTTTCCTAAAGAAAGCAGAAGGATATGCTGGTTCTCATTCGGGAAGGAACTGAAAAGCAGAAGGAAGCAGAGAGAATGAATATGTTGAGGAACTGGGTCAGAGAGAAGACAGAGGCAGAATCAGTAAAAGGGGTAGGAATGCAAAGGAGGGAACTTGGCATTTGTTTTCTAAGCAAAGAAGCCACTTGGCTTTTAGACAGGCTCACCTGTTCCTCCTTGAAAGTTTCAGTCTCTCATATGATTTGGAAATGACTTACTATTGGGGTTCCTAGAGACTAATTGATTCACTAAAAAAAAGAAAGAAAGAAAAGGCCTGATATCCTTATACTTGTTTGCAAACTGTAATTCTGTCATTCGGACCTAGCATTTCACATTAAATTTCAAGGGAAGTTTTCTGTTTCCCAAACAAGCAGATTTTAAAACAGCATTTCATATAGCATCTTTTGGCTACAGGATGATTTATAGGATATCTAAACTGTACAACCAGAAGTCATTTAAAAATATTTTGCTTGTTATACTTTAAAAACAATACCCTAAGATTAAATGTTGAGCTGTGATGGGTGGGTCGGGGCGAGCCCTTAGTGATGGAGTAGCATTCCATACCTGCCTATAGTTCGATGTAAAGGCTCCCAGGTAAGCAACAACTCCGGAGGAAATGAGGATATCACCTGTCAAGTTGATGTACAGTTGCCCCAGATCCAGAGCTGTTAGGCTCCATCGCGTTTTCTCACCTCCAAGGCCACCAATCAGCTGCTCAGCCCGTTCTAGTTTTTTGCTGCACAAGTCAACCTCAAAAATAAAAGCAAGCTTTTATCAACAACCATGAGTAGGATAAGCTAAAAAATTTTCAAGATTCTACTCTCAGAGATAAATTTTTGTTTCCTTAATTTCAAACTTCTGCCTGGATTTTTTTTTTAAACTCAAAGAAAACATGCCAAACCGTACTATTAATACTGGAAAGCCCATGACATTTTTAGAATTATTTTTTTTGTATAATTTATGTACTTGGACACAATTTATGAAATCCATAATGGGTTTTCATGTTATGCAAAGAATAATTGTATTTAAGCAAGTGCCCTACAGCAGTAAGCACTTAAAATTAAGTAATAAAGGACATTTTTTCTTAAAGATAGATGTTTACATTTTAAAAATGTAGGTGCATTTTATTTTAAATAGTCTATGACAGTCTCCCCTTATTTAACTTACGCTTGATTTAATGATAATTTTAAAAGCTAAATGCTTACTTACACAGCACTAATTTCAAGTTGTTAAAGCGTGTCAACTTACTCAGACACTTGCAATTAACCTTCAATTAAGACATCAATCATGCAATGACAATATTCTAGCAGAGTACCTGAATTATTGATTTTTAAATGACTTAGCTTTATTATTCTTGGAAGAAGATTAAATAAAGAATATCCAGAATCCAAAATAAAATAATTTACATGAAAAGAGAAATTAAATAATTGGTAAATGCAGGAACATTTAGATTATTTTGGAATAGCTTATATTTTTTCCTAATGCTACTGATATCTTTATCAAGTAAATGCTTTTAGATTAAAAGATGAAAAAACACTGAATCAGTCATTCTAAAGATAGGATAAAAAGGAATAGAATATATGTAATTGGTTATATTTCTGATACCTCCTAAATTTAAATTTTGTTGAAATTTCACCTCTTTAATATGTCCTGTCTTCTTGGTCTCTTTCCTTATCCATTCTTTTTCAACAGTGTTTATGATAAATTAAATCAGATCTTGAATTGTGATAAAGTTGCTATTAGGAACTACTAAGCAAAAATATTTTAAATAATTTTAACTAAAGTTTTTCCCCCAAAAGCAGATTTTTAGTACTCATAAATGTATATGTTCATTTATATTACCATAATTTTCCAATATTTTATTATGAAAAATTTCAAATATGCAATAGAGTTGAAAATATCTTACAGTGAACAACTATACAGCCACCTATATTTAAATGTTATTCAAATTAAAACGGATCATTTGGAAATCAAGTTCAATAATAGATTACATTTTTAAAGATTAGCACAATGTTATATTTTTGTGCAAATACATACTTGTGAACAGATCCTATAGAAAGAGGCAGTTCAGTACCAGGGGTAAGAGGGCAGTTATGAGGACTCGGTCTGCCTGGTTTCAGTACTTAGCCTCAATGCTCACAAGTTGGGGCAACCAGGGGCAAGTTGCTTAACATCTCTGTGCTTTAGTTTCCTCAAAATGGTACAGAATGATTACCTTCCTCAGAAGTCCACCATGACAACAAATGATAAAATGCATAATTCTCTTTGAACAACAGCACCTTCTGAATAATAAGAATGCAATAAATGTTGAACATTGTTATAAAATATTTTGAAATTTTTTCTGGAGCATAATCAGACTTTAGCAGTTAGTTTTCATAGATAGCATCACTAAATAGGAGCAGTGTTCCTAGTCTTAAAAACATATGGTGATGGTAGCACAACATTGTAAATGCAGTTAACAGTACTGAAATCATATATATATATATACATATATATGATCAAAAGTGGAAATGTCTGATTGTATATATGGTAATAGGATAAAAAAATTTTAAAAACTCATGTAACTATATTACACAAACAGTTCAACTTACAATAAGCCATGGACTTCAATAAATAGTACAACTATCAAAATGTACTATCATAAATTGTAACAAATATTCTACACCAGTGTAATGTGTTGGTGGTGGGGTGGTATATGGGACTCCTGTCTTTTATGTATGATTGTTCTGTAAACCCACAACTCCTCTAATAAAAATATACAGAGAGAGAGAGAACGATCCTAAAATCTAAAAACAAAACAAAACAAAACAAAAAACCCCAAAAAACAGCACCTTCAGTGGACAAGATATATTTCTAGGCATTGAGTTCTGGTATTACCTCTGCCACTAACTCTTATACAACCAGTTTACTGAACACTTTAGCTCTTCATTTCTTATTCATAATATGAAGAATTATTTAAATAATCAAGCTCAATATTACAGCAATCTAAGGCAGAGGCTAATAATGCTTTTTTTTTCCTTCTTTTTTTTGAAAGAGCCAGAGAGTAAATATTCCAGGCCATGCAGGTCAAGAGGCCAAGTCAAGGATATTATGTAGGTACTTATATAACCATTTAAAATGTAATCATATAAAAATGTCAAAACTATCAAATAGGCAGCAGGTAAATTTGGCCTGCAGGCTGTAGTTTGTAACCCTGATAGAAGAGAGAAAACAGGATTGGTGTTTTATATGGTAAGAAAGAAGATCATCATTCTTTCTTAGAATGAATGAGAATTTACCCATCCTTATCTATATCATTACATACCTGATTTTCCAAGTCCGCCTTCTTTTGTTTATTTAATTCAAGCTTGTCTTGAAGCTTGGCCAGCTTGTCTTGCACTTCCTGAAGGGCTGCCTGCTTCTTTCTAAGACCATTCATAGCAATTTTAAGCTCCCCTTCAGCTGCAGCCAGTTTTATCTTTTTAGGAGCTACTATTTTTGCCACTCTATAAGAAGTAAAATTGGTAAATTAAATATCAATTTACTATTCAAACGCATTTTCTTTCTTTTCCTTCTTTTCTTTTTACATGGGCAGAAACCGGGAATCAAACCTGGGTACTCTGGCATCTCAGGCAAGCATTCCTGCCTGCTGAGCCACCGTGGCCCACCCTTCTTTTTTTTTTTTTTTAACATTCACTTTATGTTTTTGGCTTAAAATTTTTTTTTAACATTTTTTTCAGCACATAGTTGTATATTCATCATCATTACTTTTCTTAGAACATTTGCATCAATTCAGAAACAGAAATAAAAACAGAAAAAAATTCATACATACCATACCCCTTACACCTCCCTTTCATTGATCACTAGCATTCAATCTACTAAATTTATTTTAACATTTGTTCCCCCTATTATTTATTTAAATCCATATGTTTTACTCATCTGTTCATAAGGTAGATAAAAGAAGCGTCAGACACAGGTTTTCACAATCACACAGTCACATTGCTAAAGCTATACCATTACGCAATCATCTTCAAGAACACAGCTCTACATTTTCAGGCTGTTCCCACCAGCCTCTCTGTTATGCCTTAACTAAAAAGGTGACATTTAATGTGTAAGAACTCCAGGAAAACCTCTCAACTTTGGAATTTCTCAGCCATTGACGCTTTATCTTCCATCATTTCTCCCTTCCCCCATTCGGTAGAGAAGTTTTTCTCAACCCCTTGGTGCCGAGTCCCAGCTTATTCTAGGATTTCTGCCCCATGTTGCCAAGAAGATCCACATCCCTAGGAGTCATGTCTCACGTAGAGAGGGGGAGGGCAGTGAGTTTGCTTGTCGTGTTGGCAGAGAGAGAGGCCACCTCTGAGCAACAAAACAGTTTCTCTTGAGAGTGAATCTTAAGCCTAATTTTAAGTAGGCTTAGCCTTTTCTTTGTGAGATTAAGTTTCACATGAACAAATCCCAAGTTTGGGGGCCTTGCCTATTGCTTTGCTTGTCCCCACTGCTTGTGAGAATATCAAGAATTTTCCACTTGGGGAAGTTGAATTTTCCCCCTTCCTCACTATTTCCCCAAGGGGACTTTGCAAATACTTGTTTATTCACTGTTCAAATACTTCTGGTATTTATTGAGGCATCACTCTGGACAAATCTACAAAATCTCATGCCCCACTCAAGGTTCCATGTACGTATGGTGTTCAGTTAAGCTGCCCACATAAATTATATTAGGAAATGTGCTATTCAAAATATAAATTTTGTACCAAATAAACATTTTTTGCTTTAGTCTCATATATAAGTTTTAAAATATTAATTACCATCTATTTTCAACACTCTGCATAATTGACATTCCTTTGTTCTTCCTCACGCAAAAGACTTTTAAAATTTGTACATTTAGTCACTATCATTATACACTCTAGGCATTCCTAGATTATACCATCTCAGTCTCTATCACGTATCTTTCCTTCTGATTTCATTTGTGCCCCCAGGCCTCCTCCCTCTATCATTCGCACATTCAGCTTCATTCAGTGTTCTAACATTATTGTATTACAGTTAGAAAGTATTGTGCTGTCCATTTCTGAATTTTTGCAATCAGTCCTGTTACATAATCTGTATCCCTTCAGCTCCAATTACCCAATATCTGCCCTATTTCTATCTTCTGACGGTCTCTGTTCTTAACCGAAATTCTACAAGTCCATTCATTAACGTTAGTTCATATCAGTGAGACCATATAGTAGTTGTCCTTTTGTTTCTGGCTAATCTCACTCAGCATAATGTCCTCAAGGTCCATCTATGTTGTAACATACTTCATAACTTTATCTTACAGTTGTATAATATTCCATTGGATGTATATACCACAGTTTGTTTAGCCACTCGTCCATTGATGGACATTTGGGTTGTTTCTATCTCTTGGCAATTGTAAATAATGCTGCTATAAACATTGGTGTGCAAATGTCCATTTGTGTCTTTACCCTTATGTCCTCTGAGTGGATATATAGCAATGGTACTGCTGGGTCATATGGCAATTCTACACTTAGCTTCCTGAGGAACCACCGAACTGCCTTCCACAGCGGTTGTACCATTTGACACTCTCACCAACAGTGGATAAGTGTACCTCTTTCTCCACATGTTCTCCAGCACTTGTCATTTTCTGTTTTATTGATAATGACCCATTCTGGTGGGTGTGAGATGATATTTCACTGTAGTTTTGATTTGCATTTCCCTAATAGCCAGGGAAGTTCAGGATCTTTTCATGTGCTTTTTGAACAGTTGTATTTCTTCTTCTGAGAAGTGTCTGTTCAAGTCTTTTTGCCCATATTGTAATTGGGTTGTCTGTCTTTTTGTTGTTGCGTTGAACAATCTCTTTATATATTCTGGATACTAGACCTTTATCTGATATACTGTTTCCAAGTATTGTCTCCCATTGGGTAGGCTGTCTTTTTACTTTCTTGACGAAGTTCTTTGACGCACAAAAGTGTTGAAGTTTTTTATTTCTTTATATTGTATATGTTATTCTATAAAATAGTATAAGTTAAAAAAACAAAAAAAACCCAAAAAAACAAAAGTGGGTGACTCAGTCCAGCAATAGCAAGGAACTGAATCCTGCCAACAACCTGAAGGAACTTTAACATCAGATAGATGACATGATCTTGCATTTCTAACCAAATTTCTTACAGTGGTTAAATAATAAAAATTCTTTTAAACTTCAGTTGAAAAAGATTATAGAAATAAATATAAGCTTGAAGAGTTATAATTTCATATCTTAAGAGAATTTGCCTTTCACAAACTCTCATTTGCTGTATCAATTTCAAATTTAAAAAAACTTCAATTAGCTGAAATAGAATGAATTTGTTACAGGTTCAAATTATACAGTTAAGTAAAACATGAGGAGAGAGACAGCCTGTGAGGACTGTCACCCCTCCCTGTGACCCATGAATAAACCCTGTGGGTAGTAGCAGATGTTAATCTGACTCGTGGGATGGGAAGTTAAAAATGGGATCACTTCTTTACTAGAGTCTGGAGATAAGAGATATTTCCTAGAAGATGGTAACCTGCTGGAACATTCTTTTCCATTTTGCTCAGAGTATTGTGTAAACATAAAGTGTTTAATTTTGAGAAGTTCCCATTTCTTTCTTTCTTCAATGGTTGTGCTTTGGGTGTAAGGTCTGGAAAACTGCCTCCTGTTATAAGATTTATAAGATATTTCCCTCCATTTTCTTCTAACAGTTATATGGTCTTAGATCTAATGTTTAGATCTTTGATCCATTTTGAGTTAATTTTTGTATAGGGCATGAGATATGGATCCTCTTTCATTCTTTTGCATGTGGATATCCAGTTCTGTAAGCACCATTTATTGAAGAGACTGTTCTGTCCCAGGTGAGTTGGCTTGATTGCCTTATCAAAGATCAATTGTCCATAGATGAGAGGGTCTACATCTGAACACTCTATTTGATTCCATTGGTCAGTATATCTATCTTTATGCCAGTGCTGTTTTGACCACCGTAGCTTCATAACATGTCTTAAAGTCAGGTAGCGTGAGGCCTCCAAATTCATTTTTCTTTCTCAGGATACTTTTAGCTATTTAGCTACCTGTGCTGGTCTAAGTCTGTGGTGGACTCCAGAAAAGCCATGCCCTTTGATCCTCATTCAATATTGCTGGGTGGGAGCACTTTGATTGTTTCCATGAAAATGTGATCCACCCAGCTGTGGGTGGTAACTTTTGATTAGATGATTTCCATGGAGGTGTGTCTCCACCCACTGAAGGTGGAGTTGCTTGCTGGAATCTTTTAAAAGAGGAAACATTTGGGAAAGAGTCCCTTTTGGTAGAGCCACATGAAAGTCAGCAGATGCCGCCATGTTCACCATGTGCCCTTCCAGCTGAGAGAGAAACATTGAACGTCATTGGCCTTCTTGAACCAAGGTATCTTTCCCTAGATGCCTTAAATTGGACATTTCTATAGACTTGTTTAATTGGCCTTAAAACTGTAAACTAGCAACTTATTAAATTCCCCTTGTTAAAAGCCACTCTGTTTCTAATATATTGCATTCCAGCAGCTAACAAACTAGAACACTGCCCTTCCAAATAAACTTGGTTATTGGTTTTTCTATTTCTGAAAAGTAAGTTTTTGGGGATTTTAATTGGTATTGCATTGAATCTGTAAATCACTTTAGGTAGAACTGACATCTTAACTATATTTAGTCTTCCAATCCATGAACATGGTATGCCCTTTCGTTTATTTAGGTTTTCTCTGATTTAATAATTTCTTATAGTTTTCTCTGTATAGGTCTTTTGTTTCTTTGGTTAAATTTATTCCTAAATATTTTGTTTTGGTTGCAATTGTAAATAGAATTTTTTTCTTGATTTTCCCCTCAAATTGCTCATTACTAGTGTAGAAACACTACAGATTTTTGAGTGTTGATCTTGTACCCTGCCACTTTGCTGTACTCACTTATTAGCTCTATAGCTTTGCTGTGTATTTTTCAGGGTTTTAGACATATAGTATCATATCATCAGCACACAGTGAGTGTTTTACTTCTTCTTTTCCAATTTTGATGCTTTGTATTTCTTTTTCTTGTTTAATTGCTCTGGCTAGAACTTCCAGCACAATGTTGAATAACAATGGTGATAGTGGACATCCTTGTCTTGTTCCTGATCTTAAGGGGAAAGTTTTCAGTTTTTTCCCATTGAGGATGATGTTAGCTGTGGGTTTTTCATATATTCCCTTTATCATGTTGAGGAGGTTCCCTTCTATTCCTATTCTTTGAAGTGTTTTCAACAGGAAAAGATGTTGAATTTTGTCAAATGCCTTTTCTGCATCAATCGAGATAATCACATGTTTTTTTCTGCTTTGATTTTTGTTGATAAAGTATTACATTAACTGATTTTTCTAATGTTGAACCATCCTAGCATACCTGGGATGAATCCTACTTGATCACGGTTGTATAATCGTTTTAATATGCTGTTGGATTCGATTTGCAAGATTTTGTTGAGGATTTTTACATTTATATTCAAAAGAGATTGGTCTGTAGTTTTCTTTTTTTTTTTGTAATATCTTTGTCTGACTTTGGTATAAGGTGATGTTGGCTTCATAGAATGAGGTAGGTAGCTTTCCTTCCTCTTCAATTTTTCTGAAGGATTTGAGCAGGATTGGTACTAATTCTTTCTTGAATGTTTGGTAGAATTCACATATGAAGCTATCTGGTCCTGGACTTTTCTTTTTGGGGAGCTTTGTCCCCATTGTCAAGTTTATTAGCATAAAGTTGTTAATAGTATCCTTTCATTACTTCCTTTATTTTTGTGGGGTCAGTGGTTATGTCTCCTCTTCCATTTCTGATTTTATTTATTTGCATACTCTCCTTCTTTTTGTCAACCTCGCTAGGGTCCATCAATCTTACTGATTTTCTCAGAGAACCAACTTCTGGTTTCGTTGATTTTCTTGATTGTTTTCATGTTCTCTATTTCATTTATTTCTGCTCTAATCTTCACTATTTCTTTCCTTTTGCTTGTTTTGGGGTCAGTCTGCTGTTTAGTTCTTCCAAGTAGACAGTTAAATCTTTGATTTTTGCTGTATCTTCTTTTTTGATATAGGCTTTTAGGGCAATAAATTTAACTCTTAGCACTGCCTTTGCTGCATCCCATAAATTTGGATATGTCATGTTTTCATTTTCATTTTCATTTGCCTTGAGATATTTACTGATTTCTCCTGTAATTTCATCCTTGACCCACTGGTTGTTAAAGAGTGTGTTGTTGAGCCTCCACATCTTTGTGAATTTTCTGGCACTCTGCCTATTATTGATTTCTAACTTCTTCCTTTATGATCTGAGAAAGTGTTTTATATGATTTCAATCTTTTTAAATTTATTGAGACTTGTTTTGTGATGCAGCATATGGTCTATCCTTGAGAATGATCCATGAGCACTTGAGAAAAAGGTATATCCTGCTGTTGCGGGGTGTAATGTTCTATAAATGTCTGTTAAGTCTATCTCATTTATTGTATTATTCAAATTCTCTGTTTCTTTATTGATCTTCTGTCTAGATGTTCTGTCCATTGATGAGAGTGGGGAATTGAAGTCTCCAACTATTACGGTAGAGGTGTCTATTTCTCTTTTCAGTGTTTGCCTCATGTATTTTGGAACATTCTGGCTTGGTGTATAAATACTTATGGTTGTTATGTCTTCTTGTTGAATTACTCTTTTTATTAATACACAGTGCCTTTGTCTCGTTTAACTGTTTTACATTTGAAGTCTAATTTGTTGGATATTAGTATAGCTACTCCTGCTCTTTTCTGATTGTTATTTGTATGAAATATCTTTTCCCAACCTTTCACTTTCAACCTATGTTTATCCTTGGGTCTAAGATGTGTTTCCTATAGACAGCATATAGATGGCTCCTGTTTTTTAATCCATTCTACCAGTCTATGTCTTTCGACTGGGGAGTTTAAACTATTAACATTTAGTGTTATTACTGTATGGGCAATACTTTCTTCTACCATTTTGCCTTTTGGATTTTATATGTCATATCTAATTTTCCTTCTTTTACCTTTCTGATAGTCTTCATTTCTACACTCTTCTCCACACCTCTCTCTCCTGTCTTTTCGTACTTGCCTCTAGTGCTCCCTTTAGTATTTCTTGTAGAGCCAGTCTCTTTGGTCACAAATTCTCTCAGTGATTTTTTGTCTGAAAATGTTAATTTCTCCCTCATTTTTGAAGGACAATTTTGCTGGATATAGAATTCTTGGTTGGCAGTTTTTCTCTTTTAGTAATTTATACATATCATCCCACTGTCTTCTCACCTCCATGGTTTCTGCTGAGAAATCTATGCATAGTCTTATTGGGCTTCACTTGTATATGATGGATTGCTTCTCTCTTGCTGCTTTCAAGAGTCTTTCTCTTTGACATGTGGCATTTTGATTAGTGTCTTGGAGTATGTCTGTTTGGATCTATTCTGTTTGGGGTATGCTGTACTTCTTGGATCTGTAATTTTAAGTCTTTCAAGAGTTGGGAAATTTTCAGTGATAATTTCCTCCTTTTCCCTTCTCTTCTCCTTCTGGGACACCCACAACATGTCTATTTGTGTGCTTCATGTTGTCATTCAATTCCCTGTATCCCTACTCATTTTTCCCTCTCTTTTCTTTTGCTTGGATTTCAGATGTCCCATCCTCCAGTTCACTAATCCTTATCTCCTGCCTCTTGAAATCTGACATTGTAGGTTTCCATTGTTTTTTTAATCTCTTCTACTGTGCCTTTCATTCCCATAAATTCTGTGATTTTTTTTCAGACTTTCGATTTTTTTGTTCATCCCTTGCATTCTTTATGTACTCCCTCAATTCACTGATTTGATTTTTGATGAGGCTCTCTATGTCTGTTCAAACATTCTGAATTAATTGTTTCAACTCCTGTATCTCATTTGAATTGTTGGTTTGTTCCTTTGACTGGGCCATATCTTCAATTTTCCTAGTATGATTTGTTATTTTTTGCTGATGTCTATGCATTTAATTACCTCAATTTGTTTATTCTGGAGATTGTTCTCACTTTTTTTTTACCTAGGATTTTCTTGCTGGATATCTCTCTTGTTCTTTGACATTCAGTTCAGCTTATTCTGGACCTTTAGCTTAGGTTTTATTTAACAGATCAGAATTTTTCAGTTCTTGTTTTATTTCTTGCCTTGCCTGTATGGTGCCTTTTTTCCCCCCATAGAAGGGTCTACTTAGGTATTATAGACCCCAGCCAGACTTTCCCAGACCAAACTGGCCTCCTGTCAGGAGGAAAGAACCGCCTGTGTCAGTTTTCCCTGAGGGTGAGACCCAGCAGGTTGAAAGGCTTTCCTGTGAAGCCTCTGGGCTGTTTTTCCTATCCTGCCCAGTATGTGGCACTTGTCTGCCTGCAGGTCCCACCAGCATAAGATTATATGGTACCTTTAACTTCAGCAGAATCTCCCTGCTGGGGGCATGGTGGAGACAGAGGAGAGGTTGTAGTCTGGTTTTAATCGCTTCACTTTTCCAAACCCTGGGGTGTGAACTCCTTCAGGGAGGGATTCAACCTAAGCTGAGCCCCACCCCTGTCCTGGGGAAAGCATAGGCTCCAGACAAACATTCAAACAAGCTTAATTCTGCCTATGCCTGGGGCAGTAGAGCCTGAGAAGCCTTGCTGCTGTATACAAAAAGAAGTCAAGCCATATAAACACAGTCACCAAAATGAAAGAAAAAATCTTTTTCAGAGCAGGACCCCCATTTCTTGGGTTTGCCAATCAAGAGCTTAAGTTGGTACATTGCTCTGTGTATCTCCAGGTCCTGTGTGCCCCCTCTTTTCCTTCAGGGCCCAGACCTTTTCAAATCCAAGAACACCTGTTTTTGTTTGTTTTTTTTTGGTTTTTCTTTTTCCATCAGCCCTGCCCCCTCTGCACCGGGGCAAAAACCAGTGACCTCCACTTTTACTTGAGGTTCAGCTGAGCTGGAGGCCTATTTCTACTAGTCAGAGTTTGTTAATTATTTCCATATTTGGAGTTTGGTTGTGCTCAGCTCCTGCTGCTGGTAACATCTCTTTCCTTTCCCCTCTGGGAAGTAGCCTGTGGGGAAGGGGCACTGGCCGCCTCGGTTTGAGGAATTCACAGTTCTGAGGGGGCTCGCAGCCAGTCCAGCTGGTCCAGTCTGGGGTATGATGTATGTCCGTCACTGACATGGCCCCAGCATTTGTACTGTACTGTTCCTGGCTATTTATTAGCTGCTCTGGAGGATGAACTAAATTCCACACCTTGCTAAGCACCATCTTGGCCCAGAGTCCTTGAATGCATTTTCAACCAGTGAATTTACTTTTCTAACATCCATAACTTGACTCAAAACACACCTTTCTGCAAAACCTATACTGATTTCCATATTCCACACTGCATCTAAGAATCAGTGCAACCTGATCTCATCACATGACTATTAAAATACATATTGAACATAAAGTATTTTCAAATAATTCTCTTTAATATGAAATAAAATATTCAACCATTGCCAGAATGAATTATGGTGATACTGCAAAAGGAGAACAGGATGTTCATGTAGAATATTACCATGTTAGTGGAAACGAGCCTCATTATTTAGGGTATAATTATGATGAGGAGAAGATGAAGTATTTTATCTTTGTCATTTTACTTCTTTTAAATCTCAGACTATACATTGAACCAAAAACAGCTATCATACATCTTTTGGGTAATAAACGGGACTATGCAGGCAAAAAGATAGATGAGAATTCTTTTCTTCCTATCTGGGAAATGCAGTCAGTCAAGTTACCATTCTAAATAAATGATAAAGTATTACTTAATATTTACCATTACATATTACAACCCCAAACATATTTGGCATGTACTATTTATATACTATGATTCAATCTGTGTATGACTTTGAAAGACATCCAGTAGTGGTTACTCTGTTTTGTGTATGATACAAATTGTTCTCATACAATCATCAAAAAGGTCCCTTAGATCACAAAGGAAAAACATTATATTGGTTGTTTCCAAAGTGTGGCCCAAGGACCCCTGGGGATCCCCAAGCTAAAATTCCTTTAAGGGGATCGAAGAGGTCCACAACTGAATATGTGAGGTTGGATTTTTTTCATACACTTCAATAAAAATAACATATTGCAGCAGATTACATGAAGAAGTGGATAGAAAAGTCCAGCAGTCTTCTAATAACCACACATTAAAGATATGTGCAAACATAATGCGATCCCACTCTTTGCATTAATCTTTTTTTTTTAATAATGTGGTTTAAAAATAATTATGTTAGCATGGAATGTTTTATTGCTATTTAAAATGAATTTAATAAATATTTTTAAAAGTTCTTAGTTTTAAAATTTAATATGGGGAAAAATAAAAAAAACTAGAGCTCAATGAGATTTTTAATAATTTTTTTAGTGTAAAGGGTTCCTGCATCCCCAAATTTTAAGAACCATTCTATTTTACTATTTTGATTAGTATAATTTCACCTTAACAAATAGGTAAACACATAGCAGGTATTAAACATGATTTTCCATGGAGTTTCTCACCTCTATAGCTTTAAAATCTTTTATCATCTAAATGTATGAACATGAAAACAAAATACACTGTTTTGTTATCGACATGTTATCGACACTTACTTATCATACGAATCCATTGCTATGACCCATTTGCACAGACCTTCTGCAGCTGTGGAAGCATTTCTAATCTTTTCTGGAACGAAATCTGGATTTGGAATATAACTTTTTCTTATGATATTCATATAAGTTGGAGGAATATTGTCTTTGTCATATTCATGAAGTGACTGCAGAAATCTAATGTCACCCAGAAGCCTTTTCGCTGGACCCCAGAAATCCTCTATTTTTTTCCCTGAACCTGTTGGGTCAGGAATTTTGTCAGCTTTGATGCCTTTCAAGATGCATATAGCTTCCATGACAAGCTTGACACCAGCAGGAGGACTCTTCATGGATTTTACCACAGTAATGTCCTTGAAATAACAAAATGTTAATTATTAAAAAAAAGAAATGTTTGTTTATAAATTAGTTGCAGTCAGTTCCTATATTCAGACTAAGTTTTAAGAAACAGAAACTCACTCTGTTCATTGGGTAGAATAGTGACAATGATAGAAATATGTTGAAAAGCAGTGAGTTTCCACCAAGGCAAAAGTTAAAAGCAAAAAAAAAAGAATAATATGTTCTAAGCCCAGATCAAAATGATGGCATAAGATGCTCCACAGTGCCATTACCCCACAGAATATCTGAACAACTAATAAAAACTGGCAGAGCCATCTTCCTTAGAATTCCAGAAAAACAGTTAAAGAGTTGCAGTAACTGAGTGAGGACTGAATCAAGAAAACACAGTTTTAGAAAATGGTAAGAGAAGCTTGTAGCACCCTTGCCGTCTTCTACCCACTTCCTGGTGCAGTGTGGAGCCAGCCTGCACCCCAACTGTGGATCCCTGGCCCTATTCTGGAGGGACCAGAATAACCTCTATACACATACTCGGGTGACTGTATGTCCCAGAAATTTAACCCATAGCATTAAAAGACTGAACATGGAAACCCATCACAGGTTTGCCCTCCCACTTGCACCACAGCAGTAGCAGACTGCAGACAGCAAAAACCATGTAAGAGATAATTTAGTCAAAGTGGCCTGGAGCAAAAGATTGCCTGCTTAAATTATACAGTAGAACATCAAAGGGGGAAAATTTATTTCATAGGGAGTAAAGGGGCACTCAAATTCTCTAGGTGGAGGAATTTCTAAAGCCAAGAGCAAACAAAAGCCCAGGACAAGAGGCAGGTACAGAAAAGATGGACAGAATTGTAAGACTATGTACTACACATCCACAGGTTGATATCATTTATAGGAGGGCTAAGCCCTGAGAAGAGCACCAACCAAAGCAGAGCCATTTCAAAAAGACTAAGAAAGCTATATATATTTGCATTGGTTTGCTTGTTTTTGTTAGCTTCTGGCATTCAAGGAAATCTCAGTCAAATCACTAGCTAGAAGAAACAGCTCAGGGACTAAATCCCAGAGCTTACATTAAAAAATATTAAAATGAGCTTTGTGCAGCAAAAGATTATAAAGACAAAGAAAGAACACTGAGACCTATCCAAAGGAACAAGACAAAAATCCAGAAAGCATTATCAAAAAAGATCAGACTTTGAACATAACAATGACTTTTAAAAAAAGATCTTCAATAAACCAAGGTGATAAAGGAAAACACCAATGAGGAACTAAAGGATATTAAAAAAAATAATGAATGAACAGTATGGCAATCTCAAAGAAACAGAAAATTTTAAAAAGAACCTACCAGAAATATTAGAACTGAAGACCACTGCAACTAATATGAAAATTTCCTAAAGGGTTTTAATAGAACATTGGAGATAGTAAAAGGAAAAATCAGTGAATTTGAACACAGAACAATTGAAATAATCTTCTCTCAGGCAGAAGAGTAGAAAGAAAAAATTTTAAATAAGTGAATAGAGCTTAAGAGACCTGTGGGACACCATCAAACATACCAATAAACACATTATGACAGACCCAGAAAGAGGAGACAGAAGCAGAAGAATATTTAAAGAAATAATGGCAAAATACTTCCCAAATTTAACTAAAAACATGAATATGCACATTCAAGAAGCCCAGCAAACCCCAAACTCACTAATAAGCATGCCTGACACACAGTGGTCAAATTGCTGAATGCCAAGGACAAAGACAGAGTTCTGAAAGCTTCAAGAGAAAAACAATGTAATCTTATTGGAACTCCTTTGTACATAATACTTGCCAATATTTCAATAGAGATCAGGGAAGCAAGAAAGCAACATGGTAAAATATTAAAGTCCTGGAAGAAAACAAGAGCCAACCAAGAATTTCATATCCAGAAAGAATATCTTTCAACAATGAGGAAGAGATTAATATATTTCCAGATAAATAAAAGCTAAGGGAGTTTATCACTACTAGACCTGCCCTACAAGCAACGCTAAAGGAAGATCTTCAGACTGAAAGGGAAGAACACTAGAGAATGGACTGAAGCAACAACAAGAAATAAAGACGTCCAGTAAAGGTAACCATATGATTATGATAAATGCTAGCACTATTATATTGTATTATCTGGTGTGTGCTTTACTTCTTACAGGTTCTGAAACACAAATCTATAAAGAGCAAATAGTAACCAAAAAGAGCTGTCGTTGCTATACTATTGTCAGATAATATAGATTTTAAGTTAAAAACTGCTATAAGGGGCAAATAAAAAAACCCATATACTGATGAAAGGGTCAATTCGACAAGAATACATAACACTATAAATATATATGCAGCTAACAGCAATGCCCAAAAATAAATAAAGCAAATATTGACAGATTTGAAAGAAAAATTAGATGGTCTGCTTTAATAGTAAAAGACTTCAATATACTGCTTTAAATAGTGGAAAGAGCAAAAAGAAAATAGGAAACTTGAATGATTCTATAAACAAACTAGAACCTAACACAGACACACATATATTTGTAGAATACTCCATCCCAAGCAGCATAATACATTTTCTTCTCAAATGCACATGGATAATTCTCCGTATGATAGGTTACAAAACAAGTCTCTATAAATTAAAAAATATTGAAATCATAAAATGTATCTTATGACCACAAAGAAATGAAGCAAGAAATCAGTAAGACAGGAAGCACTGGAAAATTCACAAATATTTAATAATGCTCTCCTAAACAGACAATAGGTCAAAAAAAAGAAAGAAAGAAAGAAAGAAAAAGACATCACAAGAGAAACTAGGAAATATCTTGAGGAGAAGGAAAACAAAACCAAAATATACCAAAATTTAGGAGATGCAGCAAAGACAATGCTGAGAAGGAAACTTATAGGTTTAAGTACTTACTTTGAAAATGAAGAAAAATCTCAAATCAGAGGCCTAACCCCACAACTGGAAGATTTAGAAAAAAAGAACCAACTAACCCCAAAGCAAACAGAAGAAAGGAAATAACCATATTAAAGCAGAGATAAATGAAATGGAGAATAAGAAAACAGAAGAATCAATTAAACTCAGTGGGGAAAGATGCTGGGAAAACTGGATATCCAGATACAAAGAGTGAAGGTAGACTCCTACCTCACACCATACTCCAAAATTAACTCAAAATAGATCAAAGGCCTAAATATAAGAACCAAAACTATAGCCCTCCTAAACAAAACATAGGAAGCAACTTCAGGACCTCAATTAGGCAATGATTTCTTTATGCCCAAAGTATGAACTTTACAAAAAAATGAATGAACAACAAAAGAAAAAAATTAGGTAAATGGGACTTCATAAAAATTAAAAACTATTGTGAAAATAATTTTATCATGAAAGTAACGAGACAGCCTACAAATGGAAAAAAATATTTGGAAATCGCACATCGAATAAGGGTTTAAATTCCAGAAAATATTAAGAAATCCTACAACATAAAAACAAAAAGACAAACAGGCCAACTAAAACAGATGCAAACAAAACAAAGCAAAACATTTCTCCAAAGAATAAACAAATAGCCTATAAGCATATGAAAAAATGTTTAACATTATTAGCTATTAAGGTTACACAAATCAAAAACACGAGGTATCATTTCACACCCAATAGAACATCTAGTATTAAAAACTAAAGCAAAACAGAAACACAAATGTTGGAGAGCATATAGAGAAATACCAACACTTACTCATTGTTGGTGGGAATATAAGATGGTGCAGCTACAGTGGAAGACAGTTTGGCAGTTACCCAGAAAATTAAGAATGGAATTACTATATGACCTGGCAATCCCACTTCTAGGCATACACTCAAGAGAATGGAAAGGAGGGACTCAAACAGATACTTGCATATCAATGTTCATAATAGCAATATTCACAATTGCCAAAAGATGGAAACAACTCAAGTGTCCATCAACAGATGAATGGATAAACAAAATGTGCTATATATTCATACAGTGGAATATTATTTGGTAGTAAAAAAGAATGAAGTTCTGGTAATGCAATAACAGATGATCCTTGATGCTGAGTGAAATAAGACAGACACAAAAGG
This sequence comes from Tamandua tetradactyla, assembly GCF_023851605.1. Taxonomy (NCBI): domain Eukaryota; kingdom Metazoa; phylum Chordata; class Mammalia; order Pilosa; family Myrmecophagidae; genus Tamandua; species Tamandua tetradactyla. The sequence goes on from NC_135329.1 coordinate 169,888,837, forward strand.
ATATACTGCATGATCTCACTGATGTGAAATAATTACAATAAGCAAATTCATAGAATCAGAAACTAGAACATAGCTTTTCAGGGGCCGTGGTGAGGTGAGTGATAGGGAGTAATGCTTAATTTTTTGAGAGTTTCTGTTTGGGATGATGTACAGCACAGTGAACCATAATGCAAACTATCGACTATAGTTAATAGTACACTTATAACATTTTTCATCAATTATAACAAAGTTACTACACTAATGCAAAGTTTTAATAATAGGAAAACTGTGTGTGTGAGGGGTGTAGGGGAATTCTGTATTTTCTGCATGATTTCTCTGTAACCCTGTAACTCGTTTAATAAAAAAATTACGAAGATACACTTTGTGAGATACTTGTAGCATGAAGCCCACTTAAAAAGACAACATAAAAGGGAGACTTGGATGTTACAAATTGAGTTTTGTAGATTCTAGAAAAAAAAAAGTAGTAGATCCCTATCACAAACATTACAAACATACTGAACAATTATATACATAAAGGTCTCCTATAATCCCACTATAATAGTTGACCTCTGTATTTTATATCCTTTTATAACTTTTTAAAATGTATTTTGCTACAGAGCAGTGTATGTTCTATATTTCCACCAATGGATTCATAGTATATGCAAAATACATGCTGTTTCAAAAGCTGCTCTACTTCAATGACAATATACAATGGATATCCCTCCATACTAATTTACATCATTTTTAACGGCTGCATAGCATTCTTATGTATAGATATAAAACACAATTCTAATATATTATCCATGCTCTTTTTTCTATATTGTACTGTTACCACTTCCATATTTAATTAAATACTCTTATTTTTAAAGTTTTGAACATATATATACTAATAGACTGTTCTCCAGAAAGGATAAAATGGTGCTTGTTTTACTATGCCGTCAGCAGCACTGGTAGACATTTGGATAGGCAGAAGACATATTGCTTTAATCTGTACTTCTTTAAATACAACTGAGGCAGACCAGCTTTTCACATGTTTATTGATATCTTTTGTCTTGCGAATTACATTTTATATCATTGACCATCCTGTTTTAGAGCTACTTTCTTCTTACTGATTTATAAGAGCTGTTTACATAGAAGGTATTTTAATCCTTTGTGTGCTGTTTGAAATATTTTTCCCCCGGTGTTTCTAAAATTCTACCCATGATGTTCATGTCAAACAAAATTTACAGAGTTTATATACTAAAATGTATTACTCTTAAATTATGAAAAATAAAAAGAGTATTTGGGGAGCATATCTATTTCAAATAAAATTGCCTGATTTTCTTTCTGATTTCTCTCACACCTAGGAAGTCCTAGGTTCCAGTCCCTCGGAGATTATAAACATTTTGGCTTGCATTTTCAACTATTTTATTATAATATATCATTTATATTTACATGTTCAATCAGTCTGAAATCAACTGCGGAATAATAAGATGTGAGAACAGAATCTAACATTTTCCCCTCAGTTCTATCCACAAGTTTAGTCAAATTCCCAAACACTATTTCTTTTTAAAAATCCACATCTTAATATCTAATACCACATTTCATCAAAATATTACAAAATGTGTCATTGGAAGACATATTGTTTTACATATCACCAAGGAAAAGAAAAGACAAATGTTGATACAATACTTTATCACATCTATTGTGAGATGTATCCTATTACAAGATGTGTCTAAATATGAAAAAGGTGCACGTTAGAAGAAATTCAATATTTGGGCCTTGTACCTCCCTCTATTATGATAGTGCAAAATTGTAAAGTTTTTGCAATAAATGTTGTTTTATGGCACACATTGTAACATCTGGTAGCTCTCTTCCTTTTCAAAATTGTCTAAACCATGCACATGAATCACTCTTTTTTTTTTCCAGAGGAAATTGGGAATCTTTTTGCCAATTTCAAAATGTCAATTGCACTAAATTTTGAGACTAATTTCAAGAGACAAGCTATACTGTACCAGCAATGCGATGTACTTTTTTTGAGCTATGACAATGAGTTCCCTAACAAGTTAATAAATGTGCACTTACCTGTGCAGTAAGTGTGTCAAGGGCAGATAGTGCTGACTCTAATATTGGCAAGGCTTCTGCCAGGTCAGCATCGCATTCATCTTTGATGGCTTTGGCAGCCATAGCTTGTTCATTTGCTATCGTTTCATCTGCTTTCACTATTTTTTCAGTTTTGGCAACTTCTACAGACTCCCTCTCAATGATGAGCATCATTTCATCAACCTCTTTGCTAGCAACTTTTAACTGAGGATGCAGAGCCTCCAACTCACTTTGCATTGTAGCTACTTGAGATGAAGCAGAATCCAGCTTATCCAAACCCACTTCATACCTCTTTTTCATTTTCATTACCTCACTGAAAGCAAACATAAGCAGTCCAGGTTAACTATAAGGATTTCTCTTCCACTTTCAAGAAAAAAAAAAAACCACGTTATTTTATTGTAGCTCAACAATGCCTAGTAGAGCAATCTGTTTTCTTCTGCTGAAAGTATTCCATTACATCATCTTTTATTAATTTCGACACCTATTAATTTGAAAAATTAAGTGTTTTTGAGCTTTTCAGGCTTTCTGAAGGCATAACGAATGGTAGCCTGAAGATTTCCACGTATATTAATTCGTCAAAAAATATGAAATCTAGTGGGAAAAAATATTAACTCTAGAACATTGATTGTGCACAATTAAAAATAAAGAGTATATCTTGTGCATTTTTGTTTCCAGCACCTAGCACAATATCAAGTCACATAATGGAAATTTAAAAAATACACTACATATAAAACAAGGGGCCTCCTGCATCAAAATGAATGATACGCATTTAAAATCAATCACCTTGGGAAATCTATTCCAAAAACACTATTGTTCCTTAAAACCTTTTTATAATTACTTCTTCTAATCAGACTTTAGTGTCTAAAATACAATATTTTCAATGTTGTCAGGGGCAAAAGATTTTAAGATGTATTAAATATCTCAAAATAGGATTTTTAAAAAAATGAGATAAGTCTGACAAACAGGATAGATAACGAAACTCAACATTACTTTTTGGTGCAAAATGATTATAAAACAATAACCTATTAGAAATAATGTAATTTTTAACATAATTAACATTTTTAACCTGCACTCATATATTCTCTAGATACAATGACATTTATACATGCTGTTTCAAAAGCTGCTCTACTTTTTTATAATTTGTTCAATTTTATATATAATTTGTTCAATTCGGACAAAGCTTTTTAATAATTTGTTCAATTATAATATATGATATACCATAATGTTTCAAAGTAAATATAAAATAGGCTGGAGGTAAGAAATGAACTAGCCTGGTAATTTTCATAAGGCAGAAGGGTTATTAAATGTCTTCAACTTAGTACTTAAGTGGATTGAGTTGGAAAAGGGAGCCAGGAGAATACTGAAGACTGTCATGGGGGAAAAAGGCACTTAGAAGTGAGAACATGCCACATTTCAGATTCCCTCAGAGTGAGCAAAAGTTTTGGTGGTAAGGGAACTGAGGGGATTGGATTTACAGCACCATATTATCTGTGAGGCTGGTTTCAGCTGAAAACTCATGGGACAAACGCAGGAAAGATCTCATTGCTGCTAGCATGAGACAGTTACATTATGGCAGTTCATCCTATTGCAGCACTTGGTTAGCTAAACCGATATTTTCCTGGCAAGTGACCTACTAACTCGCTCCTAGATTAGAGTACTACCTGGAAATTAAGAGATTCGAAGAGTTCAGTTGTTACAGGGAAGTGTAACTACAAGCTAGGAATTCTTGTTGAGGTAAAACAGAACCAAAAAAGAAAACAGAAAAATTTAAAAAGCAAATAAGAATATCTGAAAATGCCTAGGAAACTTCTGCTCTTTTAGTCTTCTTACAAGCTTGTATCTTATTTTAGTGAGATTTTTTCAGTTAAGGATAGTTTAAATATTGTGGGCACATAATTAAAGTTTTGAGTGATGTACAAAATTTAATCAGAATCTCTAGGAGTTTTTAGTTTTTGATCCTCCTGGATTTGGATGAGAAAATACAAAGAAAAAAAGTAAAAAAGCAGTGTTCCATTAAGTTAAAGGTAAATCTGCATGGAACAATAATTATCTTAAGAGCTAAAGAAATAAAATCCTGCCAAGTTATACAGCAGCCTTGTGTAGGAGTTGCAGGATTCTCAAGGAAAACAAAAGAATCACTAACAGCAAGAGTCAAGCTCAGGGATGTGGATCATGGTATCCAGGAAAGTGGTGGGCACTGCATGGTCAGTGAGGAGGTGTTTCCAATCTAAATTGTGTAATTGTGCAATAGATTTAAATTTGTGTTTTTAAAGTAAAAATCATATTCAGTTTATACAACACAGTCAAACATTTAAAAGAACTCAAGGATCACCATCTGTAAGCTTAGCTTACTAGACACATAATTACTTAGGTATGGAGGAAGGTTTGCTAAGTTAAATATAAACTTAAAAGGGAAATAATGCATGAAAATTATAAATGTAATATTAAAAAATCTGTTTAAGTTTCTCAATGTGACCAAATATTAATCAAAGACGTCCCCTTAAAGTTATTACTGAAATTTTCTAAACTTCTAACTTTTTAGCTTAATGTTAATCAGCTTTTAAATTTTAGAATACTTTAATTTCTAGTGGTGTTTACCCAAAATCATTGTCAAAATCTCCTAAGGTCTCGCCATGACTCTAAGAGGCATGCCTTCGTTCTTTCAACAAACAGGATAATGCATTTACAACTGCTGGACACTGCATGTAAATGAAAGCATAAGACCATGTCCCTACCTTCAAAATGCTTGTGGATTAAATTGTCTAAAGATTTAACAAAACTCACAATACATTTGTATGAAATAAGTCTCTATTACTTCATAGCTATGCCATTTTTGCACACATACTTTTAAACCACCACAGCTTTAGTAGAAATATGAAATTTCACTTTTACCTTCTTTTCCTTTCTAACAAGAGTTTGAAGGTAGAGATTAATTCAAGATAAGATGTAGGAGTCACATAATTGTATCTTTGAAGTTCAATATAGAAAGATTCTGATAAATTTATAGTAGAGGTATGGAAGCTTTTACACATATCAATACAACCATCTCTTATTTCTTCTGACATTTCAATATCTTCTAAGAAGCGTGAGGCAACTGCATGTAGTGCATCTTCAGGCCATGACTGAATATAAGAAAAATGATAAGATAAAGGACGTTATCAAAGTTACCAATGTGAGCCTGCTAATATCACATCCCTCTACAATTTGTGGACATTGGAGATGGAAGAGAATGGTGTGGAGATGGGATGGAAAAGAGACTTTCGCGAGAAACTTACCCAAGGAACTCACGTGCTTAGTTAGCTAGCTAGTGCATGCAACATAAATTCTTCAAGATTTGTTCAGGGACTGGAGAAACTATCTATCAGTATTGCAAGGAGTAAGGAAGGGGGAAAGAACCAAATTTACAGAATGTCCATTTCTGAGGACCATTAATGAGTGTTATCCCGTTTAGTTTTCATAACGATCCTCTGAGGTAAATATTATTATCCTTTCCTCCAGAATCAAATGAAGGACTATCTCCTTGATTTCTCTTGGTTGACTTACAGCAATCTCGAACTCAAGTCCAAAGTGTGGTTTCTGTATTACTCTGATTTGCATTTTGAAAAGCTCAGCTGATGGCCATGTGGAGAATGGACTATGGGGCAAAAAGGTGCAAAAGTGGCACAGGGAGATCAGTACGGACACTATGGACTATTCCTGACAAGAGATGATGGAGACCTGAACTAGTTCAGTGTGGTAGATACAGGAAGAAGCGAAAGGATTTGGGAACCGTTTACAGGTTATGCCTACAGAACTTGTGTATAGGATGGATGTAGGGGTGAGGAAGAGAGTGATCCAGGGTGATTTCTACATGAGCAACTGGGTGCATTATAATAATGTTTACTGAGATAGGGGAAGGCTGCAGGAGGAGCAACTCCTGGATCACTGGATCACTCTCTTCCTCACCCCTACATCCATCCCATACACAAGTTCTGTAGGCATAACCTGTAAACAGTTCCCAAATCCTTTCGCTTCTTCCTGTATCTACCACACTGAACTAATTCAGGTCTCCATCATCTCTTGTCAGGAATAGTCCATAGTGTCCGTACTGATCTCCCTGCCGCCACTTTTGCACCTTTTTGCCCCACAGTCCATTCTCCACATGGCCATCAGCTGAGCTTTTAAAAATGTAAATCTGCTCATATCACTTCCCAGTTTATAACCCCTCAATGAGTTCTCAGAATACTTAAAAATGCAAACCAATTTGCCAATCTCCGCTTGATTTGCCCCCAAACAATTTGCCAATCTCCACCTGGGCCGGCCCTCTCCACCTTTCCAACCTCATCTGCACTACTTCCACCTCTGTTATTCTACTCTCCTCATCCTGGTTTTCTCTGGCCCCGTTGCCTTCACTAGCTCATTGTCTCTGCCCAGGTCTTCTACTGCTGGCCCTTTTTGTCTTTCAGGTTTCCTCTAAGGTCACATCCTCAGGAAGCTTTTTTTCTGGCCACTTAATCTAAGGTAACTGCTGAGTTACTTTCAATCATATCATCTTATATGATGGAATTATTTTTTGCTCATTTGTTTGCCTGTACAAAGTAAGCTCAAAGAGAGCAGAGGCCTTGTGTATCTCCCTTTCCTCTTCATCTCTAGCATTTTAAAATGAGACCCAGCACAAAACAAGAGTTCAATAAATATACACCTCTTAAAATAACCAAGTTTACCAGGAAATGTAGGTACAGAGAGGCTAAGTATATTCCCCAAGATTACAACTGCTTATAAGTTGGATCTCATACACATGGCCACTATGAAAGTCCATGAATTTCCTACTGTACATATACACTGTATGTATACATTGTTAAAGTTAGAGAGGAAAATTAAATTACTTTTCACCTTGAGCTAGTTATTCTCCCTTTGTTGCACCTTTCCAACTCCCATCCGTTCTCTGCTCTTGTCTGCCCTGCTCGGTGCTTCCCAATGCTAAACTTTATTATAAAAAGCATCACTCAGGATTTCTTCCTTTTGGCTTCCTGATGGGTATGCTTAATGGAAAGAGACTGGAGGATGGAAGGAGAGCTAGGGATATTTATATCCTCCCTTCCTTTCCAGCAGTAGCTGAGTTCTGGGGTTCTAGTGCCTGTTGCTGTTGGGCAGTCCGACCTCTGCCTCCAAGTTCTCTCAGGGCTGCAGTAGCACTGTTCCCCACCCCCGTGCCCATTTGCTCCCAAGGGGCCCTAACTATTGCTCTACCATTACTGCATGATCCACATCCTCCTTCAGTTCTCTTGAGCCTGAATAGTCCTCTCATGAAACTCTCCTCAGTGAAGCCTTTGACAGTACTCCCTGTCTCCTGCCAGGACCCTGACTTATACATGTACTTATCTGAAAACTTCCTACAATATATTAAGGTAATGACTACATGCACTATTAATAAAATATATCTCAATTATGATGACTTCTTCAAGTCAAATAGTAATGTCAAAAGATACATTACTATTGATCAGAAAAATCTGCTAATCTACATTTTTGGGGGGGAGCAGTCCACAAAAACAAGTCATGAAGACCATTCAACATTTCTAAAAGTTCATCTAGAATTTATATGGCAATACCTGAAACCAGTCAATGGTACAGCAGTTAACAAGAGCAGGAAACTTTCTAAGACGATTCCGAAACGCATCTCCAATGGGACTCATGGCAAGGACCACATGGAGTTGATTGCGACAGCGATCAATAAACATGTTGAAAAGAGCTATGGGGCTGCCATCGGTTTGCTTGGTTTTATCCCGTTGGCGATCTAACTGACGCATCTTCTCACATATCTCTTGCTTCTCATCAAGGGCAAAGAGATTTGGAACCTCGCCGGCATTTAGTAAATTGTTGACATCTTCCAGAAACGACTCTCTTTTAATCTGAGTATCTGTAAACAGAAAGACACCCTGTATGTCACCTTCACAGCACCTCCTCAAGATCACTTTTAGGTCTTCGTGCCACTCAGTAGTACCATAGCCCTTGGAAATTTCAACCTGGAAGAGTAAATAGTCAGCCATGTGTGCAGCTAATCGGGTGACAGACTGCCTTCCACTCCCTCCTACACCAACCAGGAGAGCGTGGCTGCGAGGCTGCTTCAGGATTCTGGAAATCCTGCAAATGTGCTCTATGGCAAAGCGGAATAAGACGAGATTCATGGGTTTTTTGCTCATATTGTTGTACTCTTCTAGGTGACCTTCTACTATCACTCGAAGATTATCCACATCTGCAACTTCTCTGTAGTTTGTATCCTCCCTCTTGGGATCGTGGAAATCACAAAACATTAAGCTGCGTAAGTCATCTTCTTCTACCACTCCATCACTGTCAAAGTCCAAACTCTGAAAAAGCTCATGGAAATCTTCATCCATATACTTTTTCAAAACCTCCTGAATGTAGTCGACAAGCCAACTTCTGTCTGCGTTATCCAGAAGGCGGTCATAATACACTCTGAGGACCTGGACAGTAAACAGAAGGTGACTTTAGAAATTGGATTCTTCTATTTTGTTTTTAGTTTTATTATTTCTTTGTGACTCTCAAGTTAACATAAAAAAATTCCCAGAAGATTTTTATGGGCTTTATTAAAAGCATATCTAATCAGAACTATTTTATTTTAAATACTCATTTTAATCATATGTCTTTGGAACAACAGCAGCATTGTTAAAAATAATAATAAAAGGGAAGATATTTGAATGTGGTTAAAAGGGAAATTTTAGGTTATAAATATACATTACTAGAATAAAAATTTAAAATACAACATAGTACTGTACAACACAAACAGGGAATCCTATTGTAAATGGCGGACAATAGTTAATAGTACAATTATAAAAATGTCTGCTCATGAATTGTAACAAATGTACCACACTGTTGCAAAGTGTTAATGACAGGGTGTTACATGGGAACTCCACATTTTACACATTTTTTTTTCTGTAAACCTACAATTTTATAATTAAAAAAAATCATTGAAGAAAATAAATTTTCAGGGGCTGAAACAGATTATGCAGATGCAAAGAAAAGTAAGGCAAGAGAAGGTGTGCCTGCATTTGCTGCTCACTCAGATGCAGATAGCAGAGCAGGACACTGTTGTCCACAGTTTCTCAACTTCTTTACAGTGCCCTTTTCTTCATCCTAAGCCAGATAGCATTTTGAAGGCTATTGATAAATCAATTGATATTTATTTTTGTTTTCTGTTTTTAGAAAAAAATTCTGGAAGAAGAGGGAATAACTTGGGGGAAAGGAGTTGTTTTGGACTTCTGTAAATTATCTAACTTTGTTTCAAATAACTGCAGAGTACTAGCAATTAAAATAAATCTTTGGTTATATGGGCATGTTATGGGATCATAAGAAATAGTTAATCAGGTTTGCTTCATCGAATTATTTCCTCAAAGTGGCAAAATGCAAGTCCCACGGTTACAGTGCTGTAACAATACAATAGAAACAATGCATGTTTTAGTCCACAGAACTTCTGAGTTCTTCCTGCTATGTATTTTTGGCCAAATCACTTAAACCTGTCTGAATCAGTCTTCTCACTTATAAAAAAGGAATAATGATAACAGCCTTGCAAATCTCACAGATGTGTGGCAAAAAGAAGACAACGTGAGGAAATACTACAGAATTTAGTTACATAATTATTATAAACTACTTTGGAATCAGGCTAATGGTGTTACAGAATCATGGTTTTAGTGTTTTCATTGTCATCAAGCTGATGACATAAGAGCATCAGCTTATCAAAATGCAGGTTCCTGGACCATGTTCAGGACCTCCTAATTCTAAATCACCGGGGATGGTACATGGGAATAGCCTTTTTTTTTTAATTTTCCCTATATAAGGTACATACATATTAGTTGTGTAGTTCAAGGAATTCTTACATACTTATACATCCTTGTAACTACGACTAGGATTGAAATATAGAACATTTCCAGCATCTTAACAGACTCTCTCATGCTCCTGCCTATTGTTAGCCTGCTCTCAATCATTATTCTATCACCAATTTTCACATTTTTTAATTAACATGTAATTTTTCTGTTATAAATCTAGCTGTAAAGAATGTAATTTCTGATAAATTTACATTGCACATGTGCTTTACATTTATTTAACTCAAAACCGTGACTGCAGAATTTTTAAAATTGAACTTTAAGTACCACAAAATTCACCCTTTTAAAGTGAACAATTCACTGGATTTTAGTATATTCACAAAGTTCTACAACTATCACCACCATCCAATTCCAGAACATTTTCATCACCCCAAAAAGAAACCCTGTACCCATTACCAGTCACTCCCTGTGATGGTTAAGTTCATAAGTCAACTGGACTAGGTTATGGTACCCAATTGTTTGTTAAAGCAAGCACTGGTCTGGTTTTCACTTTGAGGATATTTTGAGGATCATCAGTGAGTTGACTGCATCTATGGCTGATTCATTCAACCAGCTGAAGGCCTTAAATGGAGAGTGATGAGTTCAGCAGTCAAAAGAGAAAATTTCCATCTCTAGTTCAGTCAGCCAGTGTCTCCTGAAGAATTCACTGAAAACCTTCCTTGTAGTCACAGCTTGCAACTTGGCCTATGGAATTCAGACTCACCCATCACCATAGTTGCATGATCTAATTCCTATATCCCATAATATTTATATATACATACATGTATATATTCTGTTTCACTGAAGAACCCTGACTAATATACTGCCCATCATTCCCTCTCACCAGAACCTGATAATTACTAATCACGTTTTCTTTCAATGGTTATGCCTAACCTGGACATTTAATATAAATAGAATCATATAATAGTGGTCTTTTGTGTCCAGCTACTTTTATTTTGCATAAAGTTTTCAATGTTCTTCAACGCTATAGCATGAATCAGCACTTCATTACTTTCTTAGGGATGAATAATATTCCACTGCATGGATACACTACATTTTGTTTGTCCATTAATCATGTAATGGAACTTTGGGTTGTTTCCATGTTTTGGATAATATATATCGATAATTATGCCATAAACCTTTAAGTACAAATTCTCATATGGTCATATGTTTTCAGTTCTCTGGGTTACATACCTAGGAGTGAAATTATTGGATCTTATGGTAACTCTATGGTTAACCATATAAGAAATTGCCAGATTGTTAATAAAGTGGCTACACTGTTTTACATCCCCCCACCGCCAATGCATGAGGATTCCAATTCCCTCACTAATACTTATAATTATCTGTTTTTGATTTGCACCTATATTTATTTGATGCTAGCCATCTTAGTGGGTGTGAACCGGTATCTCATTATGGTTTTAATTTACATTTCTCTAATGACTAATGATACTGAACATTTATTCATGTGCTTGCTAGCCATTACATATATTGTTTGGAGAAATGTCTATTAACATCCTCAACAAAATACTTACAAATTGAATACAACAGCACCTTAAAAGAATTACATACCATGATCAAGTGGGTTTTTTCCCAGGTATGCAAGCATGGGTCAACATAAGAAAATCAATTAATGTAATACACCATATTAACAAATTGAGGGGGGAAAACTACATGATCATCTTGATTGAGGCAGAAAAGGCATGTGACAAAATCCAGCACCTTTTCCTGCTAAAAAATACTTCAAAATATAGGAATAGAAGGAAACTTCCTCAACACCATGAAGGCACATTAAGAAACCCACAGCTAACATCATACTCCACAGTAAAAGACTGAAAGCTTTCCCTCAAAGATCTGGAACAACACGAGGATGCCCACTGTCACTACTATTATTCAACACCAGGCCAGAAGTCCTAGCTAGAGAAGTTAGGCAAGAAAAAACTAAAATTATTCAGGTTGGAAAAGAAGAAACATAATTTTCACTATTTTCAACTGACATGATCCTATGTAGAGAAAGTCCCCATAATAAAGCTATCAGAGCTAATTAAACATATTCAGCAAATTGGCAGGACACAATATCAATACATAAAAATCATTAGTGCTTATGCACACAAATAATAAGCAATTTGAGGAAGAAATGAAGAAAAAGATTCCTTTTACAATAGCAGCTAAAAGAAATAAGTATCTAGGAATAAATTTAACCAAACATGTAAAGGAACTGTACTCAGAATACAAACCATTTCTAAAAGAAATCCAAGAACACCTAAATAAATGGAAGGACATTCCATGTTCATGGATAGGAAGACTAAATATCATTAAGATGTTAATTCTACTCAAACCAGTTTATGATTCAATGTATTCCCAATCAAAATTCCAACAGCCTACTTTGCAGAAATAGAAAAACCAATTATCAGATTTATTTGGAAGGGTAATGGGCCTCAAACAACTGAAAACATTTTGAAAAAGAACAAAGTTGGAAGACTCACACTTCCTGATTCTACAGCATGTTATAAAGTTACAGAAGTCAAAACAACATGGTACTGGCACAAGGATGGACATATTGAAGAATGTAATCAAATTGAGAGTTCAGGAATAGACCCTCACATCTACAGTCAAGTGATTTTTATCAAGGCTCCTAAGTCCACTCAACTGGGAGAGAACAGTCTCTTCAATAAAAACTAGATATTCACACCCAAAAGACTGTAGACCCCTATGTCTTATCTTATATAAAAATTAGCTCAAAATGGATCAAAGACCTAAATATAAGATCCAGGACCATAAAACTAGAAGAAAATGTAGGGAAGCATCTTCAAGACCTTTTGGTAGTAGTGGTTTAATAGACCACAAAAGCAAAAGCAGCAAAAGAAGAAATAAACCACCTCAAAATTGAACACTTTGTGCTTCAACGGACTTTGCCAAGAAGGTGAAAAGGTAGCCTACTTAATGGGAGAAAATATTTGGAAACCTCATATCCAGTCAGGGCTTAATATCCATAAAATACAAACAAATCCTACAACTCAATAGTAAAAAGGCAAACAACTCAATTTAAAAAATAGGCAAAAGACTTGAATAGACATTTCTCGAAAGGGGATATACAAATGACTAAAAAATTACATGAAAATATGCTAACCATCACTAGCTATTGGGGAAATGCAAACCACAATGAGATATCATCTCACATCTATTAGAATGGTATTTAAAAACAGAAAACTACAAGTGTTGGAGATGTGGAGAAAATGCGGACATGAATGGAAAAACAAAATGTGGTATATACAAAATGTGTTATAGAAGAAAGGAAGTACTGCAGCATGTGACAACATGGATGAACCTTGAGGATATTAAGCTGAATGAAATAAACCAGACACAAAAGGACAAAAGTTGCATGATCTCACCTAAGTATAATGAACTTACTTGTACAGTTAATATCTGAAATACAGGTTACCAGGAGATAGAATTACAGTAGAGCACAGGCAGCTGATGTTTAAGTTGTGCAGAATTTTTATTAAGGCTGATTATGAACATTTAGAAGTGGATAGATATGATGATAGCACATTTTTATCATGAGGATAATTAATAGCAGTGAATTGTGTGCATGATTGTGGTTTAAAGGGGAAGTTTGTCACTAGCAGGAAAAGTTACTAGCGGGAAAGCTAGAGGATGAAATATAGGACTGCATAACACAATGAAGCCTGTTGTGGATGATGAATGTGGTTAATAGTCCTATATAAACTAGAACAAATGTACATCAGTACTAGAAGGTGTTAATAATCGGGTGGTGTATGGGAAAAGATACGCCTAAAGCAAAAGATAGCTTATAGCTACCAATAATACCTTAATATTCTTGCAGCAATTGGATTAAAGAGAACACTCCAGTGCTAAGTGTTAACAATAGGAGGTTATATGGAAATGTCATGATTTTATTCTTAGAAAAATGTTACATGTCACAGAAACAATCAAATTCACTTGCTAGTTACACTGTTTTACTCTGGTGCATCTCTGAAAACGCATGTAATAAGCTGCAGGTCAAAGCTTCATCTTCAGCAAAACAAAAACAAACGAAGACAGAAAGTAAATAAATTATGCTCTACCTATCAATTAACATAACCCTGGTAGGAATGTAAAGGTGGGACAAGGACAGGTGTCTCATTTAACAGGGTCCTTTTGGACATCTTGAACTTTCTATAGCTACATATGTCTGTGGGATAAAAACATGTCCTTGTCATAAGTTGTTGTGTTTTTTTGAGCCTTGTTTCTATAATTAATTATATTATCTCTACAATTATAGAATTATATTTCATTTCTATAATTAATTATAATTAATGCCTAATAGTCACTCTCTGGAAACCTCATTGTTGCTCAAGTGTCTAAGCAGAACTCTTCAAATAAACTTACTACCTTCCCGCCGACATGACTCCCAGGGATGAATCTCCCTAGCACTGATGTTCATCCCAGTGCCATTAACTGAAGTGTTAATTAGTAATCCATTTGGAGAAAGACTTGGATCAAAAGGGGAAAAAATTAAATAAGTTTCTATGGCTAAAAGATTTCAAATAGAGTCAGGACATCATTCTGGATTTGCCCTCATGCGGGTCTCAGCCAGGTTTCACAGTGCCATAGTACGCAAAGCCTCAAACAGAAGCACTGCCGAGGGCCCTACGGTCGTCCAGACAAACATAAGCAAACCACATGGCTGCATGAAACCAGCACCCCTTGGAGAGCTTTAATGGCAATCCATGAAAAGCTATTTTTCTAATATTATAGTTATGTTCACCTATAAACACATAATCATGATTCTTCTATTTCTTTTACTTAAGTCATAATTTTCAATTTACTTGTTAAGTTTATTTCCCAGAGACTTAATGCCTCTGGATTGGGCTTATGCTTGCTGAGCTCTGAAACCCAGCAGATCAACTCTCACTCTCCAGCTCTTGTGGCCTTCCCTGGAAACTAAGAGAAAGATAAAGATGGATCAGCCCCATTCACCAAAGCAAAGGAGATCCTTCACAGCAAGCAAAATAATTCCATTTCCCTGGTCCATTCTATATACATCCCTCCTCAGCTTATAGCAGCCACGCAGGTCATCATACCCAAACCCTCAGGATTGAGGAATGAACAAAAATAAGGGGGGGGGGGGGGAGTGCAACTGCTGACTATGGTGGATTTATTTTTACTGTAGTTATCTTTGGTTAACAGAGTAATTTGTAACACTGCTATTAAAAAAGGAAAAAAGACCATAAAATAGAAGGAGATTAGTGGTTATGTAGGGCCGAGGAAGGATAAAGTGGCCCCCTCTAGCACATGGTTTTAAAATAGTAGAGCTTTTAATCTCTACTTCCCATATTTCTTATAATTGTTCTAATAATTTTAAAATAACTATATTATTTGCATTTTAAAAAATGGAAGGACATTTTCCTCTCAACTTTCCCATATTCTTTGCACATTTTATAAATATTAAGCTATTATTTTGGTGCATTTAAAAATATTTTCTCTTTCCCCATTCTGTGCACTTGTTTTTTAATAAGAAAACATTCATTCACATAACCTCTTCCCAAAGAGAACATAAATACATTTTATATTGTTTCTGTGCTATTAAAGTATGAATTCTAAACTGGTTTGTTTTGCAGTTCCTTTAGCATCTAGTAATATACAAATAAGTGATGTAATTAAACACATTTGATTCTTATTAAAAACATTTCCTTAAAAATTTTCCTTCTCAAAATTAATTGAAGTCAAATTAACAAGGCTTAAGTCACTCAAATGAGACTGACCCAAAGTAATACGTACTTTGAAAGATTCTCTAAACCAACAGGAATTTTTGAAAATGGAAGATAAAGCATTTTAAACATTATCAAATATCGTAGAGTTAAATAATTTTAAAACAATCATCTTGTTCATGGCTTCCATAATACCAAGCAGTTGAATGCATTTGAATAATATAAATTGCTGAATACTTCTTTTTACCCCAGTTGTTGGTATGGGAAATCTTTGTTTCTTAAATAATCACACTTTTAAAACATAAAAATTTACCTCATGAACCCAAAGACGTTTAATCACTTCTTTGTTTTCTGCCGTTTCTGGTCTTGACAAACAAATGCCCTGAATCACACGAGAGAAATCACGGAGGTTGAACAAGTAGTGAGATTTAGCTGGAGTAGGCAAGAGATTCTTCATTGCTTCCTTGTACAGAGTCATTGTACCATTTACAATTTGTGCAGTCAAAGCTAGAAATTCTTCTGGAAATTTGTAACTAAAAATTTTTAAAGAAAAATTAGCAAATATAGAACTATGATACATAAATGATATTTAGCATGAGTTCTACAAAATTACAACTTATTATAACAGAATTTTAACCCCTTGTAAATCAACTTTTCATCCACTATTTTATTTTATATTGAAAACAACACTGTAAAATTAAGCAGGGCTAGTTTAATGGGCTTCAAGCTACTTATATAAGTGAACTGAAGTACCATCCTAGGAACCCAGATTATGTAACCACAAATCCAGCATCACCAGACAAATGCTTCCTAACCTCTTTCACTCCCTGGCATTCTCAGTTGCACATGGATGGAGTATCCAAGGTACACTGGTGAAACAGCTATACGTAGAGACAGGGAAGGAAGAAAAGAGCAAAACAGAAAAAATAACGGAAAGACAAAAATAAAAAGAAGTGAGTTAAAAAAAAGTGAAATAAATATTGAGTTAGGATAAAACAGCTGAAGGCATGGTTATGGTAGAGAGAACATGGGAAAAGAATGTTTATTTGGAAAGACTGGAACGTTGTTCAATTTCTCTCCTGACAAGGAGCCAGCTGTCCTCCTCCAACATCACGGGGTAGGTCACGGAATGACAACGCCCCGAGAATGGGCATCAGGGAGCCCAGGCTGGTACAGCCTAGGTCTGTTTGGCAACTTGCCCTCCACACATCTTACGGAGTAACACTGAGTCTCCAGAGCAAGGGGGCAAAGATTTCCCAGGGTACAGACTCCAAGGACATACTTCTCAGACTTGGACACAGATACCCTGAGGGGATTCAGAGTTCTGCTACAGGGCATCAAAAATCACAGAGCCTTTCTTTCCCGGGGCATCAATAGTATTCAGTGGTAAAAATTCAAGATAAATATTCACACAGACATGATATATAGCAGAATGCAAACTCTGTGTGGATATTTAGGCTAAAATGCAAGATTTTAGACAAAAAAAAAAAAGGTACTTTAACCCCTTTGTGTTATGCTCCCATATCTGAGGGTAGAAGGAGAGGAGCGGAGTAAGATTGTACTTGTTTCCTTTTCTTGTCTAGGGGTGCTTTTCATGGAGAAGTTTGAGACACACTAGTTTATATAGATGCGTTTTGAAGACAGTTTATACCCCTTAATGAAAAAAACAAACCTTAAAGTACTTACCAGATTTTAAAATGCCAGTTTAATATTCTAGAGAAGATTGTAAACATGGATTTATCACTAAATTCATTGATCGTTATAACATTGAAATGTCGCATGTATCGAGGAGTTATTGGATTTCGACCACCACCTAAACATTAAAAAGGATAACACTTAACAACGTAACTAGTATGTAATCAGAGTATTTCCCCCAAAATATTGCAGCATGAAACAATTTGAAAGATGGTATCACAGCGTTTTCCTAGTTGAACTATCCGAATGAGTTCATCTAATTAGACATAACCTTGGGTGAACTTTATGTTACCAATGGAAATCAGACTAGAGAGAAAGATCCACTGTCCCTGTTCTCCATGGCTCATAATTTTAATTCCCAAAACAGTATACAGTAGCATCCCAATTACTTTTTATGCAATATTAAGATAAGCCCAGTGAATATAACTGACCAAAGTTTAGGGTTCTTTCTATAAGGCTGAATACCAAACATAACCTTTATATATAGCCTAATTCCTGCCTCACACATTGAAATGACTTTCCCTAAGACTACTTTATGTCATTTATGTCGTACCTCTTCGGCTGCCTGCATTTTTAAAAATTTGGGTGTCTCACTACCATAAAACAATAATTACAATTTTAAATGCAAGGCCTGAAATAACTGATTCAGAATGCAACACATCTTTATTAAATTGATACCATCATCACTGAAACATGTAGACAAATTATACTTGTTTTTTAAAGAGATTTTTGACTGTTTGAAAGGATGTATATATCCTAGTAAAGCCATGTTTTAATCCTAACCCCATTTTTTAAGGGCAGCCTTTTCTTCGAATCCCTATTCAGAACTGTATGCTTGAAACTGTAATAAGATTATCTTCTTGGAGATGTGACTCAATCAAGAATGGTTAAGCTGGATTAGGTGGAGACATGTCTCTCTACCCGTTCTGGTGGGTCTTGTTTAGTTTATTGGAAACCTATAAAAGAGGAAACATCTTGGAAAAAGTGAGAGATTTAGAGAGAGCAGAGCAGAATGACACAGCCACAAGAAGCAGAGAGTCCACGAGCCAGTGACCTTTAGAGATGAAGAAGGAAAATGCCTCCCGGGGAGCTTCGTGAAACAGGAAGCCAGGAGAGAAAGCTAGCAGATGATGCTGTGTTCACCATGTGCCTTTCCAGATGACAGAGAAAAACCCTGAACTTCACTGGCCTTCTTGAATCAAGGTGTTTTTTCCTAGGTGCCTTAGATTGGACATTTCTATAGACTTGGTTTAATTGGGACATTTTCTCAGCCTTAGAACTGTAAACTAGCAATTTATTAAATTCCCCTTTAGAAAAGCCATTCTGTTTCTGGTATATTGCATTCCAGCAGCTAGCAAACGAGAACAGGATTCTACCATGAAATTTTTGGTAAAGAAGCAATTTTAAAACTGGATAATTTCTCTAATATATATTTTGCAAAAATATATGGATTTATGTTTTGTTTGTTTAAAGAAGACACATTTGTATCCTGCTTCTATACTGTGTGGTTTTTGAAAACATGCAAAATGTGAAAGCATATAACTAGTTACAATGAGTCTATCGAATTAAAATTATGTGTTTAGGGCGGGCCACGGTGGCTCAGCAGGTAAGAGTGCTTGCCTGCCATGCCCGAGGACCCGGGTTCGATTCCCGGTGCCTGCCCATGTATAAAAAAAAAAAAAAAATTATGTGTTTATGTATTTATAAGCTTGTAACAAACATGGATTTACCTGGGCAAGTTTAAAGCATTGAAAAAGGAACCCCCAAATCTGTCTTCAACCTTCCTTCCAGAGAGCATTCAGAAATGGTGTTAAGCTTAGCAAATGGGGTCCAAGAGGAAAGGGTATCTCATGGATTCAGCCTACTCCTCTGTCTGGTACTCGAAGAGGCAGGGAAAAGCATTAGCTTAGTACAAAAGACTGGCTTGGAGTGGCAGGGTGTGGTGGGAAGGAGGGACAAAGTAGAATTGATGTCTGAGACCCAGGAGCAATAGAGTCTTTTATTTTTATTGTTTTTTTAAAAAAGGCATTGTTCAAAATTCACAGTGTTCCACTACAGAACAAGTACTGAGCTCAAAGCAAACTATCTGTAATACAGGTTAGATAAAGGTCAGGGGTTATAAGGCAAATACCAGAGAGATTTCTTGAAGAAATGGCACATGGGAAAAATTTCTTTTTAAATAAAATACCAACTGGAGGTCAGGGAGAGAACAATTACAGATGTCCAGTTAACTGAATCAAACCCATTTTGGACAACTCAGCGCACACACAAAATGCTTCCCTACATAGAAAGTCCTTTGAGTTTATAAATTCCTCTTCAAGGGTTAATTCTTTTGACATTTCCTACTTGCATTCTTCTCAATAGCCTATCTAAATCCACACACTTGCTAAAATAGAACTTAACTGGCATAGAGGCAAGTTGAATTCAGAAGCAGATATTTCATACAGTTGAAGCATTAAGGAATGAAATAGAGGGAGATAAGCTGCCCCAGGGGCATCTGAGGTCTCAGAGTACAGGTCCAAGATATGGAGAGCAAAGCTCCAGAAAGTGGGGGTTGGGTGGAAGATTTAGAAAAACTGGCCCAACCAAGACCACCCACTTTGCAGTATTGACTACTTCTCAGCCCAGTGGAGCTCCCTTGGGTCATAATGGACATAGTCATACAGCATAATAACTCAAAAGGTGAAACTGGGTTTCTCTTTCTTTCTCCAGGCATCTTTTTAGATATAACCAGAGTGATTAATTTTTTAAAACATAATCACAAATTCAGAAAATGTACCTGGAGGTCCCATAGCACACATAATTTGAATGTCCACTAGTTTAATCATGGAACAATCTTTAAGGTCATACCAATTCCAGTGATCTAGCCACTGTCTAAGTAATTCAATGGGTGGCTGAGCCCCATATACCTCCCGAGCTGGCATATTGACATCATCTACAAAGACAACCTGAGGGGGAAAAGAGAAGAGGTATTAGATGCTAACATCTTAAAATAATGCCTATTGTGTAAAAACAGTTGAGATGAAGAATTTGTAGAGTATAGAAGCTGTAAGTGATTGATTCCAACCCCCCCCCCATCACAAATAATATCCCCTAACATCCATGCTTTTAGGGAACTTATTTCCTCTAGGAAAAGAGCCACACTCTCATTATTAACCTTTATAGGTTTAGTAGTTTGGAACTTAAACTCCTCATAAACTTTGTTTCGTGATATAATCTTTTTTCTTTTTTCTTTGTACAAATTCAATACATTAAAATAAATGAGAAAAAAATTTTTAAAAAATGAGAAGGCAAGATTTTAAATGAGTATAGCCTTTCAGTGATGACACTGAGAGTGGGGAGGGTTTCCTTCTTAGAATGGAGATAAGTGAATTGATAGTTGGGTTGAGAAAGGCCTAGAAGGGTGATAGGCAAGAAATGCCGAGTGAAAATATAGAGAATTGGAGAAACGAAGAGTATTTCCCAGATGAGTATTCAACCTTCAATTCCAGGAACTGCTGGTTTTTAATTTCAACTTGTCTAATGCAGGTAAAGATATGGTCATAAATTTTAGGAAAGCTTCTGAATGAACATTTGTCATAAAAATGGTACAAATAGTTGTAAAGCCAGTTGCAGTCAGACATCCCATGTTTGGTTTTCTCGTATGACTGTAGCAGTACATGCGAACTGTTAGAGTATACATATAGACACCGAGAGCGATTACCATTCTCTTGCCCAGAGGAGGACCAAAAACTCCCTTTCTCCTTTTATCCAATTTTGACATGATAATGTTCTGAGTTTGAGCTGCTGTAGTTTGTGCTGAGAAGTTAATTAGCAGAGGCTTGTAGACTTCCTTATTGAGTTGATTTAAAAGAAAATTCTATAGAGCAGGAAATAAGAAAATGAGCCACAGTCAGAATCACTTTGATATTTCAAAATAAACACTAATCATCACTGTTGATGGCCTCGGTTTTAACCTTAGAGTATGAAAACAAGGTAAAAAGAAAAGACTCGACAGTGCTAACAGATGCCACGTCTACAGGAGTACCTCTGTCTGCCCAGGTCCCACACATGTAACTGCTCTGATTTTCTCAGCAACCATGCAGAGTACATGCTCCTTCTTAACATGAAGTCACAGAGACTCAGAGCTTAAAGAACTTAACCTAAGGGGGCAGAGACTCATACCACCACTTGTCTCTCTCTAGAATTGGTGTTCTTTTAAATATGCCTTATTTTCTTTCCAATTATTTATCAAGTCATTGGACTGTAAGTTAGGAAGCTTAAAAATACATAATTGCATTTTGGAAATGGAATTCACTGAAAAGCAGGCACAATTACAAAGGTTCTTAATCAACATTTTGGGTGTATCAGAATTTCCTGAGGAGCTCTTTAAAATATGCTTGTTACTCCCATACCTTAACCCTAAACAGCCCTGGATATGCTGCCTCTCCCTCCCCAATTAAGGGCCAGATTGTTAGAAAATCTTAAGTAAATCATATTTAAAAAATTAGTACTACTATCACAGGCACATATGGGTATGTCAGGGCAAAATGTGAGTTGGTTTTTGCCTGTTCCAAACTTAATACCTGCTTCTAACATTCGACTTTATTGTGTATAAAGTACTGGAATACCAACCCAAAATGTTGGGTGGGTAAATACCTTAAGTAAGTCCCCTTTTCATAAATTGATTGTATGCTAAACATTACCATAATCAACCAAATGAGAAATTTAAAGACACTTCCAAACATTAACTTATGTATCATGGCACACTTACAGTTTAAAAAGAAACTATGACTTCCCTTCACTACTACATTCAGTACACATGTCAGGAGTATTTGGGAGGTAGAACAGATGGAGAAAATGAGGAAGGAAAAAGGATAAAGAGTTGATCAGAGACACTGAATAAGGGCTAATTTTCTAATTTTCATTCCTTCTTCCAACTCAGCAGGATCCACTTTGTAATTTAAAACTATTTTCTCTTGCATGAAATGAGGACATTCTAAACAGAAATTCTCAAAAAACCTCTGAAAAGTTTTTGCTCAAACCCATGATTTCCTGTTAGAATAGCAAAAGAAGAGGATGGAGAAGTTGAGGGAAAAAAAGAGCAGGAATATTTTTTCATGATTTTATAACTAAAATGTCTTTCTATGACCTTATGATTAAAATATTATCTAAAGAGAAAAAATAGTTTAAAAGTAATTATGTTTATTTAAGGAAATAAGTCTATTCTGAGCAGTTACTATAATAAAGGAATCAGTCTTATGAAATGTCTGTGTAAAGAAAATCCAATCAAGTTTTAAGATTCTCTAAAAAAAGTTTCACTTTGCCTGCCTACATAGTGTAAAATATAGTGTAGTTAAAATTTTTTTTTGGGGGGTGCGTGGTCCGGGAACACAGTTAAATATTTTTATAACATTCTTTCAACAAATGATGGCAGTCCTGTGGTGAGTAATTAATAAATATTTGTTAGATATAAGAACAGCTGGTGGGCGGGCCATGGTGGCTCAGCAGGCAGAGTTCTCACATGCCATGCGGGAGACCCGGGTTCGATTTCCGGTGCCTGCCCATGTTAAAAAACAAAACAAAACAAAAAAGAATGGATGGAGATTGGGTGGATGGATGGATGAACGAACAGATGGAAAGATGGACAATATAAGACAAGAATAATAATAAAGACATCCCCAACACATGCATAAGTCATTGCATGAAAGGTCTGGTAGTCGGTACTGAAGCCATTTAAAAGCAGAACTAAATCTAATTATAGTAAGTAGAGATAGTTGTTAAAAATTCATATGTAATATAAACACTACTGAAAATATAGGATGCATAATAATAGAAATAATTTAGCAATAATAGACAGATTTTAAAAATCTAACAAAAAATGGTGAGGAGCACGTGGAAGGAAGTAACATTATGCCACCCTTCCTGAACTGAATAACTGAATAAAGGAAGATGGTCAATAGATACTACTTCATTCAAGGCCTTGATAATTTGTAAACTCAAAATTTAGAAAAAAATAGATTTAAGGAAAAAATCACGCTTAAAATAGATTTAAAGAGCACTAATTTTAAATAGTTTACATAACATTTTCAATCAATAGGAAGAAAACAAAGAGCACCATAGCACCAGATTAGAATTTTTTAGAGCAAGAGCATAAAAATCCAACAAGAAAATATGAAAAAGATGTTTAGACATACTCATGGCAATTTATGAAAGTAAGATCAATTTGCTTGTTAAAAGAAAAAGAAGGCTCAAATTAACACACACAAAATAAAACGCAATTCTAAAACACAAAGTGATTCAAAAAGGTTAAAAGTTAAAAATAAAAGTAAAAATAGCACAGGCAAAAAAAGACCAAGTAAATGCAAACAAAAAGAAAGCAAATGGAATTTAACTCGAGTACAATCAATATGCTATGGCTTTATATTTTGTTCATGTTATATATAAAGATAAAACATAATTCAAACCATTATCCAAATGTTTCTATAACTCTAGGTGCTCGTCATCACTGATTTAAAAAATCTAAGTCCAGTTTCACTTTTCAGCAGGTTGGCTTAAAAATTATGTAAACAAAATTTATATTTTCATAAGCTATCATTCAACTAAGCTTTATTCTTTGGTTCAAATGAATTATCGGTATGTCTTATACTTTCCTACAGATAAAATTACACTTTATTCATTGAAAAATGAGTCCTTTTTACAGATAACACTCAAAATTAAGTGCATACTTATAAAATATACTTTAGTTTCTTTTTTCAATATGATTAAAGTATACATTTGATTAAAATTGTTTTTAAAAAGCTATGTAAGAAAGCTATGTGAAAAGGAAAACACTTGTACGCCAATAAAGCTTGCCTTTAAAAGAGAAACAAGCATAATGTTATATATTGTATTTGTTAACAATGATTAAATTAAGCCCCATTAACTATGCAAATCTCGAAAATTGTAAATGCCTTCCCACCACAATTAAGTTAAACTCCTCTTTACAAATATGCTCAGTCTGTCTTCATACTTCTTAGCTGCAAAGTGTATTATTATAATTCATTATGCTTTTATGGAATTTCTAACTGTAATTTTTCTTTTAAAATTATTGTTTATAATTAAAATACTTAGAAATGAAATAATTTGAAGAGAAAATCACTTTAAAAATGAAATTTACTATTTAATACTTTCAATAAGACAGACTGTAAGTACATACAAGGGTTCATTAAGCATTTTATAAGAATAAATTATCAGTGAAATTACTTTATGGAAATGAAAGCTATATAGCATTGTCTCAAAATAATGTTTCGTTTCACTGAAGAAGAGTTTTTTTTTAAACACTCCAGCTACATAATTGATATTGTTTACAAATACAACCAACTGTTAATTTATCAGGGCAAGGGAAGGGAGAGATAATGGACAACTTCACATTAGCATTAAAACAAAACTACAACATTCTAGAACATAGCAACCAGAGATGAGTTCACTTGCACAAAGAACATCTGATTATCATGGATTCCCAGATTTTTCAGTCTTCAGAAGGAAGACATGCTTTAGTGATAGCGCCTGGGAAGCACAGTTATATAGCCCCTCCTTCCAATTAAATCTGTAGATATAATCATTCTTTGTATCTATCAATCTATATCTGTCTGTCCATCCACACATCCATCCATCTTCATAACATGCGAGAGCAGGTTACACATATAATACTTCTTGAACATGTACATTCCCTACAAACAATGATGCTCATTTATCTATTTATCTTACATGCAATTATTGTGTTTAAGAAATTTAACATTGACATAAAGCTTATAATATATATATTCTAATTTTTTCCTATGTCTCAATAATGCCATTTTCAGCCTTTTTACTTCCATTCTTAGAACCCACACAGTATCATGCATTGAATTTATTATCTTTCTCAGTTGATGGTTTTTAATTGAGGAAACATATATACAACTTGAATCCTTCCACCTTAACGTCTCTAAGCAAGTGGGATTACTCATACTTGCAATGTTGCAGTACCTCACCACCATCCACCACCAGAAACTTTCTCTCACTCCAAAAGAAACCCTACACCTGTTTGCATTAATTCCCCATCGGCCCTACTGCCACCCCTAGGGTAACCTTTCAGTCTCTATGAGCTTACATATTCTGTCATATTTTCTTTGTAGTTAACGTCCTAAGTCTATAACAATCTTCTTCACTTTGATACAGCCTAACTCCAGTAGCATATATTAACTATGTTTCAATACTCTTCTACCCTCCCAGTTTAATGCAGTTCTTGTCACAAATTACATTCTTATTCATTGAGTCCCAAACCACTGATTGATCATTACATTTTATGCATTTGTCTTTTAGATCCTGTAGGATTTAAAAAGTAGTTACAAATAAAAAAAATACAACAGTACTGGTATTTATATTTACCTTTGTCATTGTCTCTACAGAAGACTTTATTTCTTCACATGGCTTCATTCAATTTTTTAGTACCTTTTCCTTTCAACTGGCAGAGCTTCCTTTAGCATTTTTTTGTACAGCTGACCCAATGGTAACAAACTCTTTCAGCTTCTATATATGGGCATATCTTAATCCTTCCCTAATTTTTCTTCTTCCTTCATTTTGGAAGACAGTTTTGCCAAATACAGAATTTTTGGTTGGCAATTTTTCAGCACTTTATACATGCATGCTGGTTTGGAACTATTAGGTACCCTAGAAAAGCCATGTTTTAATCCTGATTCAATCTTTTGGGGCAATCATTTCCTTTAATCCTGATTTAATAGTATAGGATGAAAATTTTGATTAGATTATCTGCACAGAGATGTGACAGACTCAATTGTGGGTGTGACCTTTTGATTAGTTGGAGATATGACTACCCCCATTCAGGCTGGGTCTTGATTAGTTTACTGGAGTCCTTTAAAGAAGAGACATTTTGGAGAGAGTTCAGAACTGACAGATGCAGACACTTGGAGGACAGTTGCTTTAGAGTTGGACCAGACATTTGGAGATGTAGGGCCCAGCAGACACACAATTAGCCTTCCCATGAGAAACTAAGCAAAAAGAACCCAAAGCTATGTTCTAGAGGAGCTAAGAGAAGGGCCCACAGATGCCAAGTGAGGAAACCCTACAGGAAACAGAGGCTGAAAGCAACAGAGCACAGGAGCAAGGGACCAGCAGTTGCCAGACACATGCCTTACAGCTGACTGAGGTGCTCTGGACGGCATCAGCCTTTCTTAAGTGAAGGTAACCTCTTGTGGGTGTCTTCATCAAATTTCCTTTTAAAAGCCATTCCATTTCTGGGTGGTGCAATGGTGGCTCAGTGGCAGAATTCCTGCCTGCCATGCCAGAGGGGTTTGATTTCCAGAGCCTGCCCATGCCAAAAAGAGCTGTTCTTCTGGTATACTGCATTCTGGCAGCTTCAACAAACTGCCTTCTTGTTTCTGTGGTTTCTGATAAAAACCTACTGTTTGGAGTTTGTTGAGCATCTTAGATATATACAATCATGTCTTTTGTTAAGTTTGGAACTTTTTTAGTCCTTATTTTATTGCTCTCTGCTCTATTCTTTCTTCTCTCTCCTTATGGGATTCTCATGTTTGAGGAGTTCCAAATTCCTCAGGATCTGTTCTCTCTTCCTCATTCCTTCATTTTTCTGCTCCTCAGATGGGATGATGTAAATACTCTTCTCTTCAAGTCGACTGATTCTTCCTTCTTCCAGCTCCACTCTGCTGCTAAATTCCTTGAAAGAAGTTTCATTTGTTACTATTTGGCTCTGTTTGGCTCCATTTCATAATTTCCATATCTCTATTGATCTTCTTTTTGGGGTTCATATGTTATTTTCCTGATTTCCTTTAGTTCTTTATCCATATTTTCCCTTAACTCTTTGAGCACATCTAAGACTATTTTTTTTAAGTCTTTAAAATGTCTTAGTTCTCATCTTCTTCACTGATGGTTTATAATGATTTAATTTTTTGCTTTGCCTGGGCCATCACTTCCTGTATCTTTTGTTGAGACCGGGACATTCTGATATTTAGAGTTTTATCACTGAAATTTAGACTCTGAGGCATCTGTTTATTTTTATTTATTTTTTTTTTTTTAAAGGAAAGACAGAGAGAAGGAAGGAAGGATAGAAGGAAGGAAGGAAGGAAGAAAGGGAAACATTTTTAAACATTTTCTTGTTTTTTATTGTATTCTGTTTCTCCGTTTTTGTTACATGGGCTGGGGCCGGGGATCGAACCGAGGTCCTCCGGCATAGCAGGCAAGCACTTTGCCCGCTGAGCCACCGCGGCCCGCCTGAGGCATCTGTTTAAACTTGCATCCAATTAGTGTTATGACAGAGCTTTCCTCCAATACCAGGAGCTAACAAGCAGCACAAAAAAGGGGAAAAAACAGAAAAACACCTTACCCAGTATTTGTAAATTGACCTGTGCAAGTTCTCACCTTCAGAGCTTATCCATAAAATGAGTTTAGAGGAGAGCTCTAGGCCAAAGTACAGTAGCCTCCCTGGTCCTTTCTGCACATATATCCTGTCTTGGGCGTGCACAGATGGCCCTAAGAACTTCCCCATTCATATGGATAAAGCAGTCCCCTCTTCCCCAGGAAACTGTCTCTTCATGCTCCTGGGCACTGCATTGCGTATCGTATGCCTACAAACCTTTGCCCAAGAAGCTATCTGAGTGCCCTTCCATAGCATTCTGTAGGAGAGCTCTGTAAGCCACCTTCTACATAAAGGGCAAGTTCTAGGATAGCAAGTCCCTCAGGCCAACACCAGACACAGTGAGTCAGACACACATGCTCCCAGTAAGCACACGAAGGTTACACTGATCCCTCTGGAACTGGGAGCAGGGATCCATACAGGGAATAGAGGCTGGTTCTATGCTAAGGCAGTGAGGAGTGGGTGAGGGGCCAGCCAAATTCCAAGAGATCCTGTTTTTAAATAGCCTTCTTCTTGATTCAGTGCTTTCCCTGTTACTGCAGTCCTTTAACTGTTTTCTGAGGCTTTGAGAATGATGCTTTTGCCAGTTTTTTTTTAATTAAAATTTTTCTTTTAATTTAAGAAAACAAACAATATACTTAGAGCCACCAAAAATGGGTATCTTAGTTAGCTTAACCATAGGCATATTTAAACGAAGTATACAATAATCACAGTAAAGCCTGTGTTTGCACAATAAGCTTCATAAACCAATTTAAAATTAAGGCAACAAGGAAAAAATCTGCATATTCAGATAGCAAAGTCCTTAAATTCTAAGTATTAAAAACTAACATATCTTTTGATCAGCTGTCAAAACTGTGAATGTTCTCAAAATATCAAGTATTAAGTTCTTATAAATATGTGCACTGCTATAGTAATGACCTATGTTACTAAATATTTTCCTTATTTCAGGAAAATATTAAAATACAAATATTTTTACCATTAACATATGTAAATCTTACCCAACTAAAATGGGTAGCTTAGTTAGCTTATCTATACTGCCAGTTCTTTTAGTTTGTTCAAAGTTTCTGTAGAGGGAAAGAGCCCCAAAATTTCTCACTTGTCATCTTCATTAGGACAGGGTTATGGATAAAAAGCATTTTTAAACATAATCGTGGACTTTCCAGGTAATGAAATTATTCAAGAAGAAAGAATTTCAACTATTTAAAAAATTTCTAAAAATCATTATCTTTAGATGACATGAGTGATATTCAAGGAAGAAACTGAAAAATAATTAGAAATGAATTATTCTAGATAGTTAAAAAATATAAAAGTCAATTATTTTATTTAAAAGCTAGTTAAAATGGTAAAATGTCCATTCATTTAAGCAAAAAGTAAAATAAAATAAAATGCCTAGGAACTATATATATATATGAAGAAAATCACAAATGTTCTCTAGTGGCTCTAAGAGGCAAAATGATTATAAAGTTTATCAAACGTTTGCAAACTGAAAATCTGCAGGTAGAATCCAGCCTTAATTCGTGTTTGTAGGTTCATAGTGAGTGCACTGAAAGTGTCTTATTGCTAATTTTTTTCTCCCAGTGCATTTCATACAGTCTTGTTATATTCCTAGTTCCCAAAAGAATTTGAGCTTATAATCCATGAAGGATGGAAAATCAAGAAATTAAAAAAAAAATGCAACCTGGAGTTAGGGGGATAAGATGACAGTTAACACTAATTTCAAATATTTGTACATGAACAATTTAAGTATTACTAATGCCAGAACAAATCAGTAAAATAGAATATTCTGATTGAGACTCTGGCGCATTCTAGAATTTAGTATATGATAAAAGGCATCATTTCAAGTATGTGGTTTAAAAAAAGATCCGACAATCAATGGTACTAAAGCAGTTGTTCACTATACATCTGTGCTGGTTTGAAAGGATTATGTGCCCTAGAAAAACCATGTTTTAATCCTGATCCATTTTGTGGAGGCAGTCGTTTCTTTTAAATGCTACTCAGCACTGTATGCTGGAAACTTAATTAGATCATCTACATGGAGACGCAACTCTACCAATTTCACTGAGTTTTGATTAGTTTACTGGAATCCTTTAAAAGAGGAAGCATTTTGGAGAAAGTTTCAGAGACGAGATTCCGAGAGAACAGAGCCACGTCGGGGTGACAAGAATGATGAGAACCAGAGCCCAGACGAGAACAGCCAGACACCCTTGGAGATGAAGAAGGAATATACCCCCAGGAGCACTTGGTGAAACAAGAAGCCTGGGGAGAAAGCAAGGAGACGCAGTCACATTCCACCATGTACCTTTCCAGCTGAGAGAAACCCTGAACTTCTTCGGCCTTCCTGAACCAAGGTGTCTTTCCCTGATGCCTTATATTGGACATTTTTATAGACCTGCTTTAATTGGGACATTTTCTCGGTCTTAGAACTGTAAACTAGCAATTTATTAAATTTCCTTTTTCAAAAAAGCCATTCCATTTCTGGTATATTGCATTCAGGCAGCTAGCACACTAGAACAACATGAAAATAAATTCTAGATGGATTAAATGAAAATATAATACCAATAAAAACTACAATTTGGGCTATCAAAAACTGCTAGTGGGATGTAAATTAGTATAATCTTCCTGAAGAAAAATGACAATATCAAAAATCAACAATTTCACCACAGGAATCTAGGAATTTTATCCTAAGCAAATAAGCAGAGATAAAACAAAGATTTAGCTGCCAAACAACAACAAAAAAGTTCACTGCAGTCTTATTTTTAGAGTAAAACCTAGAAAAATCAGGGCTTGAATTGATTAGCATACAATTAAAGAATACTATGATGTCATTAAAGTCACCTTGGAGAAAATAATAAAATAGGAAAATATTTAGAACATATTGTTCAGGAAAAAAGCAAGTTATAAAAAATCACACATTTTGTAATTAAAATGCAAGGTATGTTCCCATACTTTGTAAAAAAAAAAAAAAAAAAAAAGTAATGATTTTTGCCTGGGCAGTTTATTGTCTTGGCTGAATCTGATGAGGATAAATGGCTTTTCTGTAGCCACTGCCTTTAACCATGTCAAATCTCCCTTCCCTGCTTCTTGATGACATCTTGATAAAATCCCTTAGTTTTTAATATATTTTCAGCTATTTCTTTAAAATTCCAAGCCAAATCAATACCTCAATTTACAGTCTCAATCAAAACTTCTCCCCACCCTACTCTTGGATATTCCCTGACACATACAATTATTTAGTCATTTTGTTTTTTGTTTTTGTTTTTCTGGCATGGGCAGGCACCAGGAATTGAACCCGGGTCTCTGGCGTGGCGGGCGAGAACTCTGCTACTGCGCCACCCTCACACCACGCAAGCATTCAGTTTTCATTACGGTCATAACAACCCATTGTGAAAGAAAGATTATTCGATTAATGGTTACTAGGACAACAGTTAAATTATATACCCAAATATATTCTGGAAGGATTAAATTAAAATGTAAGGCCAGGCAGTGCAACAGTGGCTCAGTGGAAGAATTGTCACTTGCCATGCCAGAGACCTGGGTTTGATTCCCAGAGCCTGCCCATGCCAAAATAAAAAAAAAAAAGCAAGATGAATGAAGGACTAGAAGCAGTTACAGTCATTAACTAGTCTGAGTGTGAATCTGCCAGAATCCGCAGAGCGGCAGTGACGTCTGAGAGCGCCTTACTCTCCTCCACCTCCTTAACTTCCTCCTCTGCTCTCCAGCGGCTAGGTAGGAGGTAGAGGCAGAGGAACAGAGGCAAAAGTCCTACTGCACCGGCTTCACCAAAGTTCTCTCTCGGCTACTGCTGTCTTTTGCCAGAGATGCATAGATCCGGGTTCTTTAAATACTCCACAGGGATGTCCATACTGCATGATCCCGACACGTCAGGCTGACATCCTTCGCTAAGGGGTCCACTTGCCTTTGTGAGCAGTCATCCAGAGTCGAGCCCAAAGAGGATTCAAATCCAGTTATCTTCCACATTGTCCAGCTGACCCCAGGAAAACTTGAACTTACTTCCATGCCAAAGGAAGGGGATGGGCACTACTTACTACTGACTGCAGTGTCTTCAGAATCTGGAACTAGAGGCCAACACTGGTCTCCCATCAACATGAATTTCCAAACTTGAGAAAACCCGTCTTTATAAAGATACTGAGAATTGGGGCTTTGTCTGTTACAACAGTGAGCATGACCTTCACCAATACACAACAGGTATGATTCCCGAAATCACTAAAGAAAATAAGTCTGACTACAACATCGTAGTCCTTCAGACAGTAAATTATTTAGAAAATTATATAAGTAAAATTGTTAAAATTTTTCCAGGGATATGAGATTATTCATACTGAACAAGCTGTTACTAATATATCTAAATAAATAGGCCAATGATTTCATGACATAAAATGGTATCATACCTTTAATCAATTTTATGAAGAAAAAAAGCAATTAAATTTTCTCCATGGTACAAACATCAAAATACTTGAGTGTTTTTTTAAAAAATGATTAAAGCCTACTGTTTAAGATAGTTTTAAAATAGCATTCTTATATATAGATTTCTATAATACTCACCATAATATAAACACTCTTTCCCGTTCCTGTCGGTCCTACAAATATTGAAGGTTTCTGATGGGTGGTCAACAATTCCATTAATGCAGAGTATCGAACTGTGTCCAGAGTTGGTACAATGATTTCATTGAATAACACATCTCTAGGAATTGGAGGAGCTTCTGCCAATCTCTTTATCCATGGCTCCCATTTTCCTATTCCCTATTGATAATAAGCAGCCAAATACTGAATGTTATAAAATACCTTTAAAAGCTCTGTACTGCTGTGTGATTGTAGGAAAGGGCAATGCCACAACCTTATATTTACAAATTTGCTTTTATTCTTTAAGACACTTCATCCTGAGTTTGAGAGTTAAATTTTATGTGTGCATTAAGGATAAATCCAACTTTCTGATGAACAAAAATGAAATGATAGTGCTGTGATATTTTTGATGCCCTAAAACTACTGCTTAGGCCAACCCAAAGACCAATTATTTTACTCAAATATTAGATTTGTTTATGGCCTTAAGAAAAATGAATTAATAAATGGGTTAAGGGGCAATGAATTCTATTCAATAAATATTAAACAACATAGATTTTTTCTCCTTAGAACATCAGCTATATATTGTGTGATCCTTATGAAGGTCTTTATAACACTAGTTTATCATTCAGGAAAGATTTCTTAATATGAGATGATGATTATTGTGAATTACCACTATGCTGTATCTTTGCAGCCAATCAGCTTGTGAATGAAAATATTTTCTATGACCATGTTCATAATAAAAATTTCTAAGAATGCCATGTTAACTTTTTATTCTTAGGAAAACACTGTGACCCCTCCCATTCTTACAGAATGAAAATCAAATTCCTGGGCATTCAAAGCCCATCAAAATTCACAACTATCCTTCTGTCACATCATGTGTTCCACAATCCGGCTTCAATGATGGACCTGCCAGTTCAAACACGCCCTGGGCCGTGGGCCTTGATGCATGATACCGCATTGGCCTAAAATGCTACAAGACTCTCTTCTGAAGAGGTTATCAACTTAGAGAGAGGAACATTGTGCTTTATTTATTTTTGAATCATCCAGAACAGTCCCATGCATACTGAACATATTTTTTTGAGAAGACTGAATTCACAGCAGTATGAAAAATTGTATTGCCAATAAATATTTATGGAAAAGATGATTAAAATAATGCCTTTTACATATTCTTGATCTTTTCTAATACGTACCTTTTATCAAGATATGGTAAAGTTAGGAAGAAGAATCAGAAAACCTGGAATGTACAGTTATTTAATATCGCTGAGCCCCATTTTCCTCAAAGGTAAAATTTTGCAAAATAAACTTACCCTTCCCACTTTGCTTTGGTGTTGAGAAAACAAAATAGAAGTAATTACAGAAAAGCTTAATAAGCCATAAAGCACTCTGAGAGTACAGGGTATTATTAATAGTTTGAAGTAAAATAAGCAACAATATGTTGACAGGGTGAAAAAATCCATTCTGAGGTAAGCTTGGCAATATATTCAAGAGCCATAAGATGAACAAAAATCAATACAGTAATTCCTTTTCTAGGAATTCATCCTAAGGAATTAATCAGATATGTACACAATTACTTGTGTACAAGAAATTCACTAAAGCAGCACTTATAAAAGTGAAAAACTAAAATCAATGAAATCAGTCCAAATGTCAAAGCAGAGGACACTGTTTGACTAGATCACAGTCTACTTCTATGGTAGAACATAGGGAGGCTTTAAAATAGAAGTGAAAGGAACATTCATGAGATTGTAAGGTAATCTAGTTACCAAGAGAAAAACTTAGGATATAAAATTAAAATTGGTATGATCCTAATATTACTTAAATCTTCATTTATTCAAATAAAATTTACTCCAAAGCTCTGCCCTCAGAACAATACTTACAGAATGTGTTAAAAAAAAAAAATAAGCAAGCAAACAAATACCAATCAAGTTTTATTATCCAGTCAGTCAGCGAAATGCTGAATTAACCTTAAACTAACTGCTTTCCTGCAGGATTTCTTAGTACCTGTGATAATACTATCATGCATCCTGAATCTCTAAGAGGTGTCCTTGAACAGTATGTACCTGGCCTAGCTTAGGTATCTTAATGTATACTGTCATTTAATGAGTATAAATGCCCCATGCATTATTATTATTATTGAATTTTATCAATGAGAAAACTGAGGTTCAGAGAGATTAAATAACTAACATAGGCAAAATCACATAGGGAAAAAGTGGTTTTACTTGGAATCCTAGCCAAGTGTGTCTGACTTCAGAGCTGGTGCACTTTCTTCTATTCCACACTCTCTTAAGATAAACAGTGACAGAAGGTGGCAGCAGAGCCACTGAGAAATAAATGTGTGAGTCTCAGAAGGGACTCCAACCAGCTTGTCAGAGAGAACTCTTACCTCAGTGACAAATTGGTAATCATAAATTGTTCCTTTTTCAGGAAATGGGACAGTTAGCATCTTTGAGGATGTTTGTTCAGCACCAGCCAGTAATTTATATTTATTTCGAGTTAGTTCTGAAATTGGACCTTTCATTAGTTCTCGAAGAATCTTATTAAATTTAAACCGATCATCATCTTTACAAGAAGCACCAATGGACCAGATCAATGAAAACAGAAAAATACCCTGCATTGGAGAGATGAGAAGGGAAAGTACAATTAAAGAATAACTTTAATCTATCCTTGAAAATCCAGACAGATCAGCCAGATTAATATCTCTGGAAGGAAATGCATAAACTGATATACAATGGCAGGTTACATCAGGATTTTGTAATAACTAGTCGGTTATCAGAAAGCATGCCTTATAAACTCTTACTATTAGAGAACATAATAAAATGCAAAGTATAAATTCTAACCAGAGTTACCACCTAGAATGATGACCCTAGTAAGTCACATGGTATTTTAAATATACCACAGAGCTTGATATTAAAAAGAACATTGAGATAGCTTTTATCAGGGTATTAAGGTATACTTTAATAAGGCAAATACTGCAATATAGACATTACTATAAATTTAGATTCTGATTCTGTGTTTTTGAAAAGTAGGACAAAATATTATTGTCACTGCTTGTTTTATTAATCATATGAGTGATTTCATAGCTACAACTGCAAGCCTGCAAGCAGAGACATTAGCTCTCTTCTTACTGGACTCAGGCAGACGAAATAGGGTAGGAGACAAGACCCACAACTAATTGAGAAAATCTGATACTTATTTTGCAATCAAATCTCTTTTTTAATGCCAAAGCTAAGAGAGTCCTGACAATGCTCATAAAACTTCTAGATTCTCATTTGACCTTATTTAGTACTCCTAGTTTAATTGCAGGCTGTTTCTCTCTGGAAACAACTTAAGATAACCAAAAAGTTATTTATTTCATAACTATAAGCTATAAGAGTAACAACTTGACCACATTAGAAATGCTACCATTAGCAGTACAGTAGTTTATTTATTAAAGAATATTCAAGGCCTGTAGCTATACATATTCCAATTTTAAAATCCACTTATAGATTAGCTATATATTTTCTCACTTTCCTCCCCCTAAATACACACACATACATAAAATATCTCATTAGAAAGGGAAGAACATCAAAGGGAAAAAAAATCAGAGGATAATTATGATTTGGACTTTAGGGGAGGTGAACCTCATTGTCTAAATTTGGGATCATTTCTGAGGTTGGCCAAATGTCCCAAGATTTCAGTGGCAGATCCGAGGACATAGCGGGCTCCACCCGAACCTCATGACACAACACTTGTGCAGAGGAGAGCTTCCCCACCTGCGCCGGCCAGCTGTGCCTCGCTCTTCCCTTATTGTTCAG
Source organism: Tamandua tetradactyla (assembly GCF_023851605.1). Classification (NCBI taxonomy): domain Eukaryota; kingdom Metazoa; phylum Chordata; class Mammalia; order Pilosa; family Myrmecophagidae; genus Tamandua; species Tamandua tetradactyla. Next base: position 169,924,919 of record NC_135329.1, read on the forward strand.
CTGCCACTAACTGACCAGCCTCTAATTTCAGGGCAGAAATTAGACTCATAAATTAGGAAAGTTTGAGGAAAACAGAGAAACCTCTATCTACGGCAAGGCACAAAGGGCAATGAACTTTACCTCAAGTAAAGAGTATGTTTCTCGGTCATTTCTATCTTTTAGTTTGACTTCATCAGCAAAATCATCCATAAAACAGTCTATTAGATTCATTAAAGATCGGACTAAGTTTGTATTAGTAGTAGGAGATAATTCCTGAAAAATCAGAAAAAAATGTCTATAAAAAATGAGTTTAGGCACTAATTAAAATATTATCAGCTAATATTTGTGGAGCCCATTTAATTCCAATAGCCATAATATCTACCAGAAGAAACTATTATTACAATTCTGGCTAAAAAGGTGGAAAAACTGAGGCACATGTTAATTCCCTTGCCTAGAATATGGCAGCGGTAGATACCACATCCAGGTAGTCTGTGCTCTTTAACCAGTCCTTTATGCTGATTCCCAAATTTTAAAAAGTTGCCATTACAGGGTGCACGGGTGGTTCGATGGTAGAATGCCCACCTCTCATGCAGGAGACCCGGGTGCGATTTCCGGACCATGCACCACCACCACCCCCACACACAAAAAAGACTTGCCATTACATGTTAAGTTTATTAATGAAAAAAAGGCCCAGATCCATGTTCTAATAATTTTATAAACCAAAACACTTAAAAATCTTCCAGAGAAGGCAATTAGTTTGCTTACCTAACATGCTTAATAAATAAAACCCATTTTAGAACATAGTTATAAACTACAGCACTACTTGTAGTAAACTCATCCCTTTGAGATACACTCACAAGTTTTGAAGCATTTCTAGGGGCTGTAAAATTTGTGCACTTTAGTTTGGGAGGTGGGTTTCACCATGTCAGTTTATAAAGTAAGAAAATATAAATAGCTCCTAGCACTATGCAGTATACAAGTTCTCAATAAATGTAGGTTTTCTTCCCTCAAATCTCTCCTCCAAACTTTATAGTCTTCTTGACTCATGATTAACAAGCAAAAATTAACTCTCTGGAATCTAAAAATCAGAAGTAGCTAACTTCAAACTCAGCCACCACCCCACTAAAAACAAGTAGAAATAACAGCTAAGTTTCTTACTCATGCAATAAATAAAACACAAACATATTACTACAAAGTAAATAACAGGTGTTCATAATTATTTTGAGAGGACAAAAGCGCAAGGCACATTTTAGAAGAGCTTGCATTAAAATTGTTTTCCTGCTTTGCTATTGAAAAAGATAAGTTCATTGTATACAGTATTCATTTATTTGTAATATCCACATTCTCAGACAATTCCTTGAAAAAAACTGTAGCTTATTTTATTAAGACCCTCAAATCATTCATGCTTGCTTTCTAACATGATTAGTTCATAGCTACAACATATTTTTGTTATATCCAAGCTTCTTGGAAGAGCAGTCTGGATCCAGAGTCCCAACAAGTCCTCACTCAGCTGCTGAAGCATCCTCACCTCTCCCTTGGAAGCCTTCAAGCCTAGGGTCGCCTGTGATCTTCTCAATGGCCAAACCCAAGGGACACGTGTGTCAGTCCTTAGGTTCCTTGACCTCTTGGTAGTTTCTGTTAAGACTGACTACTTTTTTCTTACAAGGCTCTCCTCACTTCCCTCTCACATCTAAAACCCTTGTGCACCTGGGATTCAATCCTTTTGCTTTCTTCTCCCATCAGGTAATCAAATTAACATGGATTTTTAGCTTCACTTTCCAAATCTGTACCTTGAATCAAACTTCAACTTCAAGCTCTTCTACAATATATCCAATCACAAGAGGAATACCAGCTTTATTTCCCTATATTTGTTCTAGGGCTGAAGTCATTTCTAAGAGATCTGTGGTCAACATTTCCAAAAGAAGAAATTAAGCATGTGTTCCCTATAATTTCCAGCTGGAGAGGCTTAAGAGCCTTGATGGAGCCCCATCAACTCTCAGACACAGGAGATTTGCATTCACGTTGTCTCTTCTCTCCCTTCCTCCACTGAAAGATGGTGTTGTTTTGAAAGATGAAAATATTATTTTCCTTACTTTAGTCCCACTTTCCAGTCCTTATATCCCTGAATACCAGTTTGGTTTTTTTTGTTGTTGTTGTTTTAGGTTATTGACAATTCCTAAACAATTAGATGTGCTCATGCTAAATATAGTGGTTTCCTAAAGCAGGATTCCTAATGCAATGATTTGTGTTCCTCCTTTATTACTCACTATCCCTTTCTTTAGATGTCATAGATGAGACTGACTTTTAAAAAATTATCCTTTTTCTGATTATAGAAATACTTCTATATTTATGTATTTTAGGAAATTTGGAAAACAAAAGAAAAGTATAAAAATGGAAATTATCTATAATCCAATCACCCATCAGAATTGATACATTTTGGGTATTTTCACCAGGATGTGGATATGTGTATTTCTGAATGATTTCTTTTTTTCTTTTCTTTTGAGGGAGAGAGAAAAGATATGCATTTATAACATTTTCTGAAATCCTAAGATGTTACACTGAAAATATTTTTGAAAGTAATTACTTATTAAAACTTTTTATTTCAAACAGCAAAAGTTTTCAATGAAACCAGTTAAACTATTGTGGTCATTTAAAATAAATTTTTAAAATATTTAAAATAATATTTTAATAACATCTAAATATAAACATCAAAACTCATATATTTGACTAATTTGAAATTTCCATTTATTTTCTAATCTTAAAATTCCCACTCTTACCTTTGTATGCTTTCTAATAAACTCAACAGAAACAGGGACCATTCTGTCAAATAGGCTTATTATAAATTCCTTCTGAAGAGCATTGACAGAAGCAGGTAAAAGATTTATCCATGACAACATCAGTGGTCTCCAGCCTAACATGTGAGGTTCCATGTAAATCATACCACACCTGGAAACCTGAAAAACAAGCACTGTTTATCATCAAGATAATACATATCAAGGATATAGGACTTGGTTGCCAATAATCTTAAGACTATTTTTGGAAAAAAGCCTAACTTCACAGAATTTCATGTTCTGAATTTTTGTGTATGGCTTTACCAAATGGTGATAGGCAAAGAGGAAAACATCCTGACTTAAATTTGTCATGTCAACAGATATATCTGTTCTTCAAGAATCACAAATTACTCTTAAAGGGAATTCTACTAGTGTTTCTCATCTTTAAAGTCAAAGTTACAAAGTAAATAACACATTTTATAACATTTCACAACTTATAAGCAGATATCAAAATTGAGAACTTACAGTAGCAGGAGAAGCAACCTCTAAATCCATTGGTTCAAAAATAAGATTCATCTGTGGGGACATTTGAATAATCTCCCCACTCATAAGGCATAGTTTTTTGTTGTCATCCAGCACAGTATTCATATTCTCAATCCATACAGCATCGACTGGTCCATCAAAAACCAACCATTTCCTATCTGGAGTCTAGTTTATGCATACGGTGAATAAAAGACATAAATGTAACAGCAATCATGCAAGGAAATAGTTCAATGATATTTCAAAATGTAACACCTAAAAATTAATTTCAACATAAAAATGTAAAGGCACCCTTTGAGTAAAGTACAGATCACTAAAGAAGGATATACCAAGGACAAGACAAAAATAGAACATTTTCCTTATGATTCAATCTTTTTCAGGTTCTGAACTCATATATATATATATATAACATGACTTAGAAAGTATTATGAGTCAAAAAATATAGTTTCTGAGAACAGAGTTTTCATTCGGATTGTCTGGCTTTACCTAATATTGTGTTCATATGGCTTACTCCTGCATGATAAGCCAGATTTTTTCTTCCTTCCACTGAATGAATGCGCACACACACACACACACACACACACACACACACACACACACACACACACACACACACACACACCTCTTGTTATGAACTGTCTCTTGGTGATATAGGACATTAAAGTAAATATAATATTCACGGTCCCACAATATAATAAATATGAAAATATTTACATGTTGTCCAGAATATAGTAAATGCTCAAGAAATGTTAAGTAGTGGCCTGGTAATAGCAGAAGGGTACAAAGACTGATTCTTCCCTCCAGATCTTTTTTATATAGAGATGTTACTTGGGTTCACCTTAAGTAAATGTGAATTTGAAGTGATGAAGGATTTAAATCCATCTTAACACATTCTCCACCTCTGTGGCCAACATCATTAACCTATGAGATAGTGGGTCTCTTAGGCTTGGGTCTCTCCTCATCCATACTCAAGACCAATTCTGGCTGTGTTCAGGTTCAAGGAAGGGTCTACACTTAAGCAATCACCTCAAGACCAACTTGCCCTCGGGCTGCTGGCTTCCCATGTCTATTAAACTTCACTGTGGGAAACACAGCCGTATATTGGTGGGACCCAGAGCTTCCAGAGCTGAAGGCTTCTGCTGTTAATTTGGCTCTACCACTCTCCAGCTGTGTGACCTGAGGTAAGCTGTTTAACCTGTCCGAGTTACGAGTTTCAGTATCACTCAGACGCCAACATCATCTGGTTCTTACTAGAATTAAAAACATAACTCAGGTGCCAATTGAAGTAACCTGTGAACTTTCAAATTTAAGTAAAATGAACTCAAGCTATGATTTCTGCTAATTTCCAGAGGCTTGTGTATTCTTTTGCCGGGTCATCTCTGGCTCTGAGTCTTAAGTTCTGCTGAACAACCAACCTCCCAAACATCTCACTGCCACTGCTATTTCTTTCTTTCTTTTTTTTTCTTTCCTTCTTTCCTCTTCTCTGGAATAATTTACATACGATTTTTCTTGTAGCATATATTTGTATTGTGCCTTGAGTCTCTCAGTGTGTTCTTTTTGTTTGTTCACTGTGTTTGAATGAGTTGGGTTTTTCCAGGACACTATTTACAGGAGGAGACTCTGCAGGGTGAAAAGAGGCCAGGAAAGCCCTACAGTTTTGAAACTTAAGAGCTCTTTTCTGTTTCCTTCCCAAGTGGTGCTCTCAGCCTGTAAATTCTTCCTTTGCCTCCCCAGTCCTGACTGCCAGACCTGTGCTCGCCAGACCATTTCCTGGCTGCTGCCATTGAGATGACCTCCTCACTGTTAAGGATGAGTTTTTGGCACTTTCTCAGAATTGCTGTCTGGGGAAGTCCTTAAGATTTTGTGTTTTCTCTAGTCTTTTGTTTCGTGCTAGAGTTCAGTTCCATCTCAAACTGCTCAGAGCATTTCCTCCTCAGGATGGATCCTCAGCCTCCATCTGGGAATATATTTTTTCCTAGTGATTTCTGAGCTTTGCCACTTCTAGGGCCCCTCAACCTTCCCTACTCTTCTCTAGTCCTCTCTTTGCTTGTCTATGGTTTCTTGATCACTACTAACCTTTTGGAGTGTGTGAGCCGTCTCTGTTACATGATTTTTGCTGAATGTGCAGCTGGTGGGTTTTTTTGTTTGTTTTTAGTTTTAATTCTCCTTGGACAATTACAGTAGAAAATTAAAAACAAAACTACCACCATATTCATACCATAAGTTCCATGTATTTTTCCTACTTCTTTTCCCATTATTGTATTTTCATTTCCTTTCCCTGTTATACTTACACAAGGAAGAAAGAGTAAGACCAAGACATTCTGGGAAAATGGGAAACAATGGAACTAACATTTGGTGATAATTTCTGGGTGCAAGTGTAGGCTAAGAATTAAATTGTCTCATATAGTGACCCTATGGGCTGTGCTTCTTTGTCATTTTATTTTAAAAATTAGGAAATGAGCTGAAAAGGACTTAATAACGCTAGGGAAGTAAATGGTTAAGTAGCAGATCTGTAATCCTTTCTTTCTAGTTACCAGAGAACTTCCCAGGAAAGAAAGAACATGACCTATCAAATCACCTTGGAAACAAACATCTGTTATGACAAGAGAAAACCTCAGAAGCTGCATTGATAGTCACAGACTTTTGTTTGATTCATCTTTGCCTCATGATTACTTTTATCCTTGAAGATACTAGTAAAGTTTGAAACCAGGCAAGTTCTATGCCTTATATGAGTCATTTCTTATGTTATCTCATTGCCCGATGTCCTTCAGCCAGTAAGAGCAAAACTGAAATATGTTCTTTGTCATTACTCTGATTCACATATCATGGGCAGTTGGGTTCTTAATTGGGTAAGGCACACCAAATTCAGAATGGATGGAATTCAGAATAAAGGAATAAATAAATAAATTTTTATTAATTAATAAATTATATTAAATAATATAAATAAATTAAATTCCCCTAACTGAAACCTATTTTCCTATTCTACCAGTCTTAGGAAGCTGAATACCATATAATCACACTCCATTATAATTAACCTGCTATAGACCGAATAAGCTAGGGGTAGGTAAGTACCTGCTCCTATTTACAATAACCAGCAGTTGAAACATCCCTTACCTCTGCTGTTTTCCACAAGGCAGAGCATAAGACAGCCAGCCTATTTTCTTCCTAACACAGGGAAGTGTTGGAACTTAAAAACAACACTTTGCAAAGGTCTGCAATGTCTTCTCTAGGCATTAGAGTATATCTAACAAGTAATGGGTATGTCAGTGGGAGCAAACCAAAAGGTAGTCAAAGGGAAAACACTGCTGAAGAAGCAAAAGGATCATATTATTGAAATACTCTCCTTTCTGGATCATCTGGCCAGGGAGAAGAGAATCAGAAATACTTCTCCCCACGCCCTGGCCTTTTCTCACCTGCTTCTTTCCTGTACAGCCCCAGAACAAAGGTGATTGCTAACATGGCCTCTGGCATGTCTGCAGGTGTGGACAATGTTCTTCACAGAAACACTGCCAGACTATCCAGAAATATAGTTTAAATAAACATCTAGAACAATTATGCAAGTGTTTAAAACAACTGAAAAAATTCAAGAGGAATACTATTAATTTTTAAAATGTGCATGTAAAAGTGCTAGTACTTACCAGTGAAGAAGCAAATGCTCTAAAACTGACAGCGAGGACCCCATCAGACCACTCATGGGATACCAAGTCAAACTGGCCATACAGCTGGCCCATGGTGACAGATTTAGGATTTAACACGGTAATTTGAACCCTGTTTTCTTCCATAAGCCCCTTAATGGAAAAAAAAATCATTTACTATTTTTTTTAATACGTAACAAGTTCAACTCTTCCCCAAACAGCCTTCTACAGCGACCCCTGCCACCAGTTTGTGACGCAAGCTATCAAACTGAAGAATTGACAAGGGAATAGTAATATTGAGCAGTAAAACAGGCCCAGGGTCTTCGCTTTCTTCTCTGTGCCTGTGGAGGGATAATATGTCTTCCTAAACTCAGAAGTAGCAGAAAGCTTATCATCTTTTGAAGCAGGATAAAGTTTCTGCCACCAAAGAAAGATTTTACCCCAAAAGCAGCAAGACTAATGTGAAGCTATAGCTTGTGTGCAGTGGCAAAGGAAGAGTGTCCATTTTACATCACTACAGTATCACTCCTAGAATTTTCTGGAATAAACATTTTGGACTTTATAGCTGGACCAGAATACATAGTCATAGCTTCATTTTCTTTGAAACTTTGTGTGGCACCGTGTTTATTTTTTGCAACAAAAACAATTAGTCCATATAACAATAAAACAACAGAACAGGAGAAAAAAAACACAAAAAAGAAAGAAGGGAGAGGCAAGAAAAGAAAAGAAATGGAAGGGAACAGAAAGAAAAGGAGAGGAGGAGAGGAAAGGAAAGGAAAGAAAGTAGCATGGAACTGTAAAAGTAGAAGAAAGAAAACAACAGTAAGAAGTGGCATATCAGTCTATGATAGTAAATATAAATGAATTTAAATTTCCCTATGAAAAGACGTCCATCAAACTGGAGAAAACAGAAGTCAAAGTATTTGCATTGTATAAAAGGTAAGTCACAGTGAAACCCAAAGTAATAATTAAAATTAAAGACATAAACAACTATATATGAAGGAGAAAAAGTAGAGATTGCAATATTGAAATTAGACATAGTAGATCCAAGGCAAGTAACAAGTAAATAATTTTATATTTGTTGCGGGAAAGATTTCACTTTGAAGATATAGTTATCATAAACCCAGATAGGTTACAGACATTGAAATACATGAAGGGAAAAGTATTATAAAAACAAGAAGGGGTAGTAGGAAACACAATATTAGTTGGAGATTTAAAATCGCCAAAATTATGGTAGGCCAAAAATGTGATAAGTGCATAAGAATTTTGAATAATAATAACAGCCTTTATTTATGCTTGTACATATGTATATAATATTGTAATTCTTAACATACATATGTATATATTTAACACACACATTCCAACTCAATACCATTAGCAGCCAATAATATAAATTTGCATTACAAACCTAATTATCTTGAAAATTAAAATATATTCCCCTAAAATATGAAAAGAAATCTTCAGCTTTTTTTGCTTTCATATTTTTTCTATGATGAACATTATTACCTTTACAATTAAAATCTTAAAAGAAAAAAAACAGAAGCATGAGAGGCAAATTTGTGGTGTATTTTTTTATATGCTGAACTGGTTAGCTGTTTCATTTTACTTTCTCTACAACTCATTTTGTCACAATTTTGAGTTGCTGTATTAAAGTATCTTTTAAATGACTTTACAGTCTTTCCTGCACAAAGCTGATTATAAATAACTTCATGCATTAATAACAATACTTACCTTTTCACATAGATCATTTAGCGCTCCAGCTAAGACACGATACGCACTGGTCTTTCCTCCAAATGGTTCGCCAACAATCATAAAACCATGACGGACAATCATCATTTCATATATTTGAAGAATCTTCTCCGAAAAGAATTTGGTCATTTGCAAATTCATGGAGTTACAATTGTCTTTGATAGCTGCCAGCAAATCATTGTAATCTGGTTTTGGTAATTTCACCCCAGGAAATAAATCCGAAGTAATTCCCTGATGATAATTTTGAAGTTCATATATACACATGAGCAGCATGATAAAATTTCTCTCATCATCATATATAATACTGATGTAAATAAAGCCATTAAATAATAATAGTTCAAAAATATTTTCACCGTTTTATAGATGTATGATTGACACACAATAACTGCATATATTTAAAGTGTATAATTTGATAAGTGAAACCATCACCACGATCAAGATCATTAACATGTCCATTACCCCAAAAAGTTTCCTTGTGCTCTTTTTAAATTTCTCTCTTCTTCATCTCCTTGCCCCTTCCCTCCTCAATCCCCCAGGCAACTAATGATCTGCTCTCTATTACTATTTTCATTTGCATTGCCTAGAATTTAATATAAATGAAACCCTACAGAATATGTACTTTTTCTTTTCTGGCTTCTTTCAGTCAGCATAAAAATTTTGAAAATTCATCCATGTCAGAGTATGTATCAATACTTTATTCCTTTTCAGTGTGGAGTAGTATTCCATTGTATTGATGTGCTGCAGTTCTTTAATCCATTCACCTGTTGATGAATATTTCCACTGTTTCCAGTTTTTAGCTATTACAAATAAAGCTGCTATGAACATTTGTATAGAAGTCCTTGTACAGGCAAATGCTTTCTTTTCTCTTGGGTAAATATAGAAGTAGAATATCTAGATCTGATAGTACATGTGCGTTTAACTTTCTAAGACACTACCGACCATTTTCCAAAGTGATTGTACTCTTCTTACATTTCCACCAGCAGTGTTATGGGAGTTCCAATATTTTGTAAGTTGAATCTTTTTCATTTTAGATTACTAATAGGTATGTGGTGGTATCTTATTGTGGCTTTATTTATATTTCTCAAGAATGAATACATCTTTTACATGTGCTGATTTGCCATTTGTATATAGTTTTTAGAGAAATGCCGGTTCAAATATTTTGCCCATTTTTAATTAGTTTGTCTACTTTCTAATTGTTATGGTTTTAGAGTTCTTTTATATATTCTGGATACATGTCCTGTATCAGATACATAATTTTCAAATATTATTTCCTGGTCTATTGCTTATCACTCATTATCCTATTGACTTTTGAAGAGCAAAAATTTTTAACTTTGATGGGACCATTTTATCAATTTATTCTGTTATGGATTATGCTTTGGATGCTGTACTTAAGAGGTCTTTGCTTAAACCAGTCACAAAGGCTTTCTCCTATTCTTCTGGAAATTTTATACTTTAAGTTTTATATTTAGTCATGATAATTTAAATTAAAAAATTAAAGGACTAAGAGTATCTGATTTCAAGGCTTATTATAAAGACAGTGTTTTTTTTTATGCATGGGCAAGCACCAGGAATTGAACCTGGGTCTCGGCATAGCAGGAGAGAAACTGTCAGTGGCCCAAGACAGCGTGTTTTGATATAAAGATGCACAAATCTTTATCAATGAAAAGAATAGGGAGTCCAGAAATGCACCCACAAATATGTGAGCTAATTCCCAAGAAAGGTATAAGGGCAACTCAGAGGAGAAAAGCTATTCTTTTCAACAAATGGTGTTAGAACAACTAGATATACCAAAATAATGAACTTCAATTCATATCTCACACCATACACAAAAATTAATTCAAAATATTTTAATCATATAAGTTTGTTATGCTTCTTTATGAACAAATGGAGAGAATTATGGTTTCAAATTTAATGTATATGACTATATAAAGTTGATTGTAAGGTCTAAGGAAAATTCCTCTATAAACTACTAAGGCTATTCTATAGGCATTCTCTCAACCTATGTGAGAAATATGACTATTTCTTTTTACTCTGAAGGCATATGTGAAAATGCAGAAGTGCTTAATGTGAAAGCAAATTTTGAGCTATACTTTAGAACTGATGAATTACCAGTTTACTCCTAAATTTCATTCTTTAAATGCTGACATAGACAAACTGGTCCCACCATCAAAGCAGTAAATTTCTTTGAGACAAAGGAGAGAAAAAGGCAACACAGTAGAGCAAGTAGGAGCTCTCTGCAACCCTGCTATTTAATTAGAATTACAGCTCTTTCACCTCTAGCCATAAACACAAGGCATTCGCTGTGTCTGTACAATGAGGATAACGATAGCACTTGCCCTATCAAGTCATTAAAAATGTTCAATAATTAATATTTGTAAAGCACTTAGAAGAGTGTCTGGTTCAAAGTAGGTATATGGTGTTTGCGAAATAAAATACATATATACATATATATCTTCTCAGATTGTTCAAATTATTTATGCTTGTGCCTGAGAGAAGCAGACAAGCCAGAACGTATTTGGTTTTCAGTGGCTCTCAATCAAGACCAGAACCCCTCACTCTCCCACTAAGCAGAGAGTGGGAAATGTGTTGAGGTGCCCTTCTGGTTGTCTCAGTAATTGGGGGAAGGTGGCAGAGATGCCAGATGTCCTGCAGTGCATGGGACAGTTTCACACAACAAGGAATTGTCCCAATTGAAAGTGCCAATTATGCTACATTTGAGAAACAATACTCAATAAATATTCGTTAAGAACATATCTCGTGGTATATATTTCCATTTTCCAGATAGATTTCATTCCTGGAAAATCTGTTCAGTGCATTAGTACCAGGAAAATGAGTGCAAACTTCAGGAAGACCATTTTAACCCTTTTCTTGTGATTTGCACCATAAAGTATTTTCAATGTCAGTTCTACGTGGTCCCAGTGAATAGCTTCTGATGCTGGACCACACACAGTAAAATGTCACTGTTCCCCTTCCGTGCCACAGCCATAATACCTTCTGTTTTCTTACGCTGGGAACTAACTGCCTGTACTCCAAGGCAGAGCAAGTTAAGTGTAAAATCAGACATTGGACAGAACACTCTCCCCTTGTAATATATTATTTCCTAAGTGCTGTTTTGACATAGTTTTGAGGCAATGGCTAAAAACTGTCAATTCCCCTTTGGGGGCAGTTTGCTAAGCCTGTAGCCCAACTGCTTCTTGTATCCAGCTTGAATACTTTGGTTTAACAACAAACTCACCCCGATTGCCAGGACACCCTACTGCCAAGAATCTAGAGGAGTCGCCTTCTTCCTTGATCCTGTGGAATTATTCAAAATACCAAGCTCACAGGAAGAAAACCTAGCTAACTCCACCCTGCTTGCCTAGGTCCCAGTTTGCTGTTACCCTCTCCCCAGGTGAAACCCCTGTGGTCTGGCATGGCAGCCTTCGCTCCTTTAGACTGTAAGTAGCAAAGACTTCTGTCTTTCATTAATCCAACTGTCACAGTGTTATGTTCCACCATCCAAAGGTCCCATAAACACCTAATATCTTGTCATTATAAAACATCCCTTGATTTTTCTACCTCAGATGAGGAAGAGGAAAAGAATGACACCAAATTATATTATGAAACCTTTAATCATAATTCTAATATTTCCTCTCAATCACTCATAATCTCATTCTGAAATGTAACAAAATTAGTAAACTTAATTCTGATCTTAAAATATCCTGAAAAACACCATAAAAACCATCACATTCATTAAAGAAATTAAGTTTATTTCTTTATTTCTTCAATCAGTACTTTAACAAACATTTACTAAGTACCTACTCTGTGCTAAGTATCCGGTGATATGTTAGACAAATTACTTTCATTTATAGAGCCTACCTTCCAGTGGAATTTATAAGCAAACATATTAGGTAATTTTTGTGTGTTATATTCTGCAGTGAAGAAAAGTATCATTTAAAGACAAGTTGTTGAAAAATCACCCAAAGCAATGAAGCTAGCTAATATGCTTCAAATAAAACATGGAATGATATGTTTCTCTCTATTATATCACTGCTTCCTCTAGTGGAAGTTTCTCATATGGAGCTTTGCAAACATAGACATTTCACAAATACATTATTATAAAATTTGGAGATATTGCAATAAAAAAATGTTCTTACCTCAAAGAGTGGTAAATCGTGGGCCAAAAATTTTGGTAGATTTACATCAATAATAGATCTAAGCAGCAAAATTTCTTCATTTTCATTTGGGTATTTCAGCTAAAAAAAAATATACTCATGATGATATCTGCATCTGCTAACTGCACCCTTCTGCTCTCATACACACAAACATAAAATGGCCCCATAGGCAACATAAAAAAATACAAAATGTTGCTCTTTTATATATTTGTTCCTTTCATTTTATTATATACTTTTAATATTAGAAACCGACATTTACACTTGCTGAATTTTCTTCTTGGCTATAATTAAAACCCATGGTGAGCTAACTACCTTTCACAGATGAGCTGAGTAAAGTGCTATTGGCCAAGAATTCAGTATAGTTCAAGAGTTGCTATTACCTTCGTTGTGGGTAGGAACTTGTTTGTTCTATGCATTCAAGACCAGAAAATAGCCATTAAAAGTGGGCAATCCTTTTTAAATGATGCACTTAAATTTAAAACATATAAATGTTCATTCACTGGCCAATTTTTTTTCAAGCTACTCAATTTATTTCATCCTTTGTTCTCCCTATTATTTTTTTGTTATCCAAATTTTTTACTCATCTGTCCATACCCTAGATAAAAAGAGCATCAGATGCAAGGTTTCCACAATCACACAGTCACACTGTAAAAGCTGTATCATTATACAATCATCTTCAAGAAACACGGCTACTGGAACACAGCTCTATAGTTTCACTTCCCTCTAGCCACTCTAATACACCATAACCTAAAAAGGGATATCTATATAATACATAAGAATAATCTCCAGGATAACCTCTCAACTCTGTTTGAAATCTCTCAGCCACTGACACCTTATTTTCTTCTCATTTCTCTTTTCCCACTTTTGGTCAAGAAGGTTTTCTCAATCCCTTGATGCCAAGTCTGGCTCATCCCAGGATTTCTGTCCCAGGTTGCCAAGGAGATTTACACCCCTGGGAGTTTTGTCCTAGGTGGAGAGCCGGGGAGGGCAGTGAGTTCACTTGCCATGTCAATTGGCCAATATTTTGATGGCAAGGATTTTTCTCTGAGTGCAGAGTTCTGCACCATTTTTCTTGCAAAAACACATCAATAATGCTTCATCTACGTCGTCAGTTTTATTCTGTTCTATTTTGTCTTTTTATGGAAATAATTTTCTTGAATGATACTTGTGAAATAATCTAAATACAATATCCTTTTAAATTTGGGGGAAGGAGCTTTCGGTCTTTTACATTTGTCTTATCCACACCTAACGAAAGTCATTTTTTTTGCATATCATCTTTACTGAAACCTTCTGAAATAATGAAATTAGGTTTAATAAAGAAAACATCCTTTTTCTTTTCACACTTATAGAATCAGCTTAGTATAACATTCAGTTAGAGTGCAATAACACTAACATATCTAATGGGCTTCAAAAAGGTTTGTACAATTATAAAAATGTCCTATCATCAGTTATAATAAGTGAGCCACACCAACAAACAAGATGTTGGGGGTAGGGTGGTACATGGGAATCCTGTATTTTATGCATGATTGTTCTATAAACCCACAACTTCTCTAATTAAAATTTTTTTTTTAAAGTTTGGGAACAAACAAGGTGACTCTGGGTATGGAATATCACTCAACTGATGGAAGCTGGAGAGGGAGGCAAAGCAACCTAATGCCCAGTGGTGGCACGTTAGTGGGTGGTGTATGCTGGTCAGCGTGCTCTACAGAGCGTGGAGACAGCTGGGTAACATGCTCAGTCAGTTAAGTAGAAACTTATATTAAATTCCAAAATACTTGTGATATATCCAAGATTTACTAAAAACATGACTTAATCCTGAACTTGTAGCACATAACCTATAATAAGGGTCATATAGTTAACATAAATTTGGACTCAAAATTATTTCTCTCAACTTGAACATTTCACTCCATCAAGCATTTAATTTTCAGAATCCTCTTCCTTTTCTCAAGAATCTTTCTGCCCAATATATTGCATGTTCCTGCCTAACTGGTCTTAACCTAACAAGGTCAGTGATGCCTGGCAGTCAAGTTCACTAGGCCTTTGGTTCATGTGGACATTGCCTTTGGTTCCAATTAACCACCTAAATTATGTAGCACTAGAAGTGTGCTTCATTATTTGAGAGGCTCTTATTTTAAACACGTTTAGAGTGTTTCTTGATGTAACAGAAACAAGCTTCAAAATATTTGGGCCAAAACATTCAACTACTCTAAATTAGCTTTTGATCGAGAATGATAGGATTCATTTGCAGGATTCATTTGCTGCTTAACTTTAATAGCTCAATTGCATAGCCCAGATTTCAGGAATGACAGACACAAGAACAATGCATTATGTTTCCCATTATCTGACCACAGTGTAATCCTGACACACTGGGTTAATACAAATCGTTGCTTCTAGTTGCTTTTGTTTACTGCAAAAAATAATGACTTGAAGTTATGTTAGGCTAATGTGATGAAACAGAATAGCGCCACTATATATCAGAATCCTTGATAACTTCATTATAGAAGATAAAAATGCATTCTGTTGTCCTTTGTCATATAGGATATATTTTTAAATCAGTATCTTCTACAAATCATGAGCATGAAAACTCTACAAACTCCAAGGTCATGCTTTGGTGCATTTTGCTATTAGCTATAGCTTATCTTTATTTCACAAAGATCTAATTGCTGTATGACTGTATTTCATGATTCCGCAAAATGCTTCCAATGAAAAGTTAACCAAGAGTAAAAGTATTTGGGTTTTCATCTGTACAAATATGATTAATACCATTTTAAAATGTAAACATTATATTGCAAGTTTCTTACAGTTACTCAACCGTTTGCTTCAACTGTGTAACTATATTATGTGGCAATGTTTGTTCATATTCATTAGTTAGATATTATTTCCTTTAGAGCTATACATGATCATAGACACTGAAAACTCTCAAAATATTTCTCAAAAACAAGCAATTTTATTCCTGGGTAGTACCTAGTTTCAAATATTTACGATTATGGAACAGAATTCAAACTACTAATAATTACATGTCTATGTTTTTACAAATCAATACAAGATTTACTTTTTCATATGTGCTAACTAATCAACAGTTTTTTTTTAGCACAATAATTGTATTTTATTTGTTCAGTTGATGAAGCCAACCAGTTACTTGGAGCTCTGTGAGGATACATGGTCCTGGGGTTTATTAATGGGAAATCTATGTGTCAGAAACCCCTCAGTTCTCTACCTTTAGATTCCCAGCGGCAGTGAGCACAGACTTCACGGCTCTCATTCCATAGTCATAGTGATGTTGAGATGACAGCTGCTCTGAGCATAGTCGATATGTAGCCACGATTTTTACTGACAGCGGCCGAGCAGTGACAAACCCACAGGAGTACAGGACTATTTCGGCAATCATGGCATAGTCAGGCACCATCATTGCTACTGTCCGAAAGAGAGCCTAATGGCAAGTAGAAAAGGTGGTTTGAAAAAGGCCATCACAAAAATAATCCTTCCCTTTATTTCTAAACATATTACAATTTTATAGCTTTTTTGCAATAACATTAATCACAGATGAAATAGATGAAAACATTAAAGAGTTTGATTCCTATTGTTATATAATCAAATATATCACTAACTTTTTGCATTAAAAAAATGTTCCCTTACATTGTTTCAAATGCACTTTCAAATTTCTATCAGACTTAGAGCTTTGGCAAATTATTAATTCATCAAAGTATTAAGTGGCGAGTATTTTATATTCTTCAGAAGAGGTAATATGATACAAGGAAAAGAATCTCAGACTCAGATTTTCATTTGGGCTGCTAAGAACATGCCTGGGGTTAGGAGACTGGGCTTTCTAGAGGGGCTTTCTATAAATCTAATTAATTATATAATTTGAGGTTCATTGGGTAACCCCTAATAGTATGTTATATAAATTATATTTTTTGAGATATTCATAACCTCTTTGAGTCTGCAGAAGCCATATCAGTCTTTTAGAGACAATAAAAGAAAGAAAACTGGAAATGTCATCCATAATTATTATTAGAGCCAAACCAACTTCTCAAATTGTAAGGATTTATTTTTTCCTAGGGTTATTTTAAATATTGTGGGACAAATAAACTTCGTGTGATGAAAAAGAGAAAACTGGACAGATTTTAAAAGAATAAATAAAGAAATTTGAGTTCAGAATATCTGAATGGCCCAAGATTCACTGCAATGGCTCATGTAATAAAGCATGACTTGTATTAAAGATAAGGAAAACAACAACAGTCTAGAAAAAAGGAAGCACCTATGGTGAATGACAATCATATTCAGAGTAGATTATAAATGCCTCTGGGAATGAGTTGAGTTACTCAAAATGCAAGGCAGATAGAAATATAAACATCGTGCATAAGTGATCTTTTATGACTCTTCCAAATTGAGACCAAATAAAGGATTTGCATCAAGCAAGACCCTTCTAATGTGTTATGTTAATTACTTGCTAGAGGCCTTATTACTGCTACTTTATCCACAAAGTTACCATTAAAGAATGGAAAAGATAAAACATTTAAAAAATGAGCATGAACTAGTTGGAATAGAGAAATTTTAAGCAAGTATTCTTATGATTACACCCCTGAGGAAAGAAAATGCGAGAAAACTACTATATGGATAGTATCTCTTTAAACGGTAGATTCTCAACAACTATTTGTTGAATGAATAAGAGTGAAGGGCTAGGTATAGGAATATAGGCTTTCTACAATAGCGCAAGTACTGGTTTGGGGGAAGCATTTGGTAGTGTGAGTTAGTAGGTTTCCCACTAACCACCACTGGTATTGCCCAAGTTTCTATTCATTTTCTCTCAGCAGTATTAGCTATATGGTTGTGGAACTCAACTCCCATGTCAGTGGCCAGGGAACAAAAGTAGACGGAAGTAAGTTTTAAGAGGTTACTGTTAGTTTCTACTTACTAACAGTCCTCCAACAAGACTTAACATTGATTCTTATATATCATAGATAAAAAAACATCTTGTTCAAAAGACTTTGGGAGGGTCTAAAATACTGCGGTGGTAGATGTTCTGGTCTGGTAGTTCTCACACAGGATGCATGAAAAACGGATATGTTATGATCTGTTTTTAGAAGAGTCAGAAATAACTTACTAATAGTAGCATGTTTGGGGATAGGGTATAGATCCAGGGTACAGGCTAGGAACTGAAAAATTCCTGTATAAATAATCAATGTGAATATACTCTTCAGGTTTCTCCCAGCAGAAATACTAAAAATGTTTTACTGTCTCTGCCATATTTGGTAGAAGAAGAAGGATAAAATATAAGGAAGCATATGTACTTCCTGGAGTACGCTTCCAAAGGATTGCATATTGGTGCAAGAATTAACAAAATAAATAACGTTTGCCATTTCTTTCAAAGGACTAGAAATGGATTTCATAAATATTATGATTTTTTTTCAAGAATGAGAGGGGTTTTAGTTGAATGACCTGGAGGATTCAGAATCTACCTCACTCTTTTCCTCTTTGCTACTAGGATGCTTCATGCTGCAAACTCTCTGGAAAGCCATGTACAGGTTATTGACTCTGTAGCGCTAAGAGATATAGAAAATGTCTGTTTTACCAGAGCTTCTAACATTTAACTATTCTGAAATAATTATTGAGTAACTGATTCTTCAAAATAGTTTCAGTCTATAATATAGCTTCTCTAATACAGAGATGTGTTTAAGAACTTGCTCTACTATGCAAGTTTATCTAGGTGTAACAGGATGTAAAAATGGGACTCTTCATGCATAATAATACATGTCCCAGAACCAAAGTAATTTGATCTGCCCAATACAAAGGAAATGTACATAACACTTGAACATAAAATGTTTGAAAGAGTATGGAAGGAGAGAGGGTTTGTGAAAACACTGCCTTTGAAGACAGCTGCTGTTAGGCTGTGAGTCCCCATATCCCCAACTTCAGTTAGAGCTTGATAAGTATCCCCGCATTTAGGGGGATATGGATTAGGGCCTGACTCATGTCTGAGAAAGCAAAAGAGGTCTTCTGGGGCAGCAGGATTGATGAGGCCTTCACTCCCAGAGTTGGGACAAGGGATGTATGAGATGTGCACAGTAAGGAAAAGAGAGAATCAAACTAGAGCCATTTTAAGTTCTGCCCAAGAGAGATCCTGGCAGTGAGAGCTCTTCAACAGTGAGAGTCCAAGTGGAATGGACCATCAGCAATGCAGGTAGAAAGGAGGGGATGGCAACTGGGGAAAGAGAATCTTTCACCCATGTTTTAGGAGTTACAGGAGGAGAGACCCAGAAGGGAAGCCCCGAAGAACCCATGGGCATGTGCATGATAGAAGGATTCAACTATAAGCCTCTTCCAGGCCCAGGGGTATTCCAGGTAGTATCTGACCTAGAAAACTTGAACAATGAGTATGAATGTGTAGGGAAGAAAAAGGGGGGGTTAGCAGAACCCTAAAGGGGGCAAATGGCATGTGCAAAGGTACGTTGGGGAAGCTACTGAGGCCCAATGCATCAGAAAGAAGTAGGGACATGGCAGAACAGAAGGATTTGGGTCCTAATACTCTCATAGACCATGCCAAGAAATTTGAAATTTATTCTGTAGGGAAAAAAGGAGCCCAGCAGTTTTTAAGTCTGGACATCTTATGATTAGATTTCCTTTAATAGATAGATAAGACTGGTAGCTTATCACGCGGAATTCATTATAGTGTATTTCAGTGGGGAAGAGGTTGGTAACAAGTGGGCTGCTGTGATAAGAGGTGTTAGAGAAGAGTGAAGTAGGCTGTGGCCAAGGGACTGGACAGCAGCAGCAAGAATTATAACTTTTGTGAAACAGGATCCCTGGGTTTTGGTGACTGACTGAATCACTAGGTGAAGAAGAAGGAAGCTTTCAGGGTGACTCTGAAGACTGATTATAACACTCTCTGGGCCTAGTAAGCTTTTAGTTTGGAAAAGATAATGCAGAAACAGACTCCTCTATGTCAATAAAAAAAATCTATGAGTTTTGTTCATTGAAAAGTACAGTATAGGTCTTAAAACTTTAGGTGGCAATAATACAGTCATTTTTATTTCAGACTAGACATGTTTTCAAAATTGTTATGTATTTCCAGATTTACTTGAAAAGAGATGTTCTATATAAGCACTGCATCCAAGAAGACTACAGAAGAGCAGCAAAAAAATAGATATCAGAATTTGAGAGCAGCTTTTGCCTTAATGCAGAAGGAAAATGTATTAATTCCCCCAAGGAAATATTCTGACACCTTCAACAAGCATTGTAAATAAACCTGTGGAAAAATCTGCATAGGGCATTAACAGACTCAACCTATTGGAAGGTTTCAAGCTTTTAAAGACTGGCTTTGCACAGATTTCTGCCTTTCCTGCCTTTATAAATATGTATGTATTTGGGTCATCCTATTGAATGAAGGAACAAAGTAGATGAATGAATTAATGAACTACAAAAAAAGAGCTTTACAAAAGAAAATCAGAATAAAAAGTTATAAAATGCTTCTCAGACAAAAGGGTATTTACAGTTTTCATTTTTCAACCAGACCTTCCTTCACTAAGGCAAAGAATTAAAATATCTGAGCTAACATATAAAAGAGCAGACAATGGAAGTATAAAAATATGTGGCAGCAATTAGTTCTATCAAAAATCTTTCTGTAGAAAAGAAAAAGTTGTTATCTAGTCTGGGAAGCTGTCGGTCTCAGCAGTAAATAGGGGGAGAAACACAGGCTTTGGAGTTCAGAAGACTGGGCTTTGGGTCCACAGTCATCAGTGCATTATTCCTTAACATCATTCTGAATGTGCTAGCCATAAATACACAATTCACCAGAATGAGGGTATAAAATAGTCTGCAAAGATACAAGGAATATATTATTCTTCACGAATAATCAAAGACGTTTTTTGGTGGTGGTGTTTTTGCTTTTTTCATTAAGTGACAGTTCTAGTCTATTCAATTAGCAAAGTTTGTTGCTTTGTTCTTTTTTACAAAATGAAAGAAATCTCAGGGCTGGGTATCCATGACAACGAAGAATTGATGTGGGGTGTAAATTGTTACAAGCTGTGTTGGAAGAGAGTTCATCAACATAGTTCTTGCTCACATGACCCTACCTAAGAAAATATTTTTAAATAGAGAAAAGTCTTAAATGAAAACTGCCCATTGCAATATTATTTATAAGGAAAGAAAACTGAACGCAACCTAAATGTCCCTAGTAAATTAGTTCAATACATTTATTTACAGTTTGAATTATGTTCATGTTATACTTTTAACTTGTTAAAAAAAAACAGCATACAAAATTGTTAGATTTCAATATGGTTAAGAAGGTATTTAAAATTAGGAGAAAATAATATAGAAAGCAAGAGATAGGTAGCTTTTTAGCAGTTGCCTGCATTTTCTAATTTTCTATAATTTGTATTATTTTTTAAATGTTTTGGAAATTGCATCTAGGGTGTATTTTTTTATACTCAAAACTTAAAATTTTTTCTATTACAAAACTATTTTCCAAAATATTTAAATGCCTAAAAGCAAATATTTTGCATAAAATTCAAGAATAGTCTAGTCTCTCTTTTTACATATTAACTTTTTAGGTTATAGAAAGGAAGTACATGATATAATTACCCTTCCCATACCTTCAGATTATCTGGTAGTTCTGATCGCCCAGCATACCCAGGATTCATTGTTATAAAGACAGCACACGTGGGGTCAAGTTTTAGTTCAGTTCCCTCAAACACCAGTATATCAGCACCTGCATTAATACCTGTAGGTAATCAGGAATGAAATGACTTAGTAATACCACATATAAATGTGACTTGTGCCATTCATCACCTTCCATATTTCTTCCGTTTCCACATAATGCAAAGACAGACTAGTTCATTACCTCGTTGGATAGTAAGAATTTGTTGAGCAACCACAGAAAGTACTTCCAAATCAATTCTGTTGAACTCATCAAAGCAAGCCCAGGCTCCACAAGATAACAGTCCCTGGGAGAAAAGAATAATGAAATTTTTCAATTTTATCTGATCAAATATTGTATTGAAATGTTGCATTTTCACCTGATCTCTTCAAGGATTTAATATCCTATCAAGGAAATTGCTTATTCACCTTTATCTTTAAAGACAGCTTATTTTTCATTACAAATTCATTTTTCCACATGAATAAAGGGTTTGATCAATTGGGACACTTTCCAATTGATATTTTTTACTGTGTATCTTTTGGCATTTGCATGTATACCTGTAATTTCAATGCCTTTCTTACTTTCCATTTATAAGTTGATCTTATTTGCTTTTTCTATGTAGACTCCATAGAATGAGTTATAATAATTCTCTAATTAAGATTAGTTCTATTGCCAATAAGAGTGCCTTGTGGTCGATTTCCTTAATAGCCAACTAATGTAGCTGAAGGACCCAGTTTACATTCCTGACTCACAGTTGCCATTTGGATATAATAAGAAACTGGAAAAATCAAACATGAGTAGTGTAGCTCAGTCTAAATTCAAATTTACATTTTAAAAATCAAACAATTCAAACAAACATTTATAGAACATATACTCTATAGATGTCTGTGTGTGCATGTGTGCATGTATGTGATTCATTGAGTATCTGATAAGTGCCAAAAATGGTGCATGGTACTTTGTATATATCTTTTATGCAAGGAAACGAAGACTGTTACATGAGATGTTAAATAATTAGTCAAGGCCACACTATTAGTAATGGTTGACCTTGAATTTACACACATTTCATTCTACTGAATTACAACAAATTGAAAATGAACTCCATGCAAGTCAAAGAGCAGTGTATTTTCAATATTTAAAGAAGAATCTAAGACTTTGATCTCCATTGCATACTATACTAAAACACAAGGGACAAACTGCTTATGAAGTCACATTCAAATAGTTACCCATATTGTGAGATTCTTCATAGCAAGAACCATGTCTTTTTAAATTTTGTATCCCCATTGTTCAGCATGATCCTAACACAGAATATCCCCATAATCAATAAAGCTTTTTTAATAAAGCAAACATAATACTCAAGTGACTGAATCTAAGTTTAAAAATTAAGAGTAGGGCAGCGATGGTGGCGCAGTGGCAGAGTTCTCACCTGCCATGCCAGGGACTCGGGTTCGATTCCCGGTGCTGCCCATGTGGGAAAAAAAAATTAAGAATATCATTCTGTAGATTCAAAAATCAAGCAATGGGGGTGCAAGGGTAGTTCAGTGGTAAAATTATAGCCTGCTATGCAGGAGACTCGGGTTCAATTCTCGGTCCATGCACTTCACAAAAAAACAAACAAGCAAGACAAACAAACAAAAAACAAACAAACAAAAATCCAACAAATGGTGCTGCAATAAGGGTAAACTCACATGGAAAAATAACCAAACAAGGCCCTGCCATACAGCTAACAAAAAAATATGTATAACATATATACAACCTAATACATATTCCTCACACTTCTTTCAAAATTTAGAAATACAAGGACTATTCAAGAGTATATTGGAGCATCATTATAATCGTAGACCATCATTACAACAAAGTTGTACAGCATTATAGAAAAAGAAAAAAATGTTAGTCATGCAAATGGTTTCTTGATATTTTACTCACTAGAATTTTGATTGCTTTGTTTCTAATTTTATTCAAAATGTTTTGGTATTATAAATGTAGAGTCTTTGTATATGCAAAATCTGTAGATTACCAAGCCATATGTTCGTCAAGACGACTTCCTCTAGGAGGTATGATTGGTATATTCCTTTTTGTTACTTTTTAATAATGTTATTTTTTCCTGAAGAAAATTTGGATGTGTAAAGATTACAGAATATTTAAAGTATACCTTAAAAATTATAGAAAAATTAAAATAAGCAAATAAAAGAACCAATAATTCCAATTTTGTATTCAATTGTGTCACTTTAATATTTTAAAGAATAACAGATTGTAGAAACAAAATATTAAAATAACCAAATGTTTATAGGTTTATAGAGAGAGATTTCACATATTTCAATCTACATGATTGAAAGTGGGGATCTGATACAGAATACGAAAAGACATGAATTTTTGGTTCACCAGAAAATAGATTCTTAATTAGAACGCACCTATACAAGTAAATTACTGAAGAATAACTTTTTTTATTTTATAGTTTTTTTATTAATTAAAAAAAGAATTAACAAAACAATTAGAAATCATTCCATTCTACATGTACAATCAGTAATTCTTAATAACATCACATAGTTGCATATTCATCATTTCTTAGTACATTTGCATCGATTTAGAAAAAGAAATAAAAAGACAACAGAATAAGAATTAAAACATTAATAGAAAGAAGAAGAAGAAAAAAAAACCCTATACCTCACATGCAGCTTCACTCAGTGTTTTAACATAATTGCATTACAATTGGGTAGTATTGTGCTGTCCATTTCTGAGTTTTTATATCCAGTCCCGTTGTACAGTCTGTATCCCTTCAGCTCCAATTACCCCTTCTCTCTTTTTTTTTTTTTTAACGGAAAAAAAGAAATTAACCCAACATTTAGAAATCATACCATTCTACATATGCAATCAGTAATTCTTAACATCATCACATAGATGCATGATCATCAATTCTTAGTACATTTGCATCGGTTTAGAAGAACTAGCAACTTAACCGAAAAAGATATAGAATGTTAATATAGCGACAAAAATAAAAGTAATAATAGTAAAAACAAAACAAAACAAAACAAAACAAAAACCAATAGCTCAGATGCAGCTTCATTCAGTGTTTTAACAAGATTACTTTACAATTAGGCATTACTGTGCTGTCCATTTTTGAGTTTTTGTATCTAGTCCTGTTGCACAGTCTGTATCCCTTCAACTCCAATTGCCCATTATCCTACCCTGTTTCTACCTCCTGCTGGACTCTGTTACCAATGACATATTCCAAATTTATTCTCGAATGTCTGTTCACATCAGTGGGAACATACAGTATTTGTCCTTTAGTTTTTGGCTAGACTCAATCAGCATAATGTTCTCTAGGTCCATCCATGTTATTACATGCTTCATAAGTTTATCCTGTCTTAAAGCTGCATAATATTCCATCGTATGTATATACCACAGTTTGTTTAGCCACTCTTCTGTTGATGGAGATTTCGGCTGTTTCCATCTCTTTGCAATTGTAAATAACGCTGCTATAAATATTGGTGTGCAAATGTCCGTTTGTGTCTTTGCCCTTAAGTCCTTTGCGTAGATTCCCAGCAATGGTATTGCAGGGTTGTATGGCAATTCTATATTCAGCTTTTTGAGGAACCGCCAAACTGCCTTCCACAGTGGTTGCACCTTTTGACATTCCCACCAACAGTGGATAAGTGTGCCTCTTTCTCCGCATCCTCTCCAGCACTTGTCATTTTCTGTTTTGTTGATAATGGCCATTCTGGTGGGTGTGAGATGATATCTCATTGTGGTTTTGATTTGCATTTCTCTAATGGCCAGGGACATTGAGCATCTCTTCATGTGCCTTTTGGCCATTTGTATTTCCTCTTCTGATAGGTGTCTGTTCAAGTCTTTTTCCCATTTTGTAATTGGGTTGGCTGTCTTTTTGTTGTTGAGATGAACAATCTCTTTATAAATTCTGGATACTAGACCTTTATCTGATATATCATTTCCAAATATTGTCTCCCATTGTGTAGGCTGTCTTTCTACTTTCTTTTTTTTTTATTTTTATTTTTTTATTTTATTTTTTTATTAACAGAAAGAAAAAAAAAAGAAATTAACACAACATTTAGAAATCATACCATTCTACATATGCACTCAGTAATTCTTAACATCATCACATAGATGCGTGATCATTGTTTCTTAGTACATTTGCATCGGTTTAGAGGAACTAGCAACACAACAGAAAAAGATATAAAATGTTAATATAAAGAAAAGAAATAAAAGTAGTAATAATAGTAAAAAACAACAACAACAAACAAACCAACAAGCAAACAAAAACAAAAAAAACCCTATAGCTCAAATGCAGCTTCATTCAGTATTTTAACATGATTACTTTACAATTAGGTATTATTGTGCTGTCCATTTTTGAGTTTTTGTATCTAGTCCTGTTGCACAGTCTGTATCCCTTCAGCTTCAATTACCCATTGTCTTACCCTGTTTCTAACTCCTGCTGAACTCTGTTACCAATGACATATTTCAAGTTTATTCTCGAATGTCCGTTCACATCAGTGGGACCATACAGTATTTGTCCTTTAGTTTTTGGCTGGATTCACTCAGCATAATATTCTCTAGGTCCATCCATGTTATTACATGGTTCATAAGTTTATCTTGTCTTAAAGCTGCATAATATTCCATCGTATGTATATACCACAGTTTGTTTAGCCACTCTTCTGTTGATGGAGATTTTGGCTGTTTCCATCTCTTTGCAATTGTAAATAACGCTGCTATAAACATTGGTGTGCAAATGTCCGTTTGTGTCTTCGCCCTTAAGTCCTTTGAGTAGATACCTAGCAATGGTATTGCTGGGTCGTATGGCAATTCTATATTCAGCTTTTTGAGGAACCGCCAAATTGCCTTCCACAGTGGTTGCACCCTTTGACATTCCCACCAACAGTGGATAAGTGTGCCTCTTTCTCCGCATCCTCTCCAGCACTTGTCATTTTCTGTTTTGTTGATAATGGCCATTCTGGTGGGTGTGAGATGATATCTCATTGTGGTTTTGATTTGCATTTCTCTAATGGCCAGGGACATTGAGCATCTCTTCATGTGCCTCTTGGCTATCCGTATTTCTTCTTCTGGTAGTTGTCTGTTTAAGTCTTTTTCCCATTTTGTAATTGGGTTGGCTGTCTTTTTGTTGTTGAGATGAACAATCTCTTTATAAATTCTGGATACTAGACCTTTATCTGATATGTCGTTTCCAAATATTGTCTCCCATTGTGTAGGCTGTCTTTCTACTTTCTTGATGAAGTTCTTTGATGCACAAAAGTGTTTAATTTTGAGGAGCTCCCATTTATTTATTTCCTTCTTCAGTGTTCTTGCTTTAGGTTTAAGGTCCATAAAACCTCCTCCAGTTGTAAGATCCATGAGATATCTCCCAACATTTTCCTCTAACTGTTTTATGGTCTTAGACCTAATGTTTAGATCTTTGATCCATTTTGAGTTAACTTTTGTATAGGGTGTGAGAGATGGGTCTTCTTTCATTCTTTTGCATATGGATATCCAGTTCTCTAGGCACCATTTATTGAAGAGACTGTTCTGTCCCAGGTGAGTTGGCTTGACTGCCTTATCAAAGATCAAATGTCCATAGATGAGAGGGTCTATATCTGAGCACTCTATTCGATTCCATTGGTCGATATATCTATCTTTATGCCAATACCATGCTGTTTTGACCACTGTGGCTTCATAATATGCCTTAAAGTCCGGCATCGCTAGACCTCCAGCTTCGTTTTTTTTCCTCAAGATGTTTTTAGCAATTCGGGGCACCCTGCCCTTCCAGATAAATTTGCTTATTGGTTTTTCTATTTCTGAAAAATAAGTTGTTGGGATTTTGATTGGTATTGCATTGAATCTGTAAATCAATTTAGGTAGGATTGACATCTTAACTATATTTAGTCTTCCAATCCATGAACACGGTATGCCCTTCCATCTATTTAGGTCTTCTGTGATTTCTTTTAACAGTTTTTTGTAGTTTTCTTTATATAGGTTTTTTGTCTCTTTAGTTAAATTTATTCCTAGGTATTTTATTCTTTTAGTTGCAATTGTAAATGGGATTCGTTTCTTGATTTCCCCCTCAGCTTGTTCATTATTAGTGTATAGAAATGCTACAGATTTTTGAATGTTGATCTTGTAACCTGCTACTTTGCTGTACTCCTTTATTAGCTCTAGTAGTTTCGTTGTGGATTTTTCCGGGTTTTCAACGTATAGTATCATATCGTCTGCAAACAGTGATAGTTTTACTTCTTCCTTTCCAATTTTGATGCCTTGTATTTCTTTTTCTTGTCTAATTGCTCTGGCTAGAACCTCCAACACAATGTTGAATAATAGTGGTGATAGTGGACATCCTTGTCTTGTTCCTGATCTTAGGGGGAAAGTTTTCAATTTTTCCCCATTGAGGATGATACTAGCTGTGGGTTTTTCATATGTTCCCTCTATCATTTTAAGGAAGTTCTCTTGTATTCCTATCTTTTGAAGTGTTTTCAACAGGAAAGGATGTTGAATCTTGTCAAATGCCTTCTCTGCATCAATTGAGATGATCACGTGGTGTTTCTGCTTTGATTTGTTGATATGGTGTATTACATTAATTGATTTTCTTATGTTGAACCATCCTTGCATACCTGGGATGAATCCTACTTGGTCATGATGTATAATTCTTTTAATGTGTTGTTGGATATGATTTGCTAGAATTTTATTGAGGATTTTGCATCTATATTCATTAGAGAGATTGGTCTGTAGTTTTCTTTTTTTGTAATATCTTTGCCTGGTTTTGGTATGAGGGTGATGTTGGCTTCATAGAATGAATTAGGTAGTTTTCCCTCCGCTTCGATTTTTTTGAAGAGTTTGAGGAGAATTGGTACTAATTCTTTCTGGAACGTTTGGTAGAATTCACATGTGAAGCCATCTGGTCCTGGACTTTTCTTTTTAGGAAGCTTTTGAATGACTAATTCAATTTCTTTACTTGTGATTGGTTTGTTGAGGTCATCTATGTCTTCTTGAGTCAAAGTTGGTTGTTCATGTCTTTCCAGGAACCCGTCCATTTCATCTAAATTGTTGTATTTATTAGCGTAAAGTTGTTCATAGTATCCTGTTATTACCTCCTTTATTTCTGTGAGGTCAGTAGTTATGTCTCCTCTTCCATTTCTGATCTTATTTATTTGCATCCTCTCTCTTCTTCTTTTTGTCAATCTTGATAAGGGCCCATCAATCTTATTGATTTTCTCATAGAACCAACTTCTGGTCTTATTGATTTTCTCTATTGTTTTCATGTTTTCAATTTCATTTATTTCTGCTCTGATCTTTGTTATTTCTTTCCTTTTGCTTGCTTTGGGATTAATTTGCTGTTCTTTCTCCAGTTCTTCCAAGTGAACAGTTAATTCCTGCATTTTTGCCTTTTCTTCTTTTCTGATATAGGCATTTAGAGCAATAAATTTCCCTCTTAGCACTGCCTTTGCTGCGTCCCATAAGTTTTGATATGTTGTGTTTTCATTTTCATTCGCCTCGAGGTATTTGCTAATTTCTCTAGCAATTTCTTCTTTGACCCACTCGTTGTTTAGGAGTGTGTTGTTGAGCCCCCACATATTTGTGAATTTTCTGGCACTCCGCCTATTATTGATTTCCAACATCATTCCTTTATTGTCCGAGAAAGTGTTGTGTATGATTTCAATCTTTTTAAATTTGTCAAGACTTGCTTTGTGATCCAGCATATGGTCTATCTTTGAGAATGATCCATGAGCACTTGAGAAAAAGGTGTATCCTGCTGTTGTGGGATGTACTGTCCTATAAATGTCTATTAAGTCTAGTTCATTTATAGTAATATTCAGATTCTCTATTTCTTTCTTGATCCTCTGTCTAGATGTTCTGTCCCTTGATGAGAGTGGTGAGTTGAAGTCTCCAACTATTATGGTATATGAGTCTATTTCCCTTTTCAGTGTTTGCAGTGTATTCCTCACGTATTTTGGGGCATTCTGGTTCGGTGCGTAAATATTTATGATTGTTATGTCTTCTTGTTTAATTGTTCCTTTTATTAGTATATAGTGTCCTTCTTTGTCTCTTTTAACTGTTTTACATTTGTAGTCTAATTTGTTGGATATTAGTATAGCCACTCCTGCTCTTTTCTGGTTGTTATTTGCATGAAATATCTTTTCCCACCCTTTCACTTTCAACCTATGTTTATCTTTGGGTCTAAGATGTGTTTCCTGTAGACAGCATATAGAAGGATCCTGTTTTTTAATCCATTCTGCCATTCTATGTCTTTTGATTGAGGAATTCAGTCCATTAACATTTAGTGTTATTACTGTTTGGATAATATTTTCCTCTACCATTTTGCCTTTTGTATTATATATATCATATCTGACTTTCGTTCTTTCTACACTCTTCTCCATACCTCTCTCTTCTGTCTTTTCGGTTCTGACTCTAGTGCTCCCTTTAGTATTTCTTGCAGAGCTGGTCTCTTGGTCACAAATTCTCTCAGTGACTTTTTGTCTGAGAATGTTTTAATTTCTCCCTCATTTTTGAAGGACAATTTTGCTGGATATAGGAGTCTTGGTTGGCAGTTTTTCTCTTTTAGTAATTTAAATATATCATCCCACTGTCTTCTAGCCTCCATGGTTTCTGCTGAGAAATCTACACATAGTCTTATTGGGTTTCCCTTGTATGTGATGGATTGTTTTTCTCTTGCTGCTTTCAAGCTCCTCTCTTTCTCTTTGACCTCTGACATTCTAACTAGTAAGTGTCTTGGAGAACGCCTATTTGGGTCTAATCTCTTTGGGGTGCGCTGCACTTCTTGGATTTGTAATTTTAGGTCTTTCATAAGAATTGGGAAATTTTCAGTGAAAATTTCTTCCATTAGTTTTTCTCCTCCTTTTCCCTTCTCTTCTCCTTCTGGGACACCCACAACACGTATATTTGTGCGGTTCATATTGTCCTTGAGTTCCCTGATACCCTGTTCAAATTTTTCCATTCTTTTCCCGATAGTTTCTGTTTCTTTTTGGAATTCAGATGTTCCATCCTCCAAATCACTAATTCTATCTTCTGTCTCTTTGAATCTATCATTGTAGGTATCCATTGTTTTTTCTATCTTTTCTACTTTGTCCTTCACTTCCATAAGTTCTGTGATTTGTTTTTTAAGTTTTTCTATTTCTTCTTTATGTTCAGCCCATGTCTTCTTCATGTCCTCCCTCAATTTATCAATTTCATTTTTGAAGAGTTTTTCCATTTCTGTTCGTATATTCAGCATTAGTTGTCTCAGCTCCTGTATCTCATTTGAACTATTGGTTTGTTCCTTTGACTGGGCCATATTTTCAATTATTTGAGCGTGATCCGTTATCTTCTGTTGGCGTCTGAGCATTTAGACAGATTTCCCTGGGTATTGGATCCAAAAGTTAGGAAGATTTTTCTCTGAAATCTCTTGGTTCTGTTTTTCTTATCCTGCCCAGTAGGTGGCGCTCGTGGCACACGTTTGTCTGCGGGTCCCACCAGTAAAAAGTGCTGTGGGACCTTTAACTTTGGAAAACTCTCGCTGTCCGGGAGGTTCGCTAGCCGAAGCGGCTTGGAAGAGTTCTAGCCGGCCCGGGGACCGAACACAGGGAGGGTTGCTGGCCGCCGCAGCCCGGGAAAGAGCCCGTCCGAATTTCCTAGTCGGCCTGGGCGACAAGTGTGGCGGGAGGGTGCCAGCGGCAGCGGCCCGCCCGGGAGAGTGCACGTTCCCGGGGTGTCACGGGTTTGGAAGGGGCCTCCCCCGCCCGTCACCCTTCTCCGCAGCCTGGGGATTTCCGATCCAATTCTCTCAGTTGGTCCGGGGGGCCGCGCGTGGTGTGGCCACCAGCCGCCGCGGTTTCAGGGGACCGCCTCTCCAATTCTCCCAGCCGGCCCGGGAAGGGGGAAGGGAGTTACTCCGGCCCAGGAAGGGGGAAGGGAGCACCACCGACACGCCTCGGTGATCTCACCCAAGCGGCTTCTCTCAGCCAGCCAGCTGTTCCAGGATGGGGTACGCTGTCTTTTTTATCTCTGTTGTGGCTTTGGGCGCTTTCTGTATCGTTTCTTCTCCCCTAGTAGCTGTCCTGGAGAAGAAACTAAGATCCGCGCGTCTTACTAAGCCGCCATCTTCTCCAGAAGTCACGTGAAGAATAACTTTTTAACAGTAAGAGCTACAGGTTAAATAAGTCTTTAGATTCCCACAGCTTTTACATCATGTACTGATTCTTAAATTTTAAATGTCCCAATGTATTCAAGGAACACCCACTCACATTTCTCAGTAACAGAACCCAGGGGCAGCGACCGCAGAGGCAAACAGAGCTCCTCTCAAATAAGCTTTTTAAAATTAATAATAAATTAATCAACTCATTTCATTATGGCAATATATATATAAAATATAATGTCTGCCATTTTAAGTCTACAATAGAATGACATGAATAACTTTTATGATGCTATGCTACTAGCACCACATTTCATTAATAAAACTTCATCATGCAAAACAGAAACTCTTTACCTATTTAGCAATAATTCCCCATTACCCCTCCCCCCAGCCTTGATAACCTCTAATATACTTTCTGTCTTATGAATTTGAATATTCTAGCTATTTTGTATAAGTGGATTCATACAATATCTGGCCTTTTGTGTATAGCTTATTTCACTCAACACGGTATGTTCAAGGTTCATGTAAGTTGTAGCATGTATCAGAACTTCATCCTTTTAATAGCTGAACAGTAAGCATTCTACTGTTTGGTTATACCACATTTCATTTATCCATTCATCTGTCAATGGACTTTTGAGTTGTTTCCACTTTTTGTCTATTGTACATAATGCTACTATAAATATCGTTGTACAAATAACTGTTTGAGTTTCTGCTTTCCAATCTTTTAGAACATATACCTAAGAATGGAACTGCAGGGTCATATGGTAATTCTATGTCTAATTTCCCAAATAAACTTTTTTTTTAATTAGAGAGGTTTAGGTTTACAGAAAAAGCATGCAGAAAATACAGTTATCATATATCACCCAGGCACACATTATTTTCTCTCTTGTTAATGCTTCACATTAATGTGATAACACTGTAAAAGTTGATGAAAATATTAACAATTATAAAATTAACTATCATCCAGTTTACATTAGGGTTTACTGTCTGTGTTGTACACTCATATGTTTTTTTTTAATTTTAATACTAGTGACATATATGCAACCTAAAATATCCCCTGCCCCTCGTAACCTGTATTCTAGTTTCCGACTCTATGAATTTGCTTATTCTAATAATTTCATATAATGTGATCACACAATATTTGTCCTTTTGATTCTAGCTTATTTCATACAACATGATGTTCATCCATGTTGTTATATGCATCAGAATTTCATTCCTTTTTACAGCTGAAAAATATTCCATTGTATGTATTTACTACCATTTGTTATCCATTCATCTCCAGATGAACACCTGGGTTGCTGCAATATTTCGGTAAAGCTGCTATGAACACTGGTGTACTAGTATTTGTTCAAGTCCTTCCTTTCAGTTCTTTGGGGAATATACCTAGAAGCAGGATGGTCACATCATATGCCAACTCTGTTCTTAGCTTTCTGAGGAACCACCAAACTGTTTTCCACAGTACCTGAGCCATTTCACACATCCATCCACAATGGAAAGAGTATCCCTTTCTCCACATCTTCTCCAACACTTTTTATTTCCGATTTTTTTTTAATAGTAGCCATTCTAGTTGGCGTGAAATATTATCTCCTAGTGGTTTTGATTTGCATTTTCCTAATGGCTAAAGATGTTGAGCATTTTTTTTCATGTTTATTAATCATTTGTGTATCTTCTTTGGAGAAATATCTATTCAGGTCTTTTTCCAACTTTAAATTAGATTGTGTTTTTGTTGTTGAACTCTAAGATTCTTAATATATTCTAAGAATTAAACCCTTATTGGATATGTGGTTTACAAACATTTTCTCCCCTTCTATAGGCTTTTTACTTTCATGATGAAGTCCTTTGACAAAAAAAAAAAGTTTTTAATTTTGATGAAGTTCCAATTATCTATTTTTTCTACTGCTGTTTATGTTTTTGGTATAAAGTCTAAGACACGGTCCAGTTCTTCCTCTGTTACTGGTTTCTTGATTCAGTCTTTTGTATGATTTCAATATTTTTTCACTTATGGAGATTTGTTTTGTGTCCTAATATATAGCCTATCTGGGAGAATGATCCATGTGAACTAGAGAAGAAAATGTATTCTGCTGCTATTGTGTGATGCATTCAAATATGTGCCAGCTATTTCCTTACTGATCTCCTGTCTAGATGGTCTATCCATTATTGAAAGTGGTGTATTAAAGTCTCCTTGTATTCATGCAGAATTGCCTGTTTCTCCCTTCATATCTTTTAATATCTCCCTTATACACTTCAGGTCTCTGCTGTTAGGTACATAAATGTTTTATAATTGTTATTATAATTATAATTGTTTACCTTCTTGTTGAATTGACCTTTTTATCAGTATATAGATCTTCTTTGTTCTTACAACAGTTTTTGACTTGAAATCTACTTTATCTGATAATAGTATATAGATGTCCCAATTCTCTTTTGGTTACTATTTATATGGGGTGATGGTTTAAAAATGTATGAACCCAAACCAAGAAAAGATCATGTTCTTTTAATCCATTCCTGTGGGTGTAAACCTACTGTAGTTGGGACTTTTTGACTGGATTATTTCAGCTGACGCCTGCCACAGAATGGGTCCTAATCCTTTTACTGGAGTCCTTTTAAGAGGATAAAAGAGAGAGAGAAGAAACAGCGTAAAGCCGGACAGAAGCTAAAAGAGAAAAAACATGCAGAAGCTCAAACGGAAAGCCACTGAAACCAGGAGCTGAAACAACAGAACCTAGGACCAGCAGATGTCGCCATGTGACAGAGGAGATGAGATTGCTGTCAGGTGGCCTCCAAGGAGACAGTATCATCTTACTGATGTCTGATATATGGCCTCAGAACTGTAAAGCTGTAAGTTAATAAATTCCCATTGTAAAAGCCAACCTGTTTCTGGTATATTGCATTTCCTCAGCTTTAGCAAACTAAAACACATGGTATATTTTTTCCCTATCCTTTCACTTGTGTCTTTATATTTAAGGTGAATCTCTTGTAAACAGCATATAATCATGTGATGGTTTTTAAATTCATTTTGCCAATCTCTGCATGTTGACTAGAGAGTTTAATTCATTTATATTAAAAGTAACAAAAAAATAATGCAGGACTTTCTTCTACCATTATGCTATTTGGTCTTTATAAGTCTTACACTTTTTTTCACCCAATTTTTCTGTCACTGCCAATTCATATTTATTTGATTTTTTTTTTGTGGAACCATTTTGAGTTCCTTCTCATTTCTTTCTGTATATATATTTCATATATAAATTTTTGTGGTTACCATGGGATTTAAATTTAACATCCTAAATCTATAATAATCACATTTGATTTGATACTAGCAACTTCAACAGCATAAACAAATGCTGTCTTCTACCCCTCTGTCACCACCTTTTTGTTGTACTTGTTATAAATTGTATGTTTATACAGTGTATGTTCCAAACCACTGACTATCATTGTATTTTATGCATTTGCATTTTACAACCTGGAATTAAAAAGTGGACTACATACAAAAAATTCAATACAATAGTACTGGCATTTAAAAATAACCATAAGGATACCCTTATAGGAGTTTATTTCTTCATGCTGCTTTACACCACTGACCAGTGTCCTTTACTTTCAGTTTATAAAACTCCCCTTAGTCTTGCTTGTAGGGCATGTCTGGTGGCGATGACCTCCCTCAGCTTTTGTTTATTTGAGAATATCTTAATCTCTCTCTCTCTCTCTCTCTCTCTCTCTCTCATTTTGAAAAAGAGTCTTGCCCAATACAAAATTATTGTCTGGTGGTTGTTTTTCTTCAGCCCTTCTCTCTTTTTTCTTCTGAGACTCCCATAACACGTTTATTGGTAATCTTGATAAGATACCTGCCCCATAGTTATCTTATGTCTGTTTACTTTTTTTTCATTCATTTTTCTTGCTGTTGCTTAGCATGAAGCATTGAATCATCTTGTCTTCAAGTTTTCTGTGTCTTTCTTCAGCCAGCTCCAACCTGAAACCCTCTAGGGGATTACTCATTTCTGGTATCCTGGTCTTCAACTCCAACATTATCTTTAGTTCCTTTATAAAATTTCTATCTCTTTAATGAGATTCTCAAATTTTTAATTAATTGTTTTCTCTGTGCTTTTCTTTATCTCTTAGAGCACACTGAGTATCAATTTTTCAGTAAAGTCTTTGACCAGTATGTCCAAAGTCTGGTCTTCTTCATTAATGTGTTTTGGATTTTTATCTGATTCCTTCAGATGGCCCATCATTTCCTGTTTCTTAATATTTTAAAGTGTTAAAGCTGGGATTTAGTCCCTGAGCTGTCTGTTCCTGAAGTTTGTATCTAAGTAGTGATTTGACAGAGATTACCTTCGTGCCAAGAGGTAACAGCAAACAAACTCAAAACGCACCTTTCAGTCTTTGCAAATTGGCTCTATGTTGTCTGGTGTTCTCCTTCAGGATTCAGCTCTCCTATCAGTAAGATAAGCTTGAGGCAAATGTGAAGTGAATAATCCCCACCATCTTTTCTGAGCCTGTGTCTTGTGCTTACTCATGGCATTAGGAATTCCCCACTTCACAGGAATTTTAATGACTCTCTACCCCCTATGAAATAGATTTTCTTCCTGTCCTGGGTGTGCTATTCTATGACTTAAAGCAGATAATACTTTGCCTCAGGCCACTTTGACTTGTTCCTAACCCTGCCTAGCTGTCTGTACACTGCTTCTATCTGCAAGGCAAGTTCCAAGAAGGGGAGCCAGAGACAAGTTTACTGGTTCAGTCTTTCGGGTTGCTACCCAATAGACTGGTACTGACATACAGGCACCCAGTAATCACATAGGAGTTACTCCATTCCTTCCAGAACAGGGCCAGGGACCTACAATGAGAACTCAGGCTGGCTCCACACTATGCCAGAGAGGGGTGAGGAGGGGTCACCAGGCATGCCATGAGCTCCACTCCCCATGATATCATGCTTTAATTTGTACCTTTAATTAAACTTCAGTAAGTCTTTTATATGTGTTCAATTTTTTTCATCTTTAATTAACTTTCCTCTTTTATAAGTTCTCTTATTATAAAAAATGAGTCAATACATACCTTAAAGAATTTCCCTAAAGCCAGATAATCCAGTCCATCAGAGCAGTTGAAAACAACACATTGTTTAGCTACAGCTTTTGCTAAATCTTTGGTAGTTTCAGTCTTCCCAGTGCCAGCTGGACCCTCAGGTGCTCCGCCAAGGTGCAAGTGCAGGGCTCCAAATAAGGTTCTAAAATATAAGAAATAAGCAAATTTTTGTGGAGTAATGTGATTTTTTCCCCATGCATGTACCCAAAAGAGGAAAAGTTAAATGAGAACCAAATTTGCCACCTCTTCTTTATTAATTAATTCTTTCCTACTCATCTCTGAAAATTTGACAGTGCCTTACTTCATCTGTTATATTTTATTTCTGAATAGCTCTTCATATGGCAAATTCACAACAAATTTATTTTAGAAATTTAATGCTGACTTCCAGTCCATATGGAAAACTGAGCTGAACCTGAACAACCCGGTATTTCTACTTTAGGCATATGGAAATGTTACATAATATAAAACAAATAATAACTTTAAAATACACAGCCATTCTTAAAAGAAGGAAAGGGACATCACCAATGAAGAAGGATTTCAAAGATGGAAAACTAATTAGGGACTAAAACTTCAGAGGTGCATATAGTTGGGACATCCGAATATGAACACAAGTATATTTATGCCAATATAAAAACAGAAAATTGATCCTCAGAATTGAGAGCATAGTGGGAAGCTGGAATGGAGTCACCTACATAAACCTACAAGCCCTAAAAGGCTGCCTTGTCTCTAAATGGGAACTAAAATTACTCCAGCAACATACTAGAGAGCCACAAAAAGAGTCAACTACAGAAGAAACAGGAAGTTTAGCCTTCATATAGGGCCCAATGAAAAGACAATCTCATTCAAGGCAGTGGCGTTCAAATTTCTAATAGCCATGGGCCCATGGACCCAAGCTGAACAATTAATATTAAAATTGTGTGTCCTAAACCAGAGAAACCCCTAGAGTTCTCCTCAGAGATAAGTATGAGATGGTTCTATAGGGACACTTTCACAACTAAGAACAAACAAGACTACATGGAGAAACAACCCCTACTAAAACGAGTACAGTTCAGTATGATGGACTGTAGAAGGAAAATAAACTGAAGAAAGAGGGGAGGAGGGAAGAGGGAAGGAAAGGGAGAGAAAGGAAAAGAGAAAGAGAGAGGAAAAAAGAAAAAGATGGAGATAGAGAAGGTTAGTATCAGACTAGCAGTAGCAAAAGCAGATATAGGATATAATGTCCTTTTTGGAACCTTTGTGGCAAGCTAAACGAGGTTTTAATAAAAAGCAGAAGGCACCAGAAAACTGTGAGTTAAAAAGGAAGTCAATTTTGTCAGAGACAACTTAAAATTCTAGCAATAAAAAAAAAAATCATTGAACATTGAAGAATTCAGTAACAGGTTAAATACCAGATGTAAATAAGGAAACAGAATTATGAACTGGAAGATAAAGATAAGCATTAGGAAAGGACCCAGAGAGATATAAAGCCAGAATTTAAAATAAATTAAAATAAAAAAATTAATTAAAATGAACAGAAGAGAAAGGGATGAGAATGGAGAAGAGGCAAAATTTAAAAGGCAATGGTTGAGAGCTTTTCAGAATTGAAGAAAAACATGAACTGAAAAGTTCCAAGTAGGATAAATAAACACTTATCCACATCTAGTAATATTATAGTGAACATCAACAACAGAGAAAAAATCTTAAAAGTTACAAAAGAGGAAAAAATTACCTACAAAGGAACTATAATTAGAATAACAGAGGTCTCATTACTAGCAATGGATGCCAGAAAATAATATCTTTGATGGGCTGAGGGAAAATTACTGTTAATTTTAAATTCCATATCTAGTGAATTTATCATTTAATAATTGAGTAAAGACCAAAAAGAGAGAGGCATTTTTTATACAAGGACAGGGAGAGAAAAGCCCCCATAAAACAATTACTAAAAGATTTTGCCTAGGAAGGAGAAAATTTAAACAAGAAGTAAGGCAAGAGAGAAGTAATGGTGAGTAAAGAAAAATAATAAAACTTTTGTTAACCTATAGAAATATTAGCTGTAGCCATATGTTATGTAACAATATACTAAATGGTGCTCTTTCTGTCTCAGAATTTTTATTACATTCCCTAAGCTGAGAAAATTAATGCCAGATCATCTTATTTTACAGATTATTAAACTGATTTGGCACATTATCTACAATCACGGCCTATAAACATTAGGAAGATTGTAAAAGAGAAAGCAGCAGTCAGGATTTCTTTGGAAAGAGTGGCTGGTGTGTTGCACATGTCACCTCCTTCCGCATGGAGGAAGAGAGAAAAGCACTTCCTCATCTCTCAAGTGACACATCGGAGAAACCATGCAGAGTTTCCACATCACGTGGAAACAGAGCTCTAGAAAGGTCAGAACTTCAGTGCAAGGAACAGGGTGACCCAAAAACCTAAAGGAAGAGTCAGAAAGTTTCAAGAAAAAGGGAGGGAGAGACAATATCAAAAGCATGAGTG
Source organism: Tamandua tetradactyla (assembly GCF_023851605.1). Taxonomy (NCBI): domain Eukaryota; kingdom Metazoa; phylum Chordata; class Mammalia; order Pilosa; family Myrmecophagidae; genus Tamandua; species Tamandua tetradactyla. Next base: position 169,964,056 of record NC_135329.1, read on the forward strand.
AGCTTGAGTAAGATAGCAATTAAATATTTCTTCTGAATACGGCAAAAGCAGTTTCGATTGAACGAGGCACAGAAACAAGATTGCAGTGCTCAGAGTAAATGTAATATTTGAAATGAAAGGTAAGGCAGAGTCTCCTCTTCAGAGAACTTTGAGTGAAAATGGAAGGGAAGATAATACTAAAGAGTAGCTAGAAGGAGACAAAAATGAGGTGGTTTCTTGGTGTTTAAGTCTGAGAGATACCTGATAACAGAGTTTCTGAGCTGAGAGGAAGAAGCCAGAAGAGAAAAAAAATTGAAGATCAAGTTAAGAAGAGAAAATAAGGGTCTAGGAAAAGATAACATAGGATAAATTTATACTATGGAAGACGATTTGACACCTTTAAAGGAATATGTGGTCTAGTTGTGAATGAGAGTTATTTCTTACAGATCCTTAAATTAATGGGTTTACCTGTAACATCTATCCGTGAGTGGGGTAATAACCAGCCTAGGGGAATTACCCAGGTATTCATATCCATATCGCAAGCCAGCATTGATCATTTGTGTTTCTAAATGATTTTCCTAGGACGAATCAGATACGCTGAAATTAGTTTAAATAATAAAATTTAAAATGGTATAAAATCTAAAGCTCTGAATTAAATACTAACCATGATTTAGACAACAGCTTTAAAATTCATTCTTCAGACATCATTTGATTGAGTAGAAGGATTCAATAACTAACGTCCTTAGATAAGTTCTTAGAATCAATGGCTTCAATTTTTACAATAGAAATATTTTAGGAAAATATATTTGTTCCTTATCTCCCCCATATTTTTAATTATTTCGTTTTCATTCTAGAATGAGTATCATCATTATCATCACTTGACAGAGGAGAGAACTGATGATAAAGAGCATAGGTACCTCGCCCAACAAACATATCGCCAGTAAGGGGAGGAGCTGGCATGTGAAACATTAATTCCATAGTCTGAGTTCCTACCATTATATACCCAACCCTTGATGTGTTTCCCAGGGTGCTGATTCTTGCCTCTTCTTCCCTCCCTCCTGCCCAAGCACCTCCCAAGCCTTCCATGAAGGCATGTATCACAAGAGCCTTCAAATCCACATCCCCAGTCATCAGTTCTCTCTGCACACACTCAACAGGCCCATCCTTGCCCTCCACACTAACTGTCCCAGCACCTCCTGCCTTACTGATCCCACTTAGGGGCTCTAATAAAAACCTTGCTTCCACATCACTTTTCTGGTTCCTTCAATTGATAAACAAAAGGAACTTTAATGCCTAAATGAGATTAAAACAGTCTGATTCTTATACTCTTTAGAGACATCAAGAATCTAAAAACACAATTTTCTCAGGGTACAAGGTTAGTTCTGTGGTAGAATTCTTGCCTACCATGCAGGAGATCCAGGTTGGATTCCCAGTCCATGCACATTCCCCCCAAAACAAACAACAAACAAACGAAACAAAAATTCAACAAATGGTGCTACAATAACAGGATTCTCTCATGGAAAAATAATGAAATGTGACCCTGCCACACAGTATACAAAAAAAAAAAAAACCCACAATTTTTTGTGTGTGTACATATGTGTATATGAATTTATATCTAGTTATATATATGGATATGGAAATACAGAGATAACAAAATAGATATAAATGATATAGATATAGCTATTGGCTGCTTTAATCTTCAGTCTGGAGAATGCAATCAGCAAAAAAAAAATCCTACATTGCTGACACTATTTCCCAAGTGAGCAAGCAAGCACAAATTAAAAAGCTGTGAGCTGAAATTGCTCTGTAACAGCATTCACTGATGTCACTTACTTGCCAATAGTACCTAAGCTGACTTAACCATTCGAAGTCAGAGTCATCGCTAACTTTCTTTTTTACAAGAGATGTGAGGACATCTCTAGCATGGACATCCAGCACCACGAGGGCTCCCAAAGTAACACGATTCTGCTTGGACAATTTGCCACGGACTAAGGTGACAATATCATCAATTTGTCTGTTACATTTCTCTAAGTATTGCTCAAGAGCCTGAAAAAAAAAAAAGATATGATTACTCGATGTGATTAGAATCATTTTGAACAGAAACATTTTGAACTAGCATTTGTATACAAAGTATTCTCTATATTTTCCATATGACAAAATTTTGAAATTTAATTTTAAAAGAGTCATTTTAAAAACACCTTACTACAAAGGTGTTACACGAACAAGCCCTATCTGGCCAAGGGTGGCTACCCCACATCTTTTCCTTTAGAGAATTAAACACCCCTTCTCTATTTTATTTAGTTCTGGTAGGGCTGTCAATCATGTTGCCCCATCTCCATGGTAACACAGAGGTAGTATGTGACCCAACCACAGCCAATCAGAGTTCTCTATGGGGACTGTAATAGAGACTCCGAAAAAGTAATGTTTTCCACTAGAATTAGTAGACTGTGAATTGGCCAATCTGAAAGTACTGTAAGCCTTTGTCCCCACTGTCTGCCAGGGATTAGTACAGATGACAGCCATGAAAGATGGACTGCTGCAGTACTGAAGCCCTGACTCAGGTCCTGATTCCAAATGCTCTTTCTCTCATCCTAAGAGTTAACTGAGGACTCTTGTTGTAAGCATTTTGGGTTGGGTTTGGACCACTTGAAATGTAAAGATCACAATACACAACACATATAAAGTGTTAGTTTATGGTATGCTAATGCCAGTTCTGAGGACCAGGTTTGCTCTGGGGTCTCTTTTCTGGTGGATAAATCTAATGAGTTAGTTAAAAGAAGAGGATTTATTATGCAAATCAAATTAGAATAAAGGAAACCAGCTGTACTTAACGATGGATCAATATGCTCCAGAAGACTGATGCGTTGCTTTTGCCACTCTAATAATATTTAATAAGCATTTCACACTGAGGAGTTTATTTAACTCCTTTAGGTTAGTTGCAAGAATGAAACTAAGTGAGGATTTCCAAGAATGAAGAAAAAATTTAAAGGATAGGTTTGGGGATTGCAAATCGTGTCTCTAAGGGGCAATTTTCTTATTCCTTGAAATATTTTGCCATTTTTTTTTAAGATGGCACTCTTTCAAAGGTTTAGTGCTTGAAATACTATTAATTACATTTATATTATCTGTGTGATTAATTTGCTATTGATTTGCTTCTTAAGTAGTGAAAAATAAAATTCTGTCCCCTCCCCTTATATAAAAACATATGTGCTTATATAAACATATAAACACTTATATGTTTAAATAACTATAAGTGTTTAAATTCTTGGAATCAATTAGTGAATTTAAGTATAATGAATATATAAATTATTAAAACCAGTTTTGATCCTGGGAACACAAGTTGTGCCAGTCAGGACATCTTAGTTTTTCCATGAGTAAAATTAAGTATCCCTGAGAGGCTTACCTAATTCTCACACTCTAGTTTAATACGAGACACAAAATAAAAAATTAACATTTGGACCTGACAGAGCAAATTATATGTCTATGAGAATCTATTACTATTTACACTAGCAAAATTGTATTTTTCTACACTAGAGAAATGGATTTAGAACTGAAATTTAGCTTCAAACTGTGATAAATTGAATTCTTTAGGAATATGTTATATGAATCAATAAGAATTCAAACTAGCTAAAGTAAAAAAAATGATGACATTGATAGTATTTGTTACATATTATTCCCTTTAAATTTCTCTTAAATCATTCTTTGAAGAAAAAACACAAGAAAAGGCTGAGACATCCTATACAGTGAGCTAATTAATGACCCCTAAGGTAACCAAGATAATATTAAGCCAAAATAAACTCTACCTAGAATTAATTATTTTTTATAATAGCTAGATTCTTCTACATATGCAATGATGGACTGACCTGATATCATATTAATATTTACAATATTCCACATTGTAATTGTGTGGGAGCAATGATTCTTTAATTTCCTTTATAGCATCCACAATGCCTCACATAGACTAGTTCCACAATCAATATTCATTGAATAAGTAAATAAATATAAACACAGATCCTGAGGTTAACAGGTGCTCTAGGAGTCTGACAGTATAATACAGAACTATTATGGCAGCAAAGTCCAGACAACGTGAAATGTTTGCAGAGTGGAAGTACCCAATCTTTTATGAGGTTGCCAAAAGTGTCACCTTGGGCAGCTCAACTAAATCATCGGTTTCAAATGTGAACCACATATTAATTGGTGGAGAAAATCACCAACTCATAGAACACTAAAACATGTTATCTTCCCATGATGCTGCTACAAAACTTGAATGGCCTAAACATGGATCAGATATGGGCAAAGTACACAGCTAGTTTATGGATGACAGATTGAAAGATGGAAAGTACAAGCAGATGAAAAAGAGAGAAAGTAGTTGCTAAGGACCAATGAAAACCTTAACTTGAAAACATGAAACTTTGCTATGAAAGCATCTGAAACACAATGAAAGAGGGAAATATGGCAAGTAATAATAACACAGGAATGGCTTGCTAAGTCTTGCTAAACTCAAGTTTCAGAAGCTTCTGTGTCTATGAAGCTGAATCACCCTAGAGTAGCAGCCATTCAAAGGAAAGGCACAGATTCTCATTTTGGCATTCTCAGTGAATGGCACACACCTGCATCATATTATGTGAGAAAAAAGAGAATAGATTAATAAATGAATAAGTAAACAACTCCATCTTAGTGTCAGAGGATCCTGTTGCAAACAACAAAAAATACTTGTAAATGCACGCAATGTGATAAGAATTTGTGAGTAGTTGAAACAGAGGACTCACTGAAATGAGAGTGACCTAAATTGTGTGTCTCCTGAAAGTCAAATTATGCTTGTGAGGTAAGAACCAACATGAAATGGCTATACTTACACTTTAATGCTCTGCCTCAATGCCTGCCTACCTTTCCAGCCTGCTTGGAGTAAGACTAGAGAAGAACATGATTTGAAGAGGGGTAGATGTATGACACACACCACTCTTAAAAATAAAAGACAGGAAGCAAGACTACAATTAAAAATTCTGGAAATCTTTGGACATCCACTGAAAAAAATTTGGAAAATACCTAAGTCAGTCTGATTTCCCAACATTTGTGACACCGCTTCTTCCAGACTATTTCCTTACAGTGGTCAGCAAAAAAGTTGGTACGATGGTTTTGCAAGGCCAGCAACCAAGGAAGGAAAACACACTTTCTATACAACCCCCACTCCACCCTCCACCCTGAGCAGCCCACATTGGCAACAGGAATCCTCTGTGTAGAGAGGTTGGTGAGTGGTGTTTTAAAACAGAAAAGATAAGAGGAACTCTCTGGACTCACAGAGAGAAAAAGAAAGATGCACGTAGGAAGAGACAGCTAAGGGTCCTGAAGTAACCCCAAGGGCATACTGCTATTAGGGAAAACCTTATTCCCCAGCACTTTGTTTCCTTGAAGACTTCTGAAAATCTCCAAATTCCTGCCCTATCTCCTCATTTTTTCTTTCAGAGAAGTGAGAGACCTGCTGGTAAATTGGAGTGCAAACTTAAGCATGAATGTTAGTAAATTGGAGTGAAGAATTAAACATGCATAACTCAGCCATTTCCTCTTTGGGATTTGCATGTCTACTGAACATGTGCTCCTCTCAAATCCAAACCCTTCTCAGTGGTCAACAATACCACAGAGTTAGAGACAATAATATTGGATTCATGTAAAAAATACTTATAAGCTCATGGTTTTAAACTAAAGAGCTGTAACTGCTAAATTCCAATGGACTCATTGGTCAACTTAAAGATAACCCAATCGAAATCCTGTCTCAAGGATAGGACTGTTACATTGAGTACAATTTCTGTCATTAATTAACAATAGCAGTCCAATTAATAATATTATTAAATCCAAATATTCAAATATATTGGAATGTTTAAGCACTTAATATTATTAGGCATCATTCAAAATATTAACTGAGCATTACTTATTCAAAATCCATACACTAAAAATTTTTTAAAAAATAAGTCAACTGATGTCATGTTTTCATAGGATAGTTTTATTATGAGAGAATAATATTTACTTTCCTCCTAATTTTGTGAGTTTAGGAAGTGTCTTAGTCTTGTGATTACTCAATTCTTAAAGGAACAAAAATATAACAAAATCAAACATATAGTAAAAATAAACAGATGGTCTAGACATAAATTTTGATTAGTTATTTTGTACAGATTTTCCTACATATTTGTTATGACAAATGTTTACTTTAAAAAGTATATAATTTGACTTGTGACACAAAGTAAATTTTTGAGTGGGCTGTCTTTATCTTTTCAAACACGTATATTCCAGGAAAAATGCTGAAGGTTACCTCTTGACCCTTTGGAATAGATGTCTGCACTTCTAACGTCCAATAGGCTTGGGATACACAGAGAACAGTCTGTCCAGGCCACTCCCTTACCCAATTAATTCGCTCATTTTTTGAATAAGCAATCATTGCATCTCCAATTACCTAATTGGGAAAGAAAATGCTAGAGATTAATGGTTTCATACTCAAAGTTATAAATTAAGAGCTAAAATCCTAAGCAGATGAACTTATATTAATGAACTTTTTACAACATTCTTAGACAATTATGGAAGATTCACTTAAATCATGTAAGCAGACTATTTAAATTGAAGTTTATTCATACACCCATGAGCAAAACAAATGTGTTACATTGTATTTTATTTTGTTTATACATTATCAATTTGTGTGAACCATATCACATAACAATATGTTCATTTGACCATTTAGAACCAGAGATATCCTAGATACATTTGACTTGAACAAGCATGAGCAATTATATTACAAAATACAAACTCAAATAATCCAAAATGAAATCTGTCAAATTCACAGATTTAAAAAAACTTTATCAGCTGTCCACCCAACCATATGCATGTGTGTATACACACACATGTTACACACACTCAGGCAAATCACACAATTCCTCTAAGGCTCACTGTCTCTTAATTCAGTGCAAGTTCATGTCCAAGGTAATAATGACAGGGACAGATGTATAATTGATCCAGGGAAACTTGAGCACTTTTGTACTTTGCTACTTATGTTTCAGTGAACCCGTATACCCACTTTTCCTAGCAGTCGTCAATGATAAAAATTCTAGTCTATTATATTCATCAACCAAAAATGCTAACATTGTCTGTGAAGTGATACCCATTTTAATATTTGAATTTCAGGAAACACTGTTAAAATTAGATTTCTCTGAGGAATATCCAAGGATGATTGAGCCTGTCTAGATTTCTAGTCCAGCTGGAATATTTATGGAGCTGAGCAGACATGAAGGGTAGAATGCTGGTCATTGAAAAAGAAAGAAATTTTGAAAGGTCAGAAGAAACCACAGAAAGGGAAGGTGAAAATGGGCAACTGAGGGATAGGAGGACACACGTAAAAGAATATAAAAGCACAAAATAATAATGTCAAGGAGATAAAGCAAACATTTGTGTTCTAGAAGGATACTGTTCAGAGAACAAAAGGAAGGTATTAAAATCTAAATCACAAAAGGGACTTAGTATTAAGTTAAAGGAGGCAAAATGTGATAACATAAGGTTCCACAATACTGTATGTAAAGTATATTATTAGGCTTATTTGGGAGTAGCAAGCTACAGTAAACCCATAATAATCCACTAAGATAAAAGAGCAAAAGTGCTAAGAGTATGATTTTGATTAGTTTATAAACAACAAAAAATTCACTTATTTTAGACATGCAATAGCCTTTCAAACACACAAATATTGTCATGGTAATGCCCATACCTCCCATTTTTTAATATTTCCTTTTTGTAGTAGTTCACCTTATAATTGCTAGCATCTTTCACCAATGCAACCTTACATGTGAACATTATGAGAAGTTATTTTCCTAAACAATTCCTTGCCACCAGCTTTTATATTCTGAAATGACAATCAAAATATTTTCTCCAAGCACTATAACAAACAAAATTAAAAGCATAGTTGAATGACTATCCTATATGCATAGAATGATGAGTTATTCTGAATACTGCATCAATTAGCAAACCATATAACCAAATTCAGTGCTGCTAAAATGCTGGTCAAAGAATTCATTTACACTGCTAACAGCCACATAAATGGGAATACTACTTGGCAATACTTATCAAGGGCTAGCAAAGCTGTTCTCTTTGATCCTGTGACCAAATACATGAAGAATTATCATAAAAAAGAATTTAGTCAGGGAAAACAGTTATATGCATAAGGATATTCATTGTAATATAATTCATAATAAGGACAAATGGAAAATTGCCCAGAAGATTTTACATTCATTGGAAAAATATTATACAGACAAGTTTTTAAACTATATGTAACAAGAGCAAGAAGCATTACTAAGAGGCATGATATATATTCAACACAAACATGTGGGGGAATCTGAAAAATTACTGAAAATTTCTGTTGATCAGGACCAAATGCCATATTTCCTTCTCATTCCTGCTCTCATGCCCCTCCGCTCAATCATGATTACTCTTAATAAAGAACCTGAAAGCTAAGTCCACATTACAGCAAAAAATTAAGTGCTCAGTTAACGTCTGTTTCTTGTCAAGCCTTGAAATTCTCTACTAACCAAAATAATTACAAATGATTGAGCAGACAATAATAGGCTTTCTGAGACAAGGAAAATATGAAGTTACCATTAACTGTAGAAAGTATTTAAGAATTTCTAACACATTGGTACCTATGTTATAAACACAAAAACAAAAGAATTAGCCATAGAAGTATACATGTCAAGGAGAATGATGTGAAACAATAGAAACCTCCCACAGCAGGTGTCTAATTAATGACAAAAGCATTAGCATGTGGCCCCAAGAAATAAGAGTTACAGGACTAAAACCCCAAGTTTTCTGCAGTATGAATGTATTGTATTCCACTTTTCAAATAAGTCACAACAAAATTACGAACATAGGCAAATAATTTCTTTACCTCCAAGGCATCATTTAGATTTGCATTGGTAGTTTATGCCTTTAACAGTGAATTTATCAAAGATATAGCTACAATAACATGAACACTCTATCGTACTTTATGAAAATTAATAATAAATATAGCCTGCTACCTTATGGATGGAGTTAATCATAACTCTTTCTAACTCAACCAACCACTTCTCCACTTGACCTCTGGCTTTGGCTGTTGAAATGGTCTCTATGAGTTCTACAACCTCTCCTTCACTACTCTTCATGTGAGTAATGTCTAAAGTTTCTGTAAATTCCACCCTTGCAATTCCTTCAAAACATTTCTTCAAATGAGGTTGTACCCTGTCAGGAGAAAACAATGTAAGAAAATTAATTAATCAAATTAAAGCAATTTCTTAGGTATCAATGCGTTCTGTGCACCAAATTTCATTCAATTCATAAATACCTAGTATGTCCCAGGCCCATACAAGGTGCTGCTGGGGAGGCAGCTCTGAGCAGGAAATAAAAAGACACAATCCCTGCCTGCATGGATTATGCAGTCCATGGGGAATCAGACATTAACTGAATAATCACAAAAAGATCTGTAAAATTATAACTATAATAAGAGCTATGGAAGAGAGGTCCATAAGGTGTCGTTTCCATCACAATGAACTGAAAAGATGGTAAAAGTAATTATAGCACCAAATCATGACTAACAGATAACATACTAGACTAGTCTGAAAGGCACAAAAAGTAGCCACTTCAACTGGTATCCTCTGAGACTGCTTGCAAATTATGAAATTGGTTTAGTACTTTACATATTTCACAGTTTATTAAGTCAACTGCTTTGAAGGTACTCAACCGTTATAGAGGACTGACTAAACCCCTCATTATTGGCATATTACAAATAATCAAAGGCATTTTCCTTTCAAATGAGCAAAAGAAATAGAGGTATAAAAACTCAGATGGAAATTAGAGCCTAAATTTTTATCTTTATGTCTAGGTTACTCACTTCCTCCTATTTGAAGGCAGAAGATACAAAATTAACAAATTTGTTTAACAAATATCTATCAAGTAGTTACTATATACCAGACAACTTTCTAAGGATTGAGGAATCAGCAATGTGGGTAAAAAAACAAGTCAAGCATTTCTGCTATCATGGAGCTTATATTCTGTGGGGGAAGTAAAATTATACATAAGTTAATTATAGAGTATGCCAGATGGTAATAAGTAGGAGGGAAATACATCATTGAAGTTGAGATGGGTAAGGAGCTAGAGTGTGCTGGAAAGGGTGGCCATTGTAAGTATGGGTCAGGGAAGGCCTCTGAGTGGCAGATGTGTGAGGAGGTCGTCACCAAGGCCTACGGGAGATAAAGGAAAATGTCTTATGGACATTTGAGCAAAGAGCATCTTAGGCAAAAAGAACAGTAAGTATGAAGACAAGAGGAGGCTGCCTCTTTCAAGAGGAATTGCAAGGAGGCCAGGTGGGCAGAACAAGCAAGAAGAGTAGCTGGAGCTGGGTTTGGAGAGATAATGGGGGGACAGTTGTGTAGGTCATTCTAAACTATTTTGAGAACACTGGCTTTTATTCTGAACGCGTCTGTTTCTACAAGAGTGACGTACTCTGAAAAATCTGTAAGAGAATATACGATAAAATAAACCCATTCCAAAGTTTATCATATTTGGAAAAATATCATTCAATGATATTATCTATTTTTTTGTAATTGTCTTAAATGGATGATTGACCATGATTAAAATACTATTGAAGAAAAACTATTGCAGAACAATTATATACAATTATTTATGTCCTGTCTTGTTTTAAAAATCAAATTTAAGCAGATTAATTTAGCTATGTTATACATAATAAGTTACTTACCTAGTGGGATCTTTAGTTTCAGACAGAATCTCAAGAAGTTCATCATTAGACAAGAAAAAGAATCTGGGGAAGAAAAGACGTTTCTTTTCCAAATATTCATTAAGTCCTTTAAGAATGAGTTCCAAAAGTTCATTACACTTTTTCAGCCTGTCCAGCATTCTCTCAATACCTACAACAGTCAGAACGTGTTTATCCTAAAAAATGAGAGAGGGGAAAAACAACTCAACTAAAAGAAATCAGATGCTAACTTTATTTAGAGTTATCTTACATTTGAGGTTATATGTTTTTAATAAAACAAAAGTTAGGCGAAGTTAAAGTGAGCATTTAGTTTTGAAAAGTGGTCTTGCATATTCCAGGTCTAACTTTAACTATGTAAAAGTCATGTTGACTTGACAAGTCATGTTGCTCACAATTTCTCATTCTAAGTTGGAATGTGTGAGGGACATACTAATGAAATAGGCAAAAAGAGAGATCACTGGCTCAACTACAAGAAGGACAAGGAGGAAACAAGATAATAGGAGATAACGTCTTTTTTGTCTTTTCTTCTGAGAAAATGTACTTTAAAAAGATTTCATTATTTTGAATATTGGTTTTATTAATAATAATAAGTTAAAAAGGAACTACATTCACTGTAAAAATAAAAAAAAGAGTGAGATAGCTCTTCTTTGAAAATGACACAATCTTTCAAAACTGTGGATAAAAAATTAAGGGGATTGGGGGGACGGATGATTTCTGCTTATGTTACAAGGAGTCACACACGAAACTATGATATACCACTCTGCTTCCTAAAGAACTTAATTTTAAGGTGTGTTCTTTCTGTACACTCAAGTATCTAGGGACTATCCACCCGCCAGGCATATACTTCTGAACATTCTCTCACATTAAAGTGTCACTGTGAGCTGTTTGCTTTAAAGTGATTCAAATTCAATTAAGTGTTTAAAAAAGAGCTTTCTTTTCTTGTTTTCTGCTATGGGATTCAAAATAACAAGTATAACAAGTTAAAAATAGTTTACTGATTTCACGACATATCTATATAACTACTGGTTTTATGAAAACCTTTAGAAATATGTAACAAAATACAATCGAGATATAGCAAAAAAAATCATCTTTTAACTTTATTTTTCTTTAACACATGTTTATGTCTTCAGAGTCTGTTCTTGGTCTCACAACTCTAAACTTAGTGTTCCATCAACACCATTTACAGAGTAAAAGAAGTTATTTAATAAATAAGCCTAAAGGTGTCAATAAAAAAAGAGGTGCTAAAACACATTAAAGTGAGAGTTCAATCACTATACCAAATAACAACATGATGAGAACGCATCAATATATTTATTAATATAAGTAAAAAGGAATTTTTAGGAAATGTATATAAAATTAAATCAATCAAGAGAGTATCGTTAAAATCTGAACACTGAGTTTCAAGATGAACTAATTAAACTTATTTTTGTTATTCAGCCACAGATGAATAAGCAACCAAAAATGTCAGTTGTAAATTGCTTCATTAGGAGTCTCTAAAATATGTTCTTGTTAGTACACTTTGACTGTGGATAATCCTCTGCTTTGCTTTAAATTATAACAATTTAAAACTTGGAAACACAGCAATTTGATCAAAGAACAAACTAATTATTATTACCTGTTTTCTCAATAAAACAGGCATATGAAGAGTATAGCATCTGATTAACTCAACTTACCTTTAAAGGTGCAATTTTTAAAAGGTAGTTTATTATACTTTCTAAAAGCTTTAATGTTTAAAATAAACATTAAAAAACAAAACGACACACACACACAAATGCATGGCAGAGGTTCAGGAAATAATTTCAACGTGCAATTCATTCAGTGAAGGAGAGAGTACTCTAGCGCTCCTAAAGCCAAAAACCAAAATAGTGTTCTAAGAGTGCCACCTTCTGGAAAAGTGTGTCTTTCTCTGCTGAAAAATAAAGCTAATGTGAAAACTTTCACAGATGAACAATACTTCTTTTCTTCTTGGCTAAAGAATTTCTAGCAATGTTTCTATTTTGGATCTGGGATTAGAAAGCTAAAAAATTCAGTTATTTTAAACAACAGTTCAAATTCCTTTCTCTAAATATTACAAAGGAAATAACTCCAGAAACAGTTAGCATTGTAGTAAAATTTTTCAACTATTAAATTCCTGAGGTCAATCTCTTTGAATCAGATTAACTCAAAGACTCTGAACGAAGTAGTCTTACTTCTAAACAGACATGGGAAAAAATACAGAACTAATCATCTCACAACTGGAAATGAAACTACCTTTACTCTCCGCAGGTGAAAAATTGAACATAAAAAATGCCACATCAGGAAAGGCCCCAGAGAAGGCGTACCTGGTTTCTAACAGAATTTCTCTCCTTAATATCGGTGTGACCTTGGGTCATTTACTTAGTCTCTAATTTCTTTTCTTTAAAATGGAGATAAGGGTTCTCTCTCAAAGCTGTTATGAGGCCCAAATTAATAAATGTTTGAAGAGATTAATATGGGACCTAGAATAGACAGAGAATTGCCAGATACTCTTTCCACATTCCCTTCTATAACTGCGTCTTGAAAAAGAGAGAGGGAGAAAGAGAGAGGGAATGAGAGACTGGGGGAGCAGGAAGAATGAGGCATTTGTAGGACTCCATCGGTTTTATGGAGTTGAAATGAACATTTTATAATCTGCCATCTTTCAACTAAGTTATTTATCAGAGGAAAATAAAACTGACTTTAAATCTCTTTTTAAACACTGACATAACAGCTTGGTATAATCCATGAATATTTGTTGAATGCTTCAGTGAATGCAAGACAAATTAAGCCTGTAGACACTGAGGAACTCAAGGAACATACAATCTGCCGTGCTGTCAGACTGGTACTCTTAGATTATGTTCTTAGGACATAACATTAAGATACTGTAACAGGAAGCTGCTAGAAATGTGAAACTTAGTATGACTTCCTCAGCATTTCAATTGCTTTCTGTTTCCCGGAGGGGAAAACATGGAGTTAATAACCATCATAATTTTTTGATTAAAGGAACAATTTTACAATTTCATGTGTCTTCTTTTGATTCACAAGCATCACTGCTCTCACCAGCTCACATGAAAATCTCCTGGTTGATTTGCATTTTTAACACAATGCCTGTGCTGCCAGGGACCTGAAACTTTAATCTGGGTTTCTGTAAGGAGCATTCCAATCACTGCCGCCAGGAAACTTCACAGACAGTAGAGCTTAGTATATTTAATGGAATTAAGCCCAAACCAGCAATAAACTTCTGGAAGCAAAACCTTCCTAGTCAGAAATCCTAGAGAACAGAAAACGTCTAAGATTCTCATTAAACCATTTAAGCATCAATCAGGTTGACCAAGGAGACTGTTAAGCCCCCTTAATGGCTCTGAGATTCTTTGACTGCGCAAGAATGGAAGTTCTTTCTTTTAAAACCTAGGATGTTTCTAGGATTAATCCAGATCTCAGTGCACCACTCACCTAAAACTGAATTTTCTGAAAAGATTAGAATAAACTCAGAATCCTTAGAATTAACAGTAATTTAAGGATCAGTCTCAATTTATTTATTCATTTGCTTACTCAGTGAGTATTTATTGAGGGCCTGCTGTATGCCAGGCACTGTTCTTACTGCTTGGGCTACAACAGTGAACAAAGCAAATAAATATTACAGCCTCTCTGCAGGAAACAGACAAGAAATATAACAATTCACCAGTCATACAGCAGATAGATAATACAAAAAGGAGGGCAGGTAAAGTAAGATCAGGAGTACCCAGAAAGGTTAAGGCTGGCTTCAATTTTAACTAGTTTGGTCGATGTGTGCCTCTTTGAAAACGCAGCATTTGAGAAAAGACTTCAAGCAGGCAAAGGCATTAGTTTTGCAAATATATGGAGATAGAGCATTCCAGAAAGAGGATCCAGCCAGTGCAAAGGCCCTAAGGTAGAGTATGTCTGGCTCTGAGTTTTTTCTTTTTTTTTTATTAAATGAGGCAGTATGGCTGGAATAGAGTATGTAAGATAGAAAATTATAAGGACAGGGAGGCAAAAGGTTGGGAGAAGGGCGGATCAAGAACTAGTTCAATGAAACCATTGCTGTATCCCCACATAGAAGCACTTGTCCCTGGATATTACAGCATTTCAACTAGCAACACCCAAGTTTGGGAAGCAAAGGTGATACGAATAGCTTATTTGGTGAGTTGGTATGGTGGCACTCCTATTTTCACTCCTTAATACCCAGACCCAATGTACTCCATCTGTGGGAGAAATCACATATCTGGAACTTGGAGAGAATATATACCATGTATCCTCCAGAACTGCACCCTAAACCTACCAACTACTGTCTCTCAGCTGGTACAGCAACTGAGTGTTTAATATGAGCCATTTCAATTTTTTGTAAGGTCAGTGCTCATGGTAGGATCTGTAAAGCTCACAGGTGACAGCCCACTGTGCCATCTCTCTTATAAGAATTCTCTTCTTAGCAGAAGCAATGTTGTGAGGGAACTGTAACAATGAATAAGTCACTCAGTAAGTCAATGGATGATAGTGTTGCAGAGGCTTGAGGTGGGAAAGGTAAATTCCATCTGGTATGGACAAATCACGGCTCCTCTCTCATGATGAAAGGAGTCCAGCATTCATTCAATTCCCTCTAAATGGCTTCCTGGTCCCTCTACGTTTGGTATTGTACCAGGGCCACTGCTGGCAGCTTCAACACTCAGCAAGGGTGGTAACCCTGATACACTCACTGAAGTTTTACCTACTGAAATAATTCCCGTCCCTACTGTTCTTTAAAGCCAAACCTAAGTGGGGTTTTAATTTTCACTGGCGAATAATGCAAGTATATTTTGCAGAAACATCTGTAAACCAGTCTCTAATGTCTTTAAATATTAGCAAGGATTTTCTGTCATTTTAACTTCACTTAGGTAGACCACCATGGAAGCCGGGTTTTGGGCAACAAAGCAAGTTAAACAGAACCACTCACAACTCTTCAGCTAACACATTGAAACCAGGATCTCTGGTAAATATATGTATATCAATACATTTGATCACATCTGTTGTGGGTTGAAATGTGTCCCCTCAAAATATACATTCAAGTTCTAAGCCCAGGTACCTGTGAATGTGACCTTTTTTGGAAATAAGATCTTTGCTGATGAAATCAAATTAAGATGAGGTCATACTGGATTAGGGTGGTCCCTAAATCCAGTATGCCTGGTATCCTTATAAGAAGAGGGAAATTTTAACAGAGTTAAAGACACACAGGAAGAAGATGGCAATGCGAACATGGAGGCAGAGAATGGAGTCACAGTGTCATGGGCCAAGGGACACCTGGAGCTACCGCGTGGTAGAAGAAGCAAGGATGGATTCTTTTCTAGAGCCATCAGAGGGTGCATAGTACTGGTGACACCTTTATTTCAGACTTCTAGTCTTTGAGGATTATGAGAGAATAAATTTCCATTGTTTTAGGCCACCCAGCGTGTGGTATTTGTTACAGCAGCCCTAGGAAACTAAGACAGCAACTTACTTAGGTACTTTTCTTGCAGCCCTAGGAAACTAAGAGAGCAACTTACTGAGGTACTTGTTCTCCCTAGACAAGCACCATTATAACATAATACCACCCATATTTTTCAGGTTTATGTCAAGGTTCCTAGAAAGGGAACAAGGTTTGATGGTCAGGGGACCCAGAGTCATTCAAATCCACTCCAACATCCCATTTCCAGTTCACTGTCCCACACTTTCCCGGTTAGTTAACTAATTTCCACATAGAAATATGGCAAGGCTCTGGATTAAGTTACATTGCAATTTAGCAATGTTTAGGGTAAACTCTACAACCAACTTTTATCTATGTCAAAGTTACAGCTACAAGAAATAAAAGGCTTTTTGAGGGTAGCCACAGGAACTCCTTAGTCCTCTGATGTGTCTTGAGCAGAAAATTTAAAATTCTGAAGCCCATTTCTTTCTTTAATTTCTCTAGTGCTTTTGAAAGAATTCAGCCCATCTTACATCCCTATTGTATTCCAAATTCATACCAAAATTACATATTCCAGTATGTACTAGGTCTACCAAGGCTTAGCCTCTAATATAGATTCTTCATTCTAGGAGGCCAAAGGTATAATTAAAGTAAGAGATTTTTCCAAAGTATGCCAGGCACTATCACTGTCACATTTTCAAATAGTAACTAGACCTGCACTACCCTAAAACCCAACCGGGTCATATAAACAATCCTTGATCACATCCTTGAGGTTCTGGTATTTTTATTTATCCAAGATTCATTATAGAATTCTTCTGGGTACATTAGGAGGAAAGGGATTTAACACATGTAATTAAGTGATTACAAGATCATCGGACAGTCTAAAGGAGCATGTTTCAGGCTAGGCTTCCAGGAAAGACTCCTTAGAATATGGTGGAACTGACCTTCCAGAAGCGTTACTACCTCAGCCTCAACCAGGACAAAGGATACTACACTGGAGCTATTGATATCAAGAGCACACCATGTAGTTATGATTCTAGAGATAAAGAAGACATCTCCATCACTGCCTTTCAGTTGACATAAAACTGGTAGCCAGTCACTGAAGTTCTGTTTGGATAAAAAGTCAGGTCTTCATGGTCTTGCTTGACAGCAGAAATAGCCAAAATGGCAGGAAGATGGCTGCTATTTCATTTATGCCTTCCAAATCTCAAATGAGTGTATCTAATTGAAGGCATCTAGTTCACTTCTGCAAACTTAAAAGCTAGGATGTCCAGGAGACGCTGTTTTTGGTTTTCCAGTCACTAATAAGAGGCGGAATGCTTGGTGTGAACTGATCATATTTACTATAGTAAAGGGAAATGGAGAAATAAGTAGTGACCCCTGTTTTTTTAACTGATCAACAGGGGAATGCATTTATATTTTACTGAGCTAGACTAAGAGAGGAAAAGATCTGGGAAGGAATCCAAGAGTTCCTTCATCTGCCTTGTATGGAATATCAAAGAAGACTTGAGTGGGTCAAAAGTAGAGCTTGGGGGAAATTATAGCATGCATGAAGAGGAATTACCCACTTCTTTAACCTCCATCTTGTTTCCATAGCTGAATCTTGAAAAGAGAATGCGCTGACATCTTCCCCATCTGGAAGTCTGTTCAGTCTTCCCCATCTGGAAGTCCGTTTCCAGGTGAGCAGGAAAGAACCCCAAGAGAAGACAGCATGGTGGGACGACCAGGTGAAGGAGAGGTGAGAACATGGGCTTGAGGTCACAGGGAGGTACGGAAGACAGATCCTGCCTTTCTACAGACCCCATATTTGGGACATGAAAGGCAGATGAAATTGGAGGCTGCAAATTTGTGAAATACTGCTGTAACAAGAGCGAAAGAGACACATATATCAGAGGAATGTGTCAAAACCATCAGCGAAAGTTAAGTTTGAAGATGCCTCCAAATCCCACAGAAGATAACCCAAGCCAAGGGGAGATGTTCGATTGTCCTCTAGCAGCCAGAGTTTGTTGGCTATCTACATTGAGTCAATGAATACAATGCTAGATCAGTTGTGATAAACAATAGAAAAGGCATAGTGTGTGGACACCAATGGCAGGAGGTTGTCCATCTTGTGACCAGTAACAAAACAGACGCCAATCTGACAAGATCGGTTATACCAGGAAATGTTCTTTCACTCTCATTCTCTGCATCTCTCTTTTTCTTCCTGTCTCTCCATTCCTTCCCTCTCTCCTCTCTTCACTTTCTCCTGGTACCAACACCACATGATAAGCACAGGAAGGAGAGAGTTAGCGGGGAGAGTAGTCCCACAGCTCCCCAACACTACAACCTCAGGTTTATCTGCCCTGTGTGGAGGAGGAGGGTGCTGAGTAGAATATGAGATTGTGATTCTGAAACAGGTACAACTAAATCTTCACAGACAAAACTTACCAAAAGTGACTGAACAATTCTGGAATTAGAATGAGCTGTCAGTAAGGGAGCCTCTCCCAAGGAGAATGGGGCTCTGACTAAGCATAGTTGGCAGCAGGTACCAAAACATAAAATTATGTCATGTTTATACCTCAAAGAGCTGAAACACCTCAATCAAGCCAGTTAGACAAACAGTATCATTTACATGCTATTTTTAAACTCAGGCTTTCCCGAGGCTTAGTCTATCTCTAAAAGAACCCTTATTAGGAACCCCTAACAATGAAAATGATGGCCTTTTGTACCAAGCAGTTAATCCAGCAGCCTCTATTACATGGATTATTTTATTAGATTTCCTGAGAGAATATTTATTTTCATAGCTTTGGAGAGAATGGACAAAAGCTGCTCTGAATACTAAACATGTAGAGAAGGAGAAAATGCAAAACAAGTTGAGGAAGACAATCGAGTCTTTTAAGTATATGAAGTAAATGAAAAGAAATATGCTTATTTAGGAACAAGGAAAAGTAATGCATTTTTGTTTATTTTATCTGTATGTTTGCACTTTGAAGTATATAAAAACTGCCAGCAAAGCTGAAACACTGTTTTTACTGTTTTAATTTTTTACTATCTGTTTCCTTTTTATTATTTTTATTCTCATAACATGTATAAAAGACGAGTTTTTCCATTTTAATCATTTTTATAGTATTCAGCTCAGTGGTATTAATCACATTCATAACTTTTGCTCCCATCCATTACCACAGCTTTTCCATCACCTAAAACAAAAAATCTGTACCCATTAACATTAACCATCCAGCAGCCCCTCTCTCTGCACTCTGATAACCTCTAATCTACTGTCTATCTATATAAATTGGCTTATTGGAGATATTTCTTATACATGGAATCATATATTTGTGCCTTATTTCACTCAACATGATGTCTTCAAGGTTCATCCAGGTTGTCACACGTATCAGAATGTCATTCCTTTGCACAGCCAAATACTATTCCATGGTATGTGTATACCACCTTTTGTTTATCCACTCATCTGCTGATGGACACTTGGGTTGTTCCCACCAATTGGCCACTGGGAATAATGCCGCTATGAACATTGTTGTATGTTTGTATTTAATTCAGCAATTATAAAGAGTCAGAAATAGCCTTTCCTTATTTTACTACCCCAGCACTGTTGCCCCTTTCTAGGCATTGAAATGTTTACAAAACTTGCTTAGCTGTATGGGATTTTTAAGAGTATTGTGATCAAATACCAAAAGAGAGAAATTATTTTTATTTTTAAAATCACACTAGCCAGCAGTATACAAAAGCATCTACTTTTTGTTTTTTGGGGGCAACAAAAATATTCTCTATGATTCTTTTACAAGCGAAAATGTATACATGTTATAAGGGCTCTCTGCCCTGTTGTAAGAAGACAATATATAAAAGACTGCATTTATAAAATATATTAATTGGAGATGATTAACCACATACCAAATAACTTACCAGCAGCTCCTTTAAATATGGAACTAATTCTGTATGATCAATTTTACATAAGTTTGGCTTATATAGAGATTTGTTTCAAGTACTATTACATAGAAGGGAATAAGTTTACAAACAAACCTTTATCCATCTTCCTTAATATTTTCCCATCAAATTATATAGCTGATGTCTTTATAATATTATCAGTATTTAGGATTATAGTCATAGCTTTCAAAGTTTAGATGATAAAGATATGTACATTTTTATTTCAGGGTAGAAAAAAATTTAAGAAATATTCTTCCAAATTCACAGTAAAATATTTGATCAAAATAACAATGGGATAGTTCACATCATTTAGTGATGCAATTTAATAATTAATATTTATTCTACTTTAATCTTGATATCTAATAACACACAAACCAGACAGTCAATAAATGTCTTTTTTTTTTTGAGTGCATGGTCTGGGAATCGAACACGGGTCTCCCATGTATAAGGGGAGCATTCTACCATTGAACCACTTGTGCACCCAATAAATGTCTTTATTTATTTTTTTTCTAACCGGGAATCAAACCTGGGTCTCCGGCATGAAAGGCTCTTGCCTTCCTGCTGAGCCACCATGGCCCGCCCAATAAATGTCTTTTTAATTAAACAAAAACCATACTGTACTCAGAGGTACTGATTTTTATAAAATTGCCTCCTTAGCTTTAATTTTTAGTATTCTTCCACAGTATATTGTATATTTATTTTTCAGGTTTTTCCTGCCTTCATTTTCACTTATTGGACTCTAGATCTATTTCTCTGTCACCTCATCTTTTGTTGCTGGTGTTGTTCCTACAGAGAACGGTGTTGTCTTGTTGACTGGCAGGTGACACATCTCCACGGCAGTGTATTTCAGCGGTGGAGCAGCACTTACGGGGCAGACGTGATAGATGGAGCAGCAAGCACTGAGTACAGCATCGTTCTACCTGAATTTCTGGCAAGAACCAGTAATACCAAAGGTCACTAAACAACTCAGTTTAATTTGTACCTCACGGAGTCATCAGGGAAAATACTTGTTTTGCTTTTGCTATATCTTGCACCTTGCTGTTCTAAATTGAGAGCCAATATGAGCATGCATGTGGGATAGTTTTTGAAAACAAAAACCATGTCACTTCAACCCACATAATCACATTTTTGAGAGATTTTTACTTACTTGTGTGACGCTTTTCATTATATCTCTCCATGTTTTATCCACAGCTGTAAATCGTCGGCCTTCCTCAGGCATCTGAGACATAATGTCTGGAGAACTGAAAATGGGCTCCAAATACAGCCACGTGGCTTGGACCTTGAGCCATTCGTCCAGGATCTCTTGAAGCAGCAGGAGCTTGCCCTCCCAGTCTCTGAGCAGCAAAACACAATGACTCTTAACCACAGAGAACCAAGCAATGTTTCTGAGGACAAAACTCAAAATCACGACTAGACTATCAATCTTCTACGTAGTGTTGGAACTTTCATTCCCTTCATCTAGCTTCCTTCAAGGATAAATCACTAGCCTTGTTCTACAAAACATGTTTTAAAATAATGACATCAACATCTCCGCTGATACCGATACACACGTTAAGATAGATATAGCTATCTACAAACGGGCTGGTTTCTGACATATAACAATGAACCTTTCTGAGATCCAATTCCATGGCTCGAGGTTACAAACTGAGAAACGAGATCCTGGCATCGGCAGCAGCGTTCTCAGCGAAGGGCACCCTGAACTTCTCAGGAAAGGGTATTTATAGTCAAGGCTCGTTTCATAAAACGAAATTTAAGTTCATCAAAGTCGGGCCCATAAAGACTTTATTTCCAGAATAAAATGTTTCAGTTCCTAAGATGAAACTGACATTTAAAGAAAAATCTGCACACTCCTAAATGTATCAGTGTGTTGTGAGTAAGATGCATATTTGAGTTTACAATGGGTCCATTTCTAAATATGGGAACATAAAAAAAGACTCCATTTCTTTAAGAATAGATATTATGACTATACCATAAACTAACAATTTTACCAGAAGCCAGGTGCAGTTCTAAGGTGTATGCATTTACTCCATCTTCACAACAGCCCTACAAGGGTAGGTCAATTACAAAATCTATTTATAGATGGGGAGACTAAGGTTCAGAGAGTAAGTACCAGGCTCAGGGTCACCCAGCTAATAAACGATAAACCATGATGTGACCCAGTCAGCTGTAACCACTAAGCGATAAGATATAACATAGTCATAAAGAAGAATGATTGAATAATGGCAAAAGAACTTAGAGATGGGATGGATTTATGCCTATATTAATATATTACTCATCATTTATAAATGGCAATGTGTAATTTTAGACACTTAAAAACAATGAATATAAATAGGAGTTTTAAAAGTCACCAGGCATTTCTCAAAATACTTTCCTTTCTATGCTTATCAATAAATCAGTTTATCCTATCTGCACACAAGAAGACACAAATGTCCCTGCTTTTCCTGGTGCTCTCCTCTCTTTCTCCACCTAATCCTCAGATGAAAAGTTCCCAACAGCTTATGACAGTGTGCATAGTTCCTAAAATGGAGTTTAGATATTGCACTTTCGGAGTAGTTCAGAAATTATTCTTCTGAGCACACTGGAGCAAGCAGGGCAGGGGGTAGAACAGCCAAATACAGCGACTGGGCTAACCCTGAGCGGAGCACACTCAGGTTTATGATAATATATCAGTAACCAGAAGGGGATATTATAAAGCAATTAGCTTTCTCTTACCATGCAAATTCACACTGAAAATTGTGGTCTTATTTGGATTTGTTGGGTTTTGAAGTAAGATACGAACTTAGTACAAATTACAAACAAAATGACAGGGTAAAGCTTTAACTTAATCATCTGTGTCAGATGCCTAAAGGCCCAGCCTAGAATTATAATTTCATTATTTTGCACTTATCTAGCCATCTTTCCTATCTAGGAATGAAAATTACAATAGACTTTCAGGGATCATTTACTACAAACTAATTAGTACATTTGGAAAAGGGCACTCTCACCTTCCCTTCATAATTTGTACATTCAGGTGTCCACAGGTACAAAATTATTTTTGAGAGTCAAATATAAAAGATCAAGGACAATAGAAGTGGGTATCTGGATACTGCATTTGATATGATTATGAAAATTAAACCATTAAGAAAGTACTCTTTCAAAAGCAGTGGAGGTTGCCATTTCTAACAATGAACTATTTAAAATATTAAGTACATTGTGCTGAACCAATTTTCAAAAAGAACTGCCTCATTAAATAGATGTCGTTTAAATATCACGTTACCTCATTTGTTTTTCGTAAGGCTTAATGAAAGGAGATCCTCGCATAGTTTGTGTTTTAATAATATGGTCATCCAACAGCATCTGAATTTCATCAACTGATGACAAAATAAATGTCCCAGTTTCTCTATAAGAAAGAATGACAAATTCCATTGCATCCCATTCAGTCATCATCTTCTCCATGGCCTTTTCAAGAGAATATTCTTTGCTAGCTGCGTCACTAATGCCTTCAAATCTGTCTAAATATGGCTCCAGATTCATTTCTAAGAAGGAGAAGACAGTGGAGTCCTCGGATGGCTGCAGGGGGTAACCAACGATGCTGGACATAGTCTCCCAGTGCCGGGGGCGCAGGCCGGGGTTACAAATCACGTGGATGAGAGGAAGGTGCTGCTTGAAGTCTTCCACCTTTGTTCTCACTTTTTTTGTTATTGCCAATGCATTTGGAGAATCATGGAATGTTTTCTCCAGCTTATACAGTCCTCTCCAGTAATTTCCAATGTCTGCTTCTACTTGGTCTGGATTCACCTTCTGATATGGTCCTTCAGTCCATCCTCTATATTTGGTGCTAAACTCAACAGCAGTTTCATAGAGACGCAGGTAAGGGTTCAACCCATCTTGGATTTTTTTACGTTGCGGATATATGGATGGTAGCCAACCAAATGCCTCCTCTTCAGCATTGAACTGCTCAATCTGGAAGGAGTGGTATTAAATACATTCATTATTCTGAAAGTGGGAATGATAGACAAACATTTTTTAAACATATATTTCAAAATGTGACCCCTCCAAAAACACTCACTATGGCCTAAAGTTAAATTTAAATTGGGTCATAATCTTGGGAAATGGAGCAGTAATCTCTTTTTTCTATTTCTTTTTTTTCCAGCATGGCAAGCAAGAACTGTGCCACTGAGCCACCATCGCACCACTCTATCTATTTCTTTTTCATTTCAGTTTCCAGAGAGCAAAGACTGTTTTATGTTAGTTAAAATAGTTATATAAATTTACATATGTAAAGAAGTCTTTGTCCAAATATGTTAAGGATATACCTTCATACACTGACTAACAAAAAAATGCAGCACTGTGTTAGATACTGCAGGAAACAGAAAAAAAGTATTTTTCTACTGACCAAGTGTTATTCAGTCCAACTGAGGAAGCAAGATACATGCATGCAAAGTTAAATAACAATTGTTCAATAATAACCTAAGGTAATACAAGAGATCTTTCAAAGCCGTTATCTGTTTAATATGAAATGAATACTATACACAAAAAAATGCTGTCATCAGAGGAGGGTAATCACACTGAAATAGCCATAGATGCTTCTGCAGAGATGATACAATCTGAGCTGGGTCTCCAGGATGAGTAAGATAAGTGGAGGCAAAGAAAGCATTAACCTCCTCTTAATTTAGTGGTAAAACATGTAAGAATGTTGGTGGCTGAGAGGAGAAATCTATAGAATTGGAAAGTGTGAGCTAAATATATAAATTATGCACATTACATAAAATTTCAGAGGCCTCAGTTGAAAAAAAATACAGAATTGCATTTCTCTTTTTTTGAATGCATGCTTATTATAAACTATTTCATTACCTGAACTTATAAGATATTAAAATCTTTCAATGTAAGAAAAATGGTAGAGCATTATAATAGGGTTTATTTCTGTATTTTCTCTTTTTATTAAAAAATGCAATTAAAAATTTCAAACATTTTATATAGCAAAGAGTGTAGCTTTTTTTCTTCAATTTCTCTGAAATATCAGTATTGGGAACAAAGTGGCTTGGTGGGAAAAGATAATGTGCCTAATTTAAAAATATGGTAGGCTGGGTCTATAAAGATGGAAAAACTGTTAGGATTTAAGGGATGATTATGATTACTAAATCATTATACAGATGCTCCTTTTCTTCTTTCTGGTATATTAGAGTAGAGAGAGGGAAATACATGAAATCTCCAAACTATAATCCAGCTGCCTTGATCTCTGATAATGATTGTACGGCTTTTATCTTGTGCCCTTGTGATTAGAAAACCTTGTGACTGACCTCACTTATATTCATTTTGTCTGGTTTTCTGACTTTGGAGTCTTGTGATCACTAAAGACAGCCCCTGATGTTTATTCATGAAGGGCTGACCTAAGGCTACGAACTAACCCACACCAATTCCAAAGTTATCTAACCAAAATGGCCCGCCTGACATGTGCCATAACTTAGACCTTAACCTATAAGTACCTACACCTCATTATAATACTGAAAATCATGCCCATCATCATATCAAGGCCGCTATTTTCTTACATATGTCTGTGACTAAGCATGTCATCAATCTGCTCTTGCTCAACAATTAGATCACCTCTATTACATCATCTGGAGCCGCTGTGCTCATTATTCTAAAACCTGCCCATTTTTTAATGCTATAAAACTATCAGAATGATTGCAGTTCAGGGAGACAGATTTTTGGATTAATAGGCCATCTGCTCTCCTGCTTTCTACCTAGCAATACATTCTTTCTCTCTTTGAAACTCCACTGTCTCAGGAATTGGTTGCTGAGAGCATTGGGCAGAGAACTCACCACTTTTGCCCAGTAACAAAACTATTTAACAGTAATCAAATGCCATAATTCTCTCACTTCTGCTTGAAAATATGGATTCCCAACTATCACTATTTAAATGATTTGAAACAATTATTTTAAATGATGTAAGATAAAAATGAAGTCTGCCCGAGAGATAATTCTATCTTTAAAATAAAAGACGAAGACAATGAAATGCTATAATTATCAATAGAAAACAGAAATGCTACATCTCCTTGAAGCATGTCCCTAAAAACTATTTGTGTCATTTGTATTATTTTCTAGTTAAATGTAGTTACCCCATTTTATCTGAATTTATTTGCTAAAGGTACATACCCAATACAAATTCAATCTTTTTTTATTTGAACTAATTCAACCACTTAAGAATTTGCAAATTATACCTTTTCTGCTGCTAAATCCAGCTTTCCATTCAGTGTTTGAGCCTTTTTCAGGTATCGCTGTACATCTTGAAGATCCCCAAATGTGTAAAATTCTTCAGCCTGCTTGGCATAACTCTCTAATTCTTCCACAAATCGTTCACATCGTAACTAATAAAAATAATATTAGTTGTTACTATTTTAAAAAGTTAAAATACCTAGTTATCAAGAGAAAATTTAAATACCTACAAAAGTTATCAGAATTAATACTATGTTTACCAATGGCAAAATATAAAGAAAGAGAAAATCTGGAAGATTATCTAAATATGCAGGACTTTTAAGGGTCAGGATGAAAAATTAACGGAGTAAATAAAACATGATGAATTCATTCATCTTTAATTTACAAATTAGATAAGGTTTAACCTTGTATTATTTATGTAAGAAGTTCTAACTAATAGAAATGAAAAAGAATGTGCTAAACTATGGTATTTTTTTCAGTAAGCTAAATAATTTATGCTAGCAAATTATGATTATTAATTTCATGAGGTCAATTTGGCTCAGTTATAGTGTCTAATTGTTTGCTCAAGCACTGCCTTACTTGAGGGTATTTTGATTTAATTTTTTTTTGTATGGGCAGGCACCAGGAATCGAACCCAGGTCTCTGGCATGGCAAATGGGAACTCTGCCACTGAGCCACCGTGGCCCGCCCACTTGAGAGTATTTTGTAGATGGAAATTTACATCTATAATCAGTTGACTGCATCTCTAATCACTTGACAGCAATGTGAGTAATCTCCTCATCCAATCAGCTGGTGGTCTTCATACCAGAATTTCTGCCTCAATTTCAGCATTGGCTCTTTCTGGAATTTCCAGCCAGCCATCTTCCCCTTGTAAATTCAGACCAAGGATTCAATATCACCTTTATCAGCTTCTAGTTTGCAACCTGCCCTACAGAGTTCAGACTTACCAGCCCCTTCAGTCATATGAGCCAATTCCTTATAATAAATCTCATTATATATATATATATATAATATATAATATAAGATATATAATATATATCTCTCTGTTTCTCTGGAGAACTCTGACTAACTTAGGTTAATAAGTTAAATAACCTTTACAGGCTTTGCCCTCTTTTCTCTAGTTTCCTGGCAAATTTACTGCACTGGCCCCAGTGAGAGAAGGACTGTGGGAGTAAAGATTCATCAGCATTATGTGTAGTCTGTGGAATAGCATACTTTACTACAATGTATAGTTCGTTCTCGACTACCTAGTACTTTTCTAAGGCTCTATTATATTGTAACTTGTGTGTCTAATATTTACTATTCATGATGTTTTCCAGGGTTTTTTAAAAAAGTTTAATGGCCTAAATATAAAATGGAAATATCGATTACAGTATGAGATGGGGTTTTTTCCTTAGTCTATGAATTATTCTCCAAACAATTTATTCTGCTAATTATATTTGTTGTAGTATAGCAGAAGGACAGCTAGCTTGTGTTAAAGGATATCTCCACTGGCTGACCTGGAACAAGTCTCTTAACCTCTAGAAACCTTAGTTTCTTCGTTTGTAAAATGAGACTGAAAATACTAAATAATTTATTCAGACAGTAACTATGGAGTGCTCGTGATACTCCTATGCTAGCCAGTGGGGATATAGATGGAGAAAAAGTAAAATGAAACAGTCTTGTCCTCTGAGGTGTTAATCCTCTAATGGGGAGGTCTAGACATGAAAATAACAACAAAGGAATAAGCCAATTAGTCCAGTGGAGAGATGTGAAAGGTGCATGGGGGCAGAGGAGAAGTAGCCCTGTGGTCTGACTGAGAAGTCCTCCCAGAAAATAAACTAAGTATGCCAGGTAGATAGGCATGGGGAAGGGGGAGCAGGGTGTGTTCTAGAGTGCATGGAGAGAATGTGCAGGAGATGAGAGGTGTAGGAGATTACGGTGTGCTAAGAGACATGGAAGTTCTCAGAGTTACTGACAGGTCAAGAGCAAGGAGTAGGAAGATGAGGCTGGCCAAGTAGTTAGGGTCAAATTACAAAGCATCTTGTATGTAAAACAAACAAACAAAAAACGTTAGCCTCTCCAGAGCAGCAGCTGGTTCCATCTCCCTACCCCTTACTATTGACAGCCCCTTCCAACATGAAAAAGTTAGAATGGGCATAGCCCAAATACCCCTAAAGAATGGGGGAAAGATCAAAGGTGATAGTAGGATTATACAGAGAAGATTGGGTTTAACAAACTAATATGAATGCCAAATCATTATATCGATATTTCTTTTAATCTTCAGTATCTTAGAGCAGCTAGAAGTAAAAACCTAAAATTGTAGAATTGCAATCCATAAAAAACTCTGAAATCTGTTCTACAACTAATTGTTGCCCTAGGCTTTGAAATTGATTGTTTTTTTGTATATATGTTATTTTTCACAAAAAAGAAAAAAGTGATGATAAAAATATATATATATATTCCTTCTAGCCTCCAATGTTCTGGAGCAGCTAAAAGGAAAAGTCTGAGATGATGGTATGGTAGCCCATGACAAACTCTGGGATCTGTCCGTAACTACTTGTTGAAGAGTGTTTTGGAAAGCTTTTTCCTTTCTTTGCTTTGAATATATGTTATATTACATAATAAAAAAAAAGTTAAAAAAAATTTTACCAAACCAAATAAAAACATAAATTAAAAAAAAAATGGTTAGAATCATTGAATAGAACAATGAGTGGGCACAGCACTTAGGAGAGTTTGAATGACTGTGAGATGGGAAGGCACATTTCAACAAAGGAGCCTTGACATTCAAATAATAAAAATAGACAAATCAAGTTATAAATTGTATAAAATGGATACTATTTTCTATTAAATAGTATTTATGGGCAACATATTCTAGTGTTTTTCCACGTTATTTTGAAATATCAAGAAATGACCCAACTCGATCAATATAGTGCTCATTCACTTCAATATGTGTTTTACCTTTTGCTAGGATTTCTAGTAGGAGAAAGCTAAAATAGATGACCTTCAAAATAGAACAGTTGATAATGCTTTATAAAAAGTTAACAAAAAATAGTTCCTGGAAACTAAAATAGTTAAAAGAATCTATGGCACCAACCTTAAGACCCTCTTGATATTGTTCTGTTTTATCTTTAATTATTTTCCTGTGTTCTTCAAAAATTTCTCCCATTCTTCCATACCACTGGAAAACATTATTATTTAGTCTAATGTCTGCTGGAGAAAAGTTGGCACATTCAATGAGGAAGGCAAGGCAGTTTTTGGATTCCACTAATCTCTGTTCCAGTTCATTCATATCTGTTGCCTCCACTTTCTGAATGTAAGCCTGAGGGAAAACAAAAATTACAGACGGCATTGTAGCAAATGGTTCCTGTAAAAAAAGACTGTGGAAATACATTGAATAAATATGCACAGATTTGTTAGAAGTGCAGGCCTTTGGTTCAAAATAACTGTGGAACAATTTACTTCTCATCTTTCCCAAGCACCTCTACTAAAGGGACAGAAAAGAAATAAAAATAACAAATAACACATAAAAGAAGTGGAAAATCACAGAAGAATGCTATGGGGTTCCAGAAGATAGGAAGCAGAGGGCATTTGAGTGGTATTATTTATTCTTTCAGAACAGCGTCACTGGGCACCTACTATGTGCCAGAGACCATTCCAGGCGCTGGCGATCCAGCGTGACAGAAACCAGACATGGCCTTTGCCCCCATGGAGATTACAGTCTAGTTGGAGAGACAGGTATTTGTCAAGAAGATACCATAACAAATGTAAAGTCTCAAGTCTGCAACAGAGATGAGGTCTGCAAAGGAGAAGTCACTGCTAGAGTGTATAACAGGTGAGAGGTCACCTGAAGCAGTGAGAGGGAGGTGCGGAGTAGGGAGCCACAAGGCTGACCTCACAGGGCCTTGACCACCTAGCCAACAGGACAGGACGATGAAAAGAAAAAAACAACAGTACACGTTGAGAAGTTTGTCACACAATTATCTTTTTTACACACAGAGTAACCCCCTCAAAAAAAAAATTTTACAACCAAGTTGTGGAGATTTCAGGGAGTAAGAGAGTCCAAAATGAACACATATCAACTAAATATTTAAAAGCAATTGTTTCTCTATACCTCAGCAGTATCCAGTTTGAGAAACTATAGTAGAAAAAAATTTATCAATCTTAACAGTTACATAAACTGAAAAATAGCTATGGGCAAATTTAACAAGAAACATGTTAGATCTCTATGAGGAAAGCTATAAAACTTTATTGAAGGGGCATTTTTAAAGTCCTGAATAAATATATAAATGTGTTTCTAGATATTCAGATATAATATGGTCAAGATGTAAATATTCCTCAAATTAGTCTATAAACTCCATGCAATTTCCATCAAAATTGCACTGGCATTTTTAAAAACTGAATTTGTTATAATTCTGAAATTCTCTGAAACAGTAAATACCCAAGAATAGTAAAGAAAATCTGGAAAAGAAAAACAATGGAGACTAACCCCAACAAATATCAAAACATACTGAACAGGTAACAGTTCTTATCTGGCCCAGGAATAGGGGATAAAGCAGAATAAAAAGAGTTCAGAAATAAATCCAGGTGTATACGGAAATTTAGTGTTGACAGAGGTACATTTAAATTGGGGATGAAATTACAGATTATTAAATAATCAGGTTGGGGTAATAAACTATCAATTTTGGAAAAAAGTAAGAGCCCTAGTTACCCAGTAGGAGAAATATACAGAAAGTATACTATCAATGAACAAAGCAGTTTGCAGCAGAGTATGCAATAATGATTCAGTTTCTGCAAAAACAAATCTGTGCGTGGGAGTGCGTGGGCATGAGGAGGCGCATAGTATGTGTGTGTCACACAAGTTTATATACATATATACACATCTCTCCCAAAGCTCTTGTTATACATATTAATTTATCTGTATTATTTTAATAATGTAAATTCCAAGGGAAAACTGTTATCACAATGAAAAATGAGAAAACTGGCAATGACTACAAGCACCTATGTTTACCTCCCCTGTCCTCATCCCACTTCTCTCTCCACGAGGTAACATTCCTACATTTAAAAAAAAATTATTTCTCTACTGCTGTTTGCTATTTCCATATCTGGCTCTCTATTCATCTCTCTTTCTCTAGTGTTTTACATCTTTTTATATATATAGGAAAAAAAGTTTGAAAAGAAAAGAATTCATGCAAAATTATAAAGAATAGTTAACTCTAAGAAATGCAATTATGGAAAAGGAAAGGAGGAATTTTTATTTTTTACTTTATATAATTCCATATATTGTTTAAATTTTTACTTCTATAATTAAAAACAAACACAATTGCCTAATTATCTTTCACTGATTTATCATTCTAATTAGACTAAACGTCTTTATGTTGCAAATACAAAGAAATAGGATGCAAGCCATGGCGATTTCACAAGTAACAAAACGTCTAAATGAACAAATATTTTTGTAATTTAGTTAAATAATTAGCTTTTTTTTTTCTGACATGGGCAGGCACCAGGAATCGAACCCAGGTCTCTGGCATGGCAGGTGAGAGCTCTGCTTGCTGAGCCACCGTCGCACCGCCCATAATTAGCTTTCTATGTGGTCAAATAACTGATTTTTATTTCCCCCACTGATACTAAATGCCTGGCTGGTAATAAATGCCTGGAATTTAATAAATTGATCATCTATTTTTCCCCCTGTGGGAATAAACCTTTTTTTAAGATACAAAAATATTTTAAATATCAGGTGATGAATCCCTATTTACTTCTCCCAGTATCCAGACTAGCCTGCAGGAGTTTGAGAGTCAAGGAGAGCAAAATCAAATTGCTGGAAAGATAACTGCACTCAGTCAACCCAACTGACAGCCAGCTGACCCCCAAATGTGTAAGTGATCCAAAGAAGACCAAAGAGCTGTCTAGGAGGGCCTAACCAAAATGGCTAAACTGCAGACTAATAAACTAAATATTTAAAAAACATTATTGTTTTAGGCCCTGTCTCAACTTTTGGAGTGATTTGCTATTCAGCATTATTGTGGCAATAAATACATGGTATACATATGCTTATAAAGAGTTTATAAACCATACCTTCATTTCCATTAGTTCTGTGGTATTTGGAGGAGTGCTAAGAGCTTTTTCAGCTATCTTCTCAAATTCATCACATAATCTAAAACATCAGACAAAACCAATCTTATATATTTATAATTCAATTCATTCTTAAATATAATCCTGTATTTAAATGCCCTGTTACATGAAAAATAAAGATTACAACTTACCTACATGACATCTAATCTAACGAATTAAAAACAAATTTGCATTCATTTATTTATTCATTCATTACATATTTAATGATTATCTATCACATTCCAAACTACATATTTCCTACTAATCTAAGCTGACGTGAACATAAATAATGAACCAACTGTGGTGCCAGAAGTAATAGTGGGAGCTAAGAAAGTCAAGGTATGTCCCGTGGAAAATTATTCAAGAGACTGATTGGAAGGAGAGAGAGAAAGGAAATAGCATGGTAATCATGTTGGGTTGAAGTGGGCTGGAAGATTTAAGAGGAGTTTGAACATGTTTTTAAACTTCAGAGGCAGAATCAACAGAGGAGAAGTTTAAAATAAGGGATCCAGAAGGACGAACGGTAGAGCCCGGTCTAGAGGGACTGGAGGCAGCAGGGCTGATGTTACAGACAGAGCGAAGGGCGCTGAATGGTATGATGGTGAGACTGACTCCCTGCCCTCTAAGAATGTGGGGGGAGACAGAGATGAAAGGATTCAGGGAGAGGCCAGTTGAATGGTATAGGGACAGAAATTTAGGGGTAATTCTTATCTAATGGTTCCTGTAATAGTCCTGATATATCCTCTCTAAATCCAGTTAGTCTGGTGAGAGGGAAGTGCCATAATTAGGAGAAAAAGGGGGAAAAAATAGAACCAGCATGAGCTCAGAGGGCAATTAAAAGGGGAGGAAAGCAGCAAGGTAATTAACATAAATATTTCACTCAGCATGGAAAGCTATCAGTAAAAGAAATTTTCACTGTTCTTCCAGAACTATTATAGGAAATATGATTTAGCTGAAAATATGATCCTGATTCCTAGATAAGCTACCCAAGCCCAAGTTCTTTTTTCAGTGGCACCCTCCCTTTTTATCTTCAGCCTTACCTGCTTCCCCTACTTCACAGTATCTGTGGAAACTAACACAAACTGCTCCTGGTTCTTCTAATACACCATGCCATTTTCATACCTCACTCCCTTCTACATATTTTCTCACCTGGAATTCTTTCACCCACTTTGTTCACCTGACAAACTCCTGCTTATCCTTCAAAATGAAATGTACACATCACTTCCTTTTGGCAGCCTTCCCTGATTTCCCTCATCACCCCTAACCTCCACCCTGAAACGGAATTAATCACCTTTTTCTCTGCTCTATCTCTGTGACTTGTACCTACTACTCAGTACAGTAGTCAGTGTACCATATTATAATTTACTGGTGTCTATATCTAGTTCCCCTGTATACTGTAAACTCCTTCAGCAGTTTTATTCATATTTAGAGCCCAAGTGCCTGGTCTTACGCCTAACACATAGTAAGTAAATGAAGTTCTCCCTTCAGGCTTCTTAGCAGCCTAAAAAAAAAAATTTATTTTTAATGATCTAATTTTTTCTTCTGCTGATACAGCAGCCATCAGAAAATATTTCGATTATTTTTTTTTCATGTAACTGTTACCAGAAAAGGGGTTTCTAAAACAACACTAGCAGCACTTGTTGGAGCATAAGTTATACTTTGTCTTAAATAAATAGGTATTCTGCTTTACACAGTAGTATTCTGTGAGTTTAGCTAACATGGGTCAGTGGATCAGTTTTCTCAAAATTTAGTTAACAAATGAGTTTTTAAGTGAGATAGTAAGTTACCATGACCTGAAGACAAACTATAGTAAGATGCGATACCAAATGTGAGGGCCCTTAAAGATCATGTTATTACTGAGTAAATTCACCTTAGAAAACCCCAGGGAAGATGGTAGAGTAGGGAGCTCTAGGACTCAGTCCTTCCACCAAAACTACTATTAAATAAGCAGGAACCATCTGAAACAACTATCTGAAACTCCAGAGGCCAGAAGAACACTGTACAGCATCCAGGGAAGAACAGAAGGAAGAGGCTGATAAATGACAGTAAAGAACTACAAATTGCTCTCTTCATATGATGGGACCAGCACCCATCCCCCACTCTTCGGGCAGGTTTCCATGAGGTCCAGTCCCCGGGTAGCTGCTGGTGACAGCAATGGATATAAATATCCTCTTCCCAAGAACAGGGGTGTGCATGGCTGATCACTGAGCACAGTCTTTGATTAGCAAAATTGGATGGCTGGATCTCGGTGGAGGCTGTGACGATTTAAACATGTAGGGCTTTCTCAGGGATGTGGGGGGAAGTTAGCAGAAGGCTGCATTAGCTGGACAGCCGCTGAAGAAGTTTTTGGTGCCATTCCTGATCTCTCCACAAGGCACTATGGAGATAGTCTATCCCCACTTCGCTGGTCTGTGGCCCTGTTTTGGCTGGAAAAGACTGAATTGGGAAAGTCCTCCCCAAAGTGACCCTCCAGGCAAAAGCAGTGTGTGACAACGAAATGAGTGTAAAAACATTAGAGGTGGACAGTATGAGACAAAGGCCTTCTGGATTCAGACACCTAGGAGAGGGAGGTTTGTCCCCTGGGAAATGGAAGGGATAATAAAACTCCTGCAAACAGGGGAATTCTAAAACAACTAACAAGCAAAAGCACCAGACCCAGAAAGAGAGGGAAAACCCTGCATACTACATTCGCCTTGGGCAGTCCTTCCTGATAGGAGGACTAAGCCCAAGAAAATCTATTACCACCAAGTGGTTACAAAACCAGGAAACAGACAACCTAGGGAGTAAATTTCAGAGTTAACATTTTAAAATATTAAAATGTACAGTGTGCAATAAGTGTACAAGACAAATGAAACAGAAATGATGGCCCATCTAAAGAAGAGGACAAAAATACAGAAAATACCAAGAAGAAGATGAAAATATGAGCATAACAAACACAGCCTTGAAAAATATGATCTTAAAAATGCTTAACAGGGCAGTGCAGTGGTGGCTCAGTGGCAGAATTCTTGCCTGCCATGCCAGAGAGCCAGGTTCAATTCCTGGTGCCTGCCCATGTAAAAAAAAAAAAAAAAAAAAAAAAAAAAAGCGCTTAAGAAAATAAAGGTACATAAAGAGAAAGAACTATAGGATATCCAGAAAACAATGAATGAAACAATATGAGAGTCTAATTCAAGAGACAGAAATTTAAAAAGGAATGAAACAGAACTACTGGAGTTGAAGCATACAATCACTGAAATGAAAAATGCCCAGGCAGGTTTCAAGAGAAGAATGAGCTGGCAGAAGGAAGAATCAGTGAACTGGAAGACAAGACACTTGAAATGAATCAGGCTGAGAAAAAAGAAATAATAAAAGTAAAAATAGCTTAAGACAGCTATGGCACACAATCAAACACACAAACATATGCTTAACAGAGTCCCAGAAGGAAAAGAAAGAGAGAAAGGGGCAGATGGAAAAGTCAAAGAAATAATGACAGAGAACTTCCTAAACTTAACAAAAGATACGAACGTGTACATCCAACAAATCTCAGAGAACAACAAATAGGATAAACATGGAGAAAAATACATCTCATCATATATTAATTACATTATCAAATACAAAAGGCAAGGAGAGAGCTCTGAAAGCTGTAAGAGAAAGTATCATATACAAGCGAGTCCTAATTAGATTGAGTGCCAGTTTTTCATCAGAAACCATGGAGGCAAGAAGGCAGTAGGTTGAAATACTTAAAGTGCTGAAGAAAAATGACTGCCAGCCAAGAATTTTATATCCAGTGAGACTCTCTTTCAAAAAGGAGGAAGAGATTAAGACATTCTCGGATAAGCAAAACCTGAGGGAGTACATCACCACTAGACCAGCCCTACAAGT
Organism: Tamandua tetradactyla; assembly: GCF_023851605.1. Lineage (NCBI taxonomy): Eukaryota > Metazoa > Chordata > Mammalia > Pilosa > Myrmecophagidae > Tamandua > Tamandua tetradactyla. The sequence goes on from NC_135329.1 coordinate 170,000,304, forward strand.
AAAGGTAAAGGTAGCTCTACAGAGTGAAATGAAAGGACACTAGATACTGGTTCAAAGCAGCATAAATAAATAAAGAACTGTGGAGAAAGAGGCACACTTATCCACTGCTGGTGGGAATGTAAAATGGTACAACCATTGTGGAAAGCAGTTTGGCAGTTCCTCAGGAAGCTAAGTATAGAATTGCTATTGATCCAGCAATTCCATTGCTAGGTATCTATTTGGAGGACATGAGGCAAGGACACAAATGGACATTTGCCACACCTATGTTTATAGCAGCATTATTTACAATTGACAAGAGATGGAAACAGCCCAAATGTTCATCAATGGATGAGTGGCTAAATAAGCTGTGATATACCCATATGATGGAATATTACACAGCTGTAAAACAGAATAAAGTCATGAAGCTTGTAACAACATCTTGAAGACATTATGCTGAGTGAAATTAACCAGAAACAAAAGGACAAAAACTGTATGGTCTCAGTGATATAAATTAACATTAATGAGTGACCTTGAAGAATTTCAGTTAAGAACACATTTAAGAGATAGAAATAGGGTAGAGATTGTAATTAGAGCTGAAGGGATACAGATTGTGCAACAGGACTGATAATAAAAATTCAGAAATTCACAATACTACCTGATTGTAGCACAATAATGTAAATACACCGAATGAAGCTGATATGAGAATGACAGAGGGAGAAGGGCTGGGGACACGTATGAAACCAGAAGGAAAGATAGATAAAGACTGAGAAGGTATAATTTAGGAATGCCTATAGTATACAATGATGGCGATTAAATGTACAAATTTAAAAATGTTTTTGCATGAGGAAGAACAAAGTAACGTCAGTATTGCAGGGTGTTGAAAACAGAAGTCATCCATATTTAAAACTTCAACTTCTGTATGAGACTAAAGGGGGAAATATTTGGTGCAAAATTTATATTTTGACTAGTGCATTTCCTAATTTAATTTGTATGATCAGTTTAATTGAACACCCTAAGTACATGGAACCTTGAATAGGGCATGAAATTTTGTTGGTTTGTTCAGGTTAGTGTGATGCCCCGATAAATTCCACAGTGATTTGAACAGTGAATAAATAAATATTTGCAAAGCCCCCTTGGGGGAATGGAAAGAAAGGGGAAATATTCAATTTCCCCATTTGGAGAATTTCTGACATTCTCGTAAGCAGTGGGGATAACCAAATCAATAACCAAGCCCTCAATCTTGGGATTTGCCCCTATGAAACTTATCTCTGCAAAGGATAGTCTAAGCTTACTTAAAATTAGGCCTGCAAGTCATCCCCAGAGAACCTTTTTTGTTGCTCAGATGTGGCTTCTCCTTCTCTAAGCCGACACAGCAAGTGAACTCACTACCCCCCCACCTCTATGTGGGACATGACTCCCAGGGGTGTAAAGCTCCCTGGCAACATGGGACAGAAATCCTGGGATGAGTTGGTACTCAGCATCAAGGGATTGAGAAAACCTCGACCAAAAGGGGGAAGAGAGAAATGAGACAAAATAAAGTGTCAGTGGCTGAGAGACTTTAAACAGAGTTGAGAGGTTATCCTGGAGGTTACTCTTACCCATTATATAGACTTCCCCTTTTTTAGTTTATGGTGTATTAGAGTGGCTAGAGGGAAGTACCTGAAACTATAGAGCTGTGTTCCAGTAGCCTTGTTTCTTGAAGATGATTGTACAATGATATAGCTTTTACAATGTGACTGTATGATTGTGTCTGATGCTCCTTTTATCTAGGGTCTGGACAGATGAGTAAAAAATATGGATAAAAATAAATAATAGGGGGAACAAAGGTTAAAATAAGTTGAGTAGATTGAAATACTAGTGATCAGTGAGAGGGAAGGGTAAGGGGTATGGCACGTATGAGTTTTATCCTTTTCTCTTTTTTATTTCTTTTGCTGGAGAGATGCAAATGTTAAAAAAAAAATGATCATGGTGATTAATGCACAGCCATGTGATGATCTTGTGAGTCATTGATTGCACACCATGTAAGGAAAGCTTACATGTCAAGAAGAATGTTTGTATGTTTGTGTGTTAAGGTTTACAATAAAAATATTAAAAAAAGAGAAAGATTTATGGTAAATAACATTTGGGTAATTACAAATCAAGTATTATTGTATTGTTTGCTATGTAACTCCATTTCTTTTTCCTACAGGTGCTAAAATGCAAATACATGAAAAATAATAATAAATCCAGGTTTCGGGACATACAATGTACAAAAATATAAGCAGTACAAGCACCAAAAATGGTGGGCGGTACAGGGGTATAGGAAAAGTATATGTGCATGCTATTGAAATTAAGCTGGTTTCAAATCAAATATGATTGTTATATATTTAGGATGTTAAATTTTACCCCATCATAACCACAAATGAAAAGTACATCCTGAGAGAAGTGAGAAGGCATTCAATATGGAACAACACAAGAAAGCAAATAAATATGAAAATAGGCTTTAGCAGAAATGATGGACAAAAACGTATTAGACTTACAAAGGCTAAATAGCAAAATGGTAGAAAAATACCTGTATTATCAGTAGTAACTTTAAATATAAATGGATTAAATTCTCCAGTCAAAAGGGGAAGAGATTGGCAGAACAGATTAAAAAGCATGACCCAACTAAATGCTGTCTGCAAGAGACTAACCTTCAAGGCAAAGATACAAGTCGGTTGCTGGTGAAAAGATGGGAAAAAATATATCATGCAAGTAGTAACCAAAAGATAGCTGGGATGGCTATATTAATATCAGATAGACTAGACTTTAATAATAAAAAAACAGTTACAAGGACAAAGATGGTCATTACATACTGATAAACAGGAAGATGTAACAATCATAAATAAACATGCACCCAACAGCAAAGCCCCAAAATATATGAAGTAAATACTGACAGATATGAAAGGAGGAACTGACAGTTCTACATTAATAGTAGGAGACTATAACACCCCCTTCTTAATAATGATAGAACATCTAGTCAGAATATCAATAAGTAAGTACAGGATTTGAACGGTACACTAAACCCACTAGCCCTAACAGACATATATAAAATCAATTCTGACTTCAATATGCCCAGGAGTTCAGTTCTCAGCTTATTCCTTTCCTCTTACATTTTGCTATAAGCTGCAAGGAGAAGCCAGGCCACACTTTCGATATTTAGTTTGGAAATCTCCTAAGCTAAATATCTAACCTTATCACTTTAAAATTCTGCACGCCATTTGAAACCAGGACTCAATTTTGCCACAGTCTCTAACATATTAAAGTAAGGGTTGCCTTTCTTCCCATTGGCAATAACATAGTCATCATTTCTGTATAAAGCCTAATTGGAAGTATGTTAAGACTCTATATTTCTACCAACAGTCTCTTTAAAGCAACCTAGGACTTTTCTATCAAGCACCTCACAATTCTTCCATTATCTACCCTTTACCCATTTATAAAGCCATTCCCATATTTTTGGTGTTTGCAATAGCAACATCCCACTCTTTTGGTACCAAAATCTGTTTTAGTTCGCTAATGCTAATGAAATGCAATACAACAGAAATGGGTTGGATTTTAACAACGGAAATTTATTAGTTTATAAGCTTACAGTTCTGAGGCCATGAATATGTACTAATCTAGGCAACATCAAGATACCTTTTTCCTGAAGACAAACTGCTGGTGATTCAGGACTGCTCTGTGACATGGCAAGTCACAGGGAGGTATCTGCCTGTCTCTCCCTTGTCTCCCAAGTTTCACTGCTTTTAGATTCTGGCTTCAAGGCTCTCTCAGCTTCTGTGGCCTTCTTTCTCAGCTTCTGTTCTGTTCCTCTGAATTTCATTCTCTTATTAGAAAGGACTCCAGTAAGAGGATTAAGACCCACTGGGCTTGCCTCTACTGAAATAACAAATCAAAAGATCCTACCCACAATAAGCTTACATCCACAGGAATAGATCAGCTTTAAGGACATAATCTTCTGGGGGTACATAACAGCTTCAAATTACTACAAATGACAAAGAAAAAAAAGGAGATGCAAATAAATAAAAGAAGAAATGAAAGAGTGGACATTACTATTGATGATACAGAAATAAGAAAGATCATGAGAGAATACTATGAACAACTATATGCCAATAAATTGGACAGCCCAGATGAACTGGATAAATTACTAGAAAGACATGAACAACTTACACTGACTCTAGAAGAAATAGAAGACCTCAACAGACCAATTACAAACTAACAGAAAATCAGTCATCAAAAACCTACCAATGAAGAGAAGCCTAGGAAAAGATGGCTTCGCAGGTGAGTTCTACCAATCATTCCAAGAAGAATTAATATCAATCCTGCTCAAACATTTCCAAAATACTGAAGAGGAGGGAGCACTATCTAGCATATTCTATAAGGCCAACAATACCCTAATACCAAAGCCATATAAGGATACTAGAAGAAAATACAATTATGGACCAATTTATCTAATGACCATAGATGCTAAAATCCTCAACAAATACTTGCAAATCAAATCCAACAGTACATTAAAAGAATCATGCACCATGATTAAGTGGGTTTCATCCCAGGTATGCAAGGGTGGTTCAGCATAAGAAAATTACTTAATGTAATATACCATATTAACAAAGGGAAAAAACACATGATCATCTTTAATCATGCGGAAAGGTATTTGACCAGCAACGTTTCTTGATAAAAATGCATCAGAAAATAGGAATAGAAGGAAAATTCCTCAACATGATAAAAGTTATATATGAAAAACATACAGCTAACATCATACACAACAGTAAAAGACCGAAAGCTTTCCCTCTAAGATCTGAAACAAGACAAGAATACCTGCTGTCACTGCTGCTATTTAACATTGTGCTGGAAGTTCTAGACAGAGTAATTAAGCAAGAAAAAGAAATAAAAGGCATCTGAATTGGCAAGAAAGGAGTAAAACTTTCCCCATTTGCACATGATATGATCTGATAGTCAGAAAATCCTGAAAAATCCACAACAAAGCTTCTAGAGCTAATAAATGAATTCAACAAAGTGGCAAGGTACAAGATCAACACCTAAAAAAAATCAATAGGTTTTGATTTTTATGCTGCTATATACCAGCAATGAACAATCAGAAAAAGAAATCAATAAAAAAAATTCTGTTCCCAACAGCAACTAGAAGAATCAAAAAGGACTTGTGTTCTAGTTTGCTAGCTGCCGGAATGCAACACACCAGAGACGGATTGGCTTTTAATAAAAGGGGATTTATTTTGTTGGTTCTTCAGAGGAAAGGCAGCTAACTTTCCACTGAGGTTCTTTCTTACGTGGAAGGCACAAGATGGTCTCTGTTGGTCTTCTCTCCAGGCCCCTGGGTTCCAACAGCTTTCCCCGGGGTTACTTCTTTCTGCATCTCCAAATGCCTGGGCTGAGCTACTAGTGCTGAGATGAGGAATGCCGAGCTGCTTAGGCTGTGCTACATTGTGTTCTCTCATTTAAGCACCAGCCAATTAAGTCAAACGTCACTCATTGCAGCAGACACGCCTCCTAGCCGACTGCAGATGTTAATTGGCAACAGATGAGGTTCACGTACCATTGGCTTATGTCCGCAGCAACAAGACTAGGTATGCTCACCTGGCCAAGTTGACAACTGAATCTAACTAACACAACTTGTACACAGAAAACTACAAAACACTGCTAAAAGAAATTAAAGAAGACCTAAATAAATGGAACAACATACTGTGCTCATGGATTGAGTATCATTAATATGTCAATACTATTCAAAGCAATTTATAGATTCAATGTAATCCCAATCAATATTCCAACAGTCTTTTTTTCAGAAATGGCAAAGCCAACCACCAAATTTATATGGAGGGTAAAGGGTAAGGAGGTCTGAACAGCTAAAGCCATCTTAAAAAGAAGAATGAAGTTGGGGGACTTACACTCCTGATCTTAATCAACACACCATTGTACTAGAAAAAGGACAGACATATAGACAAGTGGAATAGAATTAAGAGCTCAGAAATAAACATTCACATTTAAGGCCAATTGATTTTGGACCAGATTATGAAGACTACACAATTGGGAAAGAATGGTCTCTTCAACAAGTGTGCTGAGATGTTGGATCTCCATTTACAAAAAATATAGGAGGAACTCTCCCTCACACCGCACACAAAAATCAACTCAAAGTGGATCAAAGTCCTTAATATAACATCTTGAACTATCAATATCCTAGGAGAAAACATAGGGAAACATCTTCAGGACCTCGTGTTAGGTAATAGCTTCTTATACTTTATACCCAAAGCACAAGCAACAAAAGAAAAAAATAGATAAATGAGACCTCATCAAAATAAAAAAGTTTTGTTCCTCAAAGGATTTTATCATGAAAGTAAAAAGACATTGGGAGAAAATATTTAGAAACCACATATCCGATAAAGGATTAATATCCAGTACATATAAAGAAATCCTTCAACTTAACAAAAGGACAAAAAATCCAATTTAAAAATGGGCAAAGACTTGGACAGACTTCTCTTCAAAGGTGATATACATGAAAATGTGTTAAACATCATGAACTATCAGAAAAATGCAAATCAAAACCACAATAAGGGTGGGCCACGGTGGCTCAACAGGCAGAGTTCTCACCTGCCATGCCAGAGACCCGGGTTCGATTTCCGGTGCCTGTCCATGCAAAAACAAAACAAAACAAAACAAACAAAAAACACAATGAGCAACCATTTCACATCCATTGGAATGGCTGCTATTAAAAAACAAACAGAAAATAACAAGTGTTGGAGAGGATATGGAGAAATAGGAACACTCATTAATCACCGGTGGCAATGTGTAATGGTGCACCTGCTGTGGGAGACAGTCTGGCAGTTACTCAGAAAGCTCAAGTATAGAATTACCATACAACCTGGCCGTCCCACTTTTAGGTATATACACAAAAGAATTGAAAGCAGGGGCTTGAACAGACATCTGTACAGTGTTCATAGCAGCATTATTCACAATTGCCTAAAGATGGAAGCTACCTAAATACTTGTCAACTGATGAACAGATAAATAAAATGTGGTATAAATATACGATGGAATATTATTCAACAATAAAGAGGAATGAAGTCCATATATATGCGACAAATGGATAAACCTTGAAGACATCATGGTGAATGAAATAAGCCAAATGAGAAAAAGACAAATATTGTATGATCTCACTGATTTGAAACAATTAGAATAAGCAAACCCATAGAGTCAGAATCTAGAGTATAGGTTACTGAGGGGTGGGGTGGGGTCAGGGAGTGGGAAGTTAAGGCTTAAAATATACAGGGTTCCAATCTGGAATGTTGAAAATGTTTTGGTAATGGATGGTAGTGATGGTAGCACAATTTTATAAATGCAATTAATAGCACTGAAATATATAATTGAATATGACTAAAAGGGGAAGTGTTAGACTATACATATGGCAACAGAGTAAAAATTTAAAACAAATCCTTGGAACTACATTATACATTATACAGTGAACTCTAAGTTAAACCATAGACTTTAATGAACAAAACAATTATAAAAATGTGCTCTCATCAATTGTAACAAACATTCCACGCCAATGCAAGGTGTTGGCGGTGGGATGGTATATGGTAATCCTGTATTTTATGCATGATTGTCCTGTAAACCACAACTTCTCTAATAAAGGAAAAACTCTTATGGTCACAAAATTCCTTGTGGAACTTAAATTGGGATGGAACTGATGTAGCGCAACTTGCGGAGATTTGGCATCTTTGCAATGTTCAATTCTCTCATCTAGAAACATGTTATGTAGACTTCCTTAACAGTAGAGAAAATTCTTTAAAAATGTTGACAAGTCATGTAACTCCACTTTCAGCTGATGGCACTCTATGGCTGGTACCCTTTTATCATCTTGAGATATCCCTACAATGCCATCCTGGTGATTCTTGGCTCTGTATTTCCTCTTAATCTTATTTAATCTTTTGATTTGGGGGAGGACATTCTCCAGTAGCTTTCTGAGAAAAAGTATGCACAGGAGATAAAGTTTTTTCATACAATTTATGCACTAACATGTTTTTATTCTATCCTCATATTTAATTGATATTTTAACAGAGCCTAGATTTCTAGTTCAGAAATGTTTTCCTTCAGAATTCTGAAAGCATTTTTCTCAACTGTTCAGATGGCCAAAACCTTTCTAATTTCTTACCAATTCCATATGCCTTTCCCCATCTCTGGAACCTATAAGATTTTCTTCTTGCCTCCAGTGTTCTGAAATTTCACAATGCTGTCTTTTTGGGGTCTATTTTCATTCATTTTGCTGAGACCTTGGTGCCCCATCAGCCTGCAAGTATAGCTTTTAGTTTTAGTAAATTTCAAATATTTCATAATGATATCTCTTCCCCCCATTTTTCTCTTCTATTTTTCTGGAACTTCTGTTATTTGGAAGTTGGAAATACTGGAATAGTCCTTTAAATTCTTTTTTTTTTTCTCTTATTGCCATCTCTTTATCTTTCTGCTCTACTTTCTGTGAAATTTTCTTAACTTTATTTTTCAGAATTTTCTTTCTTTTGCATAATGGTCTGTTCTTTTTTCATAATGCAATATTATCTATTAATCTGAAGATGTTTATAATTTCCTTGTCTCTGTATTTTTTTACTTATAACCATTTGTTGTTTTCTTTTTTTTCTATTTTGTTTTCTCTTACCCTATTAGCGATTCCCTTGGTTGTTTGGTAATCTTTAAGTGTTTATTCTTATCTAAATGTATGGAGTTTAAAAGCTGATTTTAATTTTAAAACCCACTTTATTTATTGATTACACAAATTTTAAAATCTGAAATCAGATTATGTCTACCTGATTTGTACAAAAGAAATGCAAATACCTTTTAATACCAACTTAAGTCAGATCATTGGGAAAGCAAATTGGCAGTGAAAAAATAATACTAATAATCACAAAATACCACAGTGAAATAGAAAGAAACCTTGGCATTAGTGCTTTTTCCTTTTGGATCATTTTATGACAGTACTCTAATCCATTACCTTAGTTGGGTGACAGTCAGCTTTATTTTTTAACATCTCCCCACAGGGGCGGATTGAGTCTTATACCCCACATGAAAGCATGTTCTTAACTCTAACTCACATTCTCATAGGTGTGACCCCACTGTAAGTAGGACCTCTTGAAGATGTTATTTTAAGTTAAGCTGTGGCCCAACTGAATTATAGCGGAGGCCTTTTAAAGAGGACCCAGAAGTCACAGAAGCCAGAAAGGAGAGGATATTACCATGTGACTAGAGCCAAGGAACCCCTAGGATTGCCAGCAGCCCACGTCAGAACGCTAGTGTCTTCAGGGAGACAGAAAGTCGTAATTTCTTGTTTACGGACTCTGGTTAGCCTCAAGACCATGAGCCAATAAATTCTCTTTGTGTACACCAACCCATTTAACCCAACACCCTGGCAAACTTCCCCAAAGATAAAGATATAGTCAGCGTCAACCAAATACCTTGTATTTACTTCTTGATGATCTCTGAACATTTTAGCTATAAGTTTTCCACAAATAATGTCTGCTCGCTTCACCAAACCTCTGACCAACTCATCACAGTGTATTTCAAACATTCCTAAACGAACCGTCTGCAACATGAAGTATTAAAAGGTAAAGTTTTAATAAACATGAGAAAAAGAAAAAACTGATAAAAGGTTCTCACAATTTTGCTTTTCTCATAGCATTGTTTTTCTGTATGTGTGTGATCTAAACAAGACTGAGTTTTCTTTAAAAAATATGATGCGGGGAGGGTTTTCTGAATATTCATTTGTATTTTACAACTATCTTCTGGGTAAATCTCCTTGATGTGCTTGTTGCCACAGAAGTCAATTCTATTTCAGGACAACAACTGATATAAAAATTTTGGAGAATTAAGTTATTGCTTCATAGATAGTATGGGTTCCAAATGTTATATATGCTCTGTATAAAAAGTAATCCATCTTAATGATAAATATCTGGAAAAATGTAAAAAAGGACATCAGAGGAAAAGTTTTTAATTACCAGTTACTCTAATTACTAAGAAGAAGTCACCACATGTTGATATAATTATCATTTTCTCAGAAGATTTATAAACACTGAAGCAAAAAAATTAACTTCTTGCAAAAAATTTTGGCAAATTATATAAAGTATTTAAAAGTTGGCGTTGTGGTTCTAGACTCTCAGTTCGAAGAGGACAAAAACCATGTCTGTCTTGCCTATCTTATTATTCTGAGGGCTTACCACCATTCTCAGGACTTGGCACATATCAAAGGCTCAATAAAAATATTCCTGTTGATCATGATCATCTAATTTTTTCACTATATGTTCTAAAAACACATGCTAATGAAACTGGGTAAAAATCATTAGTTGAAAAGAACAGCTGAACACATTTACCTTTCTAGATGTATACTGTATTTCTTCTATTAGTTTTTGATATTTGCGAATTTCACGTATTATTTCCTCATAATGATGATTTTCTGCAAGGAAAGCATCAACGTCTTGCTCAGCTTTTCTGGTAATCAAAAAATTGTATTTGTCATAGAGTTTGAGGTGCTCCTTAGGTGCCATACTCTCTCTCTCAATCTCTTCTTTAATCTTTTCTTTGTGAGCATCTAGAATTTCATCCAGAATTACTGGTTTCAGGGTTGTTGGTTTGGACTTACTCTCCTGAACAAGGGAAAAAATATTAGTTACTGAAAATACTTTACATATAAGTTAACCATATTACTTATCTTTGTAAAAATGCCAATACTATTGTCTTTTTTCTTTATTCAGGTCTTTTTGTTTTCCTAACAATTCTACAGAAAGATACTTTTGATAGCTTAACAGCTCAGATTCAGTCTAATCATGGTTGTATTTTAAACTTCCAGATTTCATATAATTTTTTGTTTTCCTTAAGACTACCTAGTCTTACTCCATCTTTCTATGTGGATGAAAGAGCAATCATTTGAAAATATATACAAAATAAGATTTATAATGTAAAAAGCAAAATCCACATTTTATTTGGGCAATAGTTTGTGCTAGCTTTATAAGGTAAAATTTGGATTGTACATTATTAAAAATTAAACCAGCTCAGTGTCAGATCATTATGTTCTTTGATCAGGGTATGTTTTTTCCCTTTTGAAGAGTAATCTATCTAGAACAAAGAAAGGTTATTTACTCATTCATTGATTTTGACCTTTGATTCTGTGACACTAACTGGAGCAGACTAAAATCCATAGTCATAAAATTTGTATTATTCTATCACCATTAGAATAATAGTGGGCAAAATGAACCAGCAACAATTTTAAATAAGCAGACAAACCTTAGCAGCTTGTTTCTTTCCTATTTCAAATAAAAGGACAAGTGCCTTCATGGTTTATTACCTTGAACCAAGCTACTCTTAAAAACATATATTCTCTGCCTGCCATCCAAAAGAAGGGATTTTTAATAATGACAAACCAAAACCATTTTCTTTAGTGGCTAATTCTCCAGTATTCAAAATGATAATATCAGAGGATTTCTTAGAGAATCCGATAATTTGTTCAGTTGCCCAGGATGTCAGTTGCTCACTGCACCCTCTAGTGGGCACTTCAGGAAATCAGATTGCTCAGCACTAGATGCTCCCTAAGACCATCAGTAAATCCTACCATCAGCCACTTCTCCTTGCTCATAGATCCTCGGTATCAACTTATCTCAAACAAGGAATTGAGGAAAAAGCCATCTATACTAATTACTGCATGCAATGTGAAATCATTGGATCGCATGTGAAGTTCATTAATATTCATTACAGAATGTGTCTTAAATTTGTTAACTGCCTGTCTGATTTCTAAAGCCTGAAGATATGTCTTTGCAAACAGAACTGGCCACCTGAACTTCAGAACTATATTATGAAGTAAGATTTTGGTGCTTCTATCAAGAGTTAAGGAAAATGATATTTTTATGTGACTTGTATCCATTCAACCCCTCTTATGTACTAAAGCTCATCAAAGTAGATCATGAGACAGTGATGTGCTTGGTCTCATAATGCCTTAATCCCTTGCAGGCTTGTCTTCTATAAAAAAATAACGTATTTTAACTTCACTTTCCTTTTCTATGAAAGATTGTGATAAGAAATGTCATATGAATTCCACTTCTACAAATTGCTCTCAAATATAATTGAGACCATGTTCAATTATCTTACTCAAACTACCCTTTGTATTATTTGTTTCCAAATCTGACTGATCATTGAAATCATCTAGGGATATCTGACAAGTACTGATTTCTAAGCACTGACTCTGTTATTGTGCCTCTGCATCTACAGCGGGAGGTGGAGGAGAGGCGCTGCTGATAGGGTTTCTGAATCACTGCCTCATGTAAATGCCCCACGTAAGACGTCTCTCTCACACTTGATACCCTCTGTATAGTCTAAATTAACCTTTATAATACTAGCTAAAAGTTGTCATATTTTTCTGTTTACTTTAGAAACTAGAACCCTTAGAAGTTTTATAATCATAAAATCATAGCACGTGTATTCACTTGGGTAACTATATATTACTTTTAGTCACTTACAGCTTTGACTTCTAACTCTTAACCTATTGACCTACTAAATTTGCCTGTTTCATAAGCTGCCTCAAATTATTCTTAAGAAGAGGAAAGGTATCAATAGACTAGAAAAGAACGCAGTAGATGAACTGGAGTTAAACAGAGGGCAAAATAAACAGCAAGTGTCTGGAGAGGCAATACGAAAAACCACCACCTAATTCAAAACATAAATATGTTGGGGAAAATGCTAAAATATCTTTTAGAACACATAGCCAAGGAGGCAAAAATAATTAGGGAAAGTCTAAGGGTCCAAAAGTGAGAGAAAGCATGAACTGAGAGAGGTAATTGGGTGCAGACGTGAGCAGCTATCCTGGGAAGTCCGTGGATTCTGGAATTAGACTTTGCATTAGTGAGTCTCTAGCCAGTGGATGGACGTGTGTGTTGGGGATGGCTGGCAGGGCTCAAAGCGTCAAGCCTGAGCAAGGTCGGAGGTCATAATTTGACGTCACACATATAAACAAGAGCACTGAACGCTGATCCTCTCATTCTGAGGTGACAAAGTTTCAGAATGCTGAAAGGTGAAAAAAACCTTTCCATGAGGGGGAAAGCTAGGGGAAATGCCCTGTCTTGGCCTTGTTCCTCAGTGGAGGAGAATGAGGACGTTTCACTTAGAATCTGTAAACAGAGGCCTATTCTCATACAGACTTGGGCTAGTATCCACACTATCAATATTGACCATAAAACCCTTAGACAAAAATTGGGTTAAAAATTATTCTTCATCTCCAGGGGACCTCCGGAGAAGGAGGCAAGAGAACTTGCAAAACCCTGGAGGAACCAATTTAAATCAAGGCCTCAAAGACTTCCCTTTATGAAGTTCTTACATGTACAAGCCCGTAAAAAAATACCAAGAAATAAACCACCAGGAGCAGGAGTCAGTAAACCACGGGATTGGACCTTTAAAGACGTAGACTGGGATTATTAGCTGAAGAATACAGAAAACATGAATATGTGTAAAGAAGTTAAAAACTACTGACTATATGATGAAGTTCTGATAGTCAAGAGACTGTCAGAAAAAAACAGGCATATTTGAAAAGGAACCTACTGGAATTCCTATGAAATAAAATTAACTAATTAAAAAATTAGAAACCCAATGGAAAGGATAAATGACAATAATATCTTCAAAATGGATCATTTCATAATTATATGTTGAGTGAAAAAAAAGAAAATCACAGAAAATTATATATAATATGACTCCACTTATACAAAGGCATGGAAAAAGTAAACAAGCATTGTTTGAGGAAATATAGAAATGTGCTATTTTTAAAAATCAAGAATAATAAATACAAAATGTAGGATAGTGATACTTTGGCTAAAAGGTGGCGGGAGGGGGCTCTTCCTGTGAATATAAAGGAACAACTGGGATGTAGGGAAGAGTTTAACGGTATCAGTAATATTCTATTCTGTAATTGGATTTAGGCACACAAGCATTAATTTTATTACTCCTTAAACTTCACACTCCAGTCTTCTGTACTCTGCATGTGTGAGGTATTCTTAAAATATGTTTAAAATAGAAAATAAGGAAGAAAGCTACTGATTGGACTGATAAAACTTGAAAATCTTACAATTCAAGGAATTTTCAGACATGCTTAAACCATATAATAGACTGTAATAACTACTGTTGCAAAATTATATACAGTTCAGCATAGCTATGTTAAATATTTGGCCAAAGAGATAAGAAAAGAAGATAGAATCTATGAGTCAAAAGCGTGGAGACAGGAGCTCACCATTTATGAAAAGAAGAGGTGTATAAGGAGAATAATTAATTGGAGGACAGTTTTATAGAACTGGAAAATCATAATAGAGGCCCATAGCATGGCACGCGTGCTACAAAAACACTTACTGCATACCTCACGCCTCATCACAACTTTAATTTCTTCCCCTCAGAATTTCCAACTGAGTCTGGTGGAAATTGGACTAGGAAAGAAGTTATATTTTAAGATAAGCTAATGGAAAAATAGTTTTTGCTTCTGCATTTTAAAAATTTCCTTATAAGCCAATGTCACTAGGCCATTTATAATCTACAAAGCAAAGAAAACGTGTCTACAACTTCCGGAAGTTATTTCAAGTCAACAGAACACATGCAAATTCAAATACTCAGAATATGCTGGTTACTTACCCACTTGGAGTACAATTTTGTCTCAACCCTCGGCACAAAACTAACAGCCTTAATCATAACATCATAAACATTCAGAAAGATATCTCTATAGTCATTAAACTCAGGTTCAAATGTAATAGCATCATTTTCAAGAATCAGCCTCATGATGAAACCTGGATGTTCAAAGGCTCTAACAGAGTCCTATAAAATAAACAAACAACAAATAAATAAATAAGTGAATAAGAGTGCACATGTGTGAATTATGATAGCCTAAGGAGTGCACCTGAACTAGTTTTGTGCCCTACCAAAGTCAACTACAGGGTCAAGGTCCTAGACAAAAGGTGATAATGGCAAAGGGATTCTAGAATCATGCAAGAGACACTGAGAAGAGAAAATTCAAGCTCAAGCTGTAACTATAACATCCTTCCGGAGTAAAAAACAGCTCTTTACAGAAACTTTCCCAAGCTGCGATGGCCCAAGTTTCAACGTTATGAGAATTTTCACTTATTGTGATTCAATGTGATGATGATAATACATCTTAAATATGTGGGTTGATGTTCACTTTTTTAACAGATAAGTGTAACAGGCCTAAAGGTACAATTTTTGGTCTTTCACTGGTAAAGACATTTTATCATTTTCCTCTCTGAAATAACTGAAAATCAGTAAATTAGTAAATGCATATTGGTGTAACTGAATCAAACTTACTGGAGGTTGTGCAAGTAAGTCTGTGAAATCTTGCATGGAGATCAGAGTGAGGTCCTGCAGCTGTAAAGTCATAAGTGTAGCAGCACAGTTGAAAAAAGATTCCAATTTGGCACTGCTGTCACCAGTTGGCAATTGCTTCTTTTTATTACCTTGGTAATATATATTCTGCACTTCTGGAAACCACCTTGAAAGAACAAAAGACTTTTAAAAGTTAATACTTTCAGTGAATTACTCCTTTTACATTAAGCATTAACAGCAATTTC
This sequence comes from Tamandua tetradactyla, assembly GCF_023851605.1. Classification (NCBI taxonomy): domain Eukaryota; kingdom Metazoa; phylum Chordata; class Mammalia; order Pilosa; family Myrmecophagidae; genus Tamandua; species Tamandua tetradactyla. The sequence goes on from NC_135329.1 coordinate 170,015,896, forward strand.
TGGACATCCAAAGGTCTTCAGAGAAAGGTATATTGCTAAGTGACATTATCCACTGCCTGAAATGTAAGCACTAGCATATTTCACTTCTTCTAGGAAAAAAATTTTTAAATCATAGCCAATAGAAAATGACACAACAATGTGATGCTGTGAGAAGGACATAAACATAACTTTTGGAACTATGATTCCCTGCAGTTTTTATAGAAATATGTGGAGTGATATTATGAAATAGTATGAGATACTCCTCTCCATTCTCCTAAATATTCTTCAGGAATATATTTATTAGTTTAAACATTGATTAAAATTTAAAATAAAATTAAAAATTGATTAAACTACGGGAGGGCTCATTTGGTTTAACAGCTTGAGGGTTCATGCTATGCTGTCTGTTCCACAATAACTTGAAGGCAAGATGAAATTCAACAAAATCATGTATTTTATTTTCCTGTTCCCTTTATTGCTATGTCTTGAAGGAGTGGCTGGTTCAAAACTAACTTTCAAATATGTATATATCCTTGTGATAAAAGGATAACAGTGAACTTTCTTACATAGGTACATCATGATGATAACAAGGGATGTTTTCTGCTTACAAAATCACTGTCCAACGCTGCTAGATAATGGAGCTTTTATTTATTTTTTTTAATATAGCAAAGGTCAATATGATTTCAGGAATTGCCTGCCTGCCCCAAGACAGAAGACTTAAGTTTTAAATATATTTATTCATTCTTTTATCTTGAAAACATTATGCTCAGTGAAATAAGCAAAACATCTAAAGACAAATATTGCATAATGTCATGTATAAGAGTTGTCTAGAAATAACAGAATTAGAGATTATCCGGGGGAAAAAGGTGTGGGGATGGGAGAATATATACTTGGTGCATATGGGGTGATTATAAATAAAATTAATTTTAAAAACCAAGGGTAGGGAGATAAGACCTGTGGCTAGAAGGCTCTATAATTTGGGTCCCCAACTACTACAGCATTATTTACTTATGGCCTAGAGGCCTTACAGTTTAGGGGTTAATTCAGGCTGAGGAATGAGACAGACCAGTACTCGTGTGTAAGTTCAGTGATCCAAGACAATGCAGATTATTTAACCACTACAAAATGAAGATGCTAATGTCTACCTCCATGGGGTTATACCTGGCTCATGGCCAGGACAGCTGATACTTTACCCTATAAGCCAAATATTCACCTTGATAACCAGACCCTCCTGATTCTCCACAAACTGTAAGATTCTCAAAAAGAAGAGGTTCTCATGCAAAAAAATAAATAAATAAGGAGAGAAAGGGAGAGATGGGCAATGTTAAAGAAAAATGTGTTTGATGTTACTATATAATAGGAAAGAACAGTGTCACAGGATATACAAAAAGATGTGATATCATCCTTCCTCTCTCACAACTATGAATGCGATGTGTCAGTAGAAAACAGATTTGGAATCAAAGGATAAAGTAAGTAATGAAGAAGGGTTTTACAGTGATGATTGTAATGTCACTAAAGAACAGAGAGAAATGGTAACAAAGAGGACCCTAAGAAAAGGATCTGAAGTGGAATTAGATAAAAAGAAAAGTAGGTGGGCTGAAGAGAACTGATATATTTGATCGTTTCACTGTCTATAATAGAGAAAACAGACTAGAATATAGGAAGAAATGAGTGAGGGGAAGCCCACAAGGACTTTCGCAGAATCTGGGAATTTAAAACAAGAACTTGAAACATCTTATGCTGTAAGACGAAGCCATAACAGATCCTTCTGTAGCAGGCAGCACTGTTAGAGTAATAGGCAAAGAGAACAAGCAGCAAATACTAAGCAGAGAAGGGCACTGCTAAATTAAGAAAGGGGGCTGAGCACTTCTGGTAGTTCAGGCAAGGCATGAAATAATATTGGAGCTATAGGATTGGAAAAAGAAAAAATAAGAGAATATAGTTTTAAAAATTATTCATTCACTCATTAAAAAATATTTACAGAACTCTCTATTATGTGCAAAACATTTGGAGAACATAAGATTCCTCAGCCCTGAAAGTACTTACAGGCTACTGGAGGAAAAGATGTAAAAATAAATATTATAAAGATAAGAAGTTATTAAAATAATAGCGTTAGAGAGGAGCAGAAGAAAGAGACCAATGTTGATAGGGTAACAGTGGAGTTTTCATGGAGAAGGAACATTTAGACTGAGCATTGAGGGACAGTAGAGAGGCCTCTCCAGTAATGTTTTAACATCAAGGATTACGGATATTATGAACCATAATATTTTGCTGATAGTAATCAAGAAGCCCTTGCTCCATTTAACTGCCATAACCTCTGATCATAAACATGTATGCAAGAATGGCAATGCTGAGACATAGAGAGTATAAGAGGGAAGAAATTGTATAACTTTCCAATTTTCCGAGCCTTCCCATCTTACAGATAGAAATAAACAAGAAGTAACCGATTATTTTAAAAATCACTATTTGATTAGAAGGGAGAATGAAGAGCCTTCAGACTTACCCACGGATAGATATTTAACAAAGATTATAGTTCAGTCTTGGATTTGCATCCTGTTTTATTTAACATGACTATTTCACCAGACATGACCCAAGGAGAAAGTCTTTTCAGAACTAAGCATGGGAAAGATGGGTAAGGTCCAGGTTGCAGAAGATCCTAAAGGACAGGTTAAGAAACATGTACTTTTATTTTATCAGCAAAAAGGAAGCACTTAGCTGTGGAATATTTTAGGAAGATTCATCTAGTAGCAGTTTTAAGGCTTGGCTTAAAAGGAGAGATACAGAGAAAGAAGTTACGCAGATTTTGCAAAACTAGTTGGGAGGCTAAAAGGGTCAGTTCAAGGGCAGTGGCACTGGGAACTAGGAGGAAGGGGTATAACAAATGGATGACGCATTTGAGACAGGAGCAAGAATATCTGAGAGTCATAAAAACAAGTCTCAATAAGTGTAAAATGATCGAAATCACATAAATTATATTCTCTGACCACAATGGAATGAAATTAGAAATTAATGAAAGAAGGAAGTGTAGAAAATTCACAAATATACGGAAATTAAAAAAACCACACTCCTAAATAACAGATGGGCCAAAGAAAGTATCATAAGAGAAATTAGAAAATACTTTGAGATCGAAAATAAAGATACAACATATCAAAAATTATGGAATGTAGCAAAAACAACACTCGGAATGAAAATTTTATCTGCCAACACCTACCTTAAAACATAGGAAAGTTCTAAAATCAATAGCCTAGACTTCTTCTTAAAGAACTATTTTAAGAAGCAAACTAAACACAAAGCAAGCAGAAGAAAGTAAATAATAAAGATTTGAGTGGAAATAAACAAAATGAAGAGTAAAACAATGGGTAAAAGGAATAACATCAAAAGTTGGTTATTTAAAAAGAACAAAAACCTGGCAGTACTTTAGCTAGCTGACCAAGAGCAAAGGCTCAAAGTTCTAAAACCTTAAATGAAAGAGGGAACAAGAAATAAAAATTATTAAATTGAATACTATGAACAAGTATATACCAACAAGTTTGAAAAAGATGAAAGAGGCTCTGAGACCAAAGGAAGAAAGATCTATTTTGTCCCACTGATTAACACCAGAAGTATAAATAAGCTCTTGCAAGAACTAATTCAAAGGTAGGATTCATGTACAAAGAGTGTTTAAACCCAGAGTTCAGGGAGAAAACTACTATTGCATGCTGTGGGCTGTGTTTAACAGGAAAACATCAGCAGTACAACAGTAACAGCAGGGGTAAATAATGGGGGCAGGGACAAGAGTTAAGGAGAGGTTTAGATTTCCTTTTCACTGAGTATGTGTTTACTGGTTATCTTTCTCTTAGGAACAATGAAATTATTTACAACTGAGAGTGTTGATGGACTGTGGACTTCGGCCATATATGATGCCTAATGAATGCAGTTGGATGAAGGATGCACCAACTGATAAGTAGATTGGCGAACGATGGTGTATGCATACAAAGTCGTGAGGCGTGCAACGATGTGAATGAACCTATGGGACATTTGGTGAGGCAAAATTAGGTAGAAACGAACACTTATTGTATTGTCTCCTTTAGAAAATGCTTATAAGAAAACGGGCCCAGATTGTACGCTCTTATAGCAGACACATTTAGTCCAGAGTGGTGATTATTATTTCTGGATTTTGAGAGGATTCTTTTTATATATGTATAACCCAGTATTTAGAGAAAGAACAAAGCCGATTAGGTCGGGAGTAAGTGATTGAGAATGCAGGGGTAAGGAAAACATGTTTATATTTTAGAACCGCACCTACTCTTTAAGACCAAAGGAAGAAAGTTTTATTTTGTCCTGAACTGAAATTTTCTGTAGCACATACTGTAGCACATACATCTGTAGCTATGTCTGGATAGCTCATTTGAACAACCAAAACACAGGAAGCCAAGAATAAGCAGGAGGGCCTTTTATCCTGTATAGCTTAATGTAATACCTAGACACATCCTAGAATATATTAAGCAGATAATCAAAAAGTATTGGAAAAGCTCCTTGAGGGATGGGAGAAAAAATATGGAACTATAAAACTTTACCTCCGGGGAAACCCTTGGTACTGTGTCAAATATTAGGGACACCCAAATCAGTAGGTCAAGCCCTTGATCTTAAGGCTTACTCTCTGAAGCTTATGCATATGGCAGAGAAGCCTAGCCTACCTGAAGGTGTGCCTAAGAATTACTTCTGGAGGACCTCTTTTGTTATTCAGATGTGGCCTCACTCTCTCTAAGCCCAACTCTGCAAGTGAAATCATTGCTCTTCCCCCCTGCATGGGATATGACATTCAGGGGTGAAAATCTCCCTGGCAGCCTGGGAGATGACTCCCAGGGATGAGTCCGGCCCTGGTACCATGAGATCAAAAATTCCATCTGACAAAAGGGGGAACAGAATTGTAACTAATAAAGTATCAGTGGCAGAGAGAGTTCAAATAGGGTCGAGAAGATACTTTGGAGGTCACTCTTATGCATGCTTCAGTTAGACATTACTACCTATCATAACTTGCTAATCCCCAACCCAAACCATTCCAGTCAATCCTAAGAACACCTAGGGTAATATACAAGATTTTACAAAGTTTCCATGCACTAGGGTACTTTCCAGAAACCTACAACCTCCAGATGGGTCCCTGGACCAGATAAGTCCTGAAACTTAGAGGGCCCAGCCTCTCCAGAACATCAGCTAGTTCTATCTTCTTACCCTATATTAGTGAGAACCCCTTCCAACATGAAAAATTTAGAATGGCCATTACCCAAATATCCCTAAAGAGAGGGAGAAGGTGATGGTGGAGCTACACAGAGAAGGTAGGAATAACAAATGAATATGATTGATGAATGCTAAATTGATATTTCTTTTAGTCTCCAGTATCTTAGAGCAGCTATATGTAAAAATCTAAAACTGCGGAATTGTAGCCCATATCAAACTCTGAAATCTGTCCTACAACTAATTGTGGCGCTCTGCTTTGTAATTTATTACTTTTTTGTATTTACATTATTTTTTACAAAAAAGAAAAAAAGTTGACTGTGATGATCGAAAAATATTTATAGGAGCTTCTAAGCTCCTATATTCTGGAACAGCTAGAAGGAAAAATCTGAGATGATGGTATGGTAGCCCATGACAATCTCTGGGATCTGTCCTATAACTTGTTTATAAGACAAGACATGAATAGGAAAACAATAGGTAAAAGGAATAACACCAAAAGTTGGTTATTTGAAAAGCACAAAAAAACCTGACAGAACTTTAGCTAGACTGACCAAGAGAAAAGACTCAAATTTCTAAAACCTGAAATGAAAGAGGGAACATTAACACCAACTCTACAGAAATAAAAATGATTAAATTGAATACTATGAACAAGTATATACCAACAAATTTGATAACCCAGATGAAATGAAAAAATTCTTAGAAAGACATAAAGTACAAAACTGACTCAGGAAAAAATAGAAAATATGACTAGACTATAACAAGATAAGAGAATACATTAATAATTATAAATAAAAAACTTCTAAAAAGGAAAAAAATAGAACCAGTAATTTCACTGGTGAATTCTACCAAAGGCTTAAAGAAAAATTAATAACAAACCCATCACAAATTCTTCCAAAAAGAAGAGAAAGGAACACTGTTAACTCACTCTATAAAGTCAATATTACCCTAATACTAAACCCAAACAAACATATCACAGGAAATGAAAACCAAAGACCTTTAAGAATATAGATGCAAAAATCTTCCTACAAAATACTGGTAAACCAAATCCAGTATATGGAAAAAGGAATATGCACCCCAACCAAAACCATTCCTGCCAATCCCAAAGAACACCTAGGGCATTATATAAGATTCCACGCACTAGGGTAACTTTCCAGAAACCTACAACCTCCAAATGGGTCCCTGGACCGGATAAGTCCTGAAATGCAGAGGGGCCAGCCCTTCCAGAACATCAACTAGTTCCATCTCCCATTTCCATTTTATTGATAGCCCCTTCCAAAATGAAAAAGTTAGAATGGACACCACCCAAATACCCCTAAAGAGTGGGAGAAAGATCAAAGTGAAGGTGGAGTTATATAGAGGTCAGATTTAACAAATGAGTGTGAGTGCTGAATCATATTCTGATATTTCTTTTAGCCTCTGGTACCTTAGAGCAGCTAGAAATAAAAACCTAAAATTGTAGAATTCTAACTCATACCAAACTCTGAAATCTGTTCTACAACTAATTTTTGAAATGTACATGTTATACATATATAAAAGGAGGAGTATAACAGAGAAGATAGGATTTAATAAATGAGTATGATTGCTGTATCATTATATTGATATTTTTCTTGGTCTCTATTGTCTCGGAGCAGCTAGAAGAAAAAATTAAAAATTGTGGAACTGTAACTTTAAAATCTGTTCTATAACTACTTTTTAAAATGTACTTAGAACCTTATTCCTTTTTTTGTATATATGTTATATTTCACAATAAAAAAAGAAATAAAGAATTAAGAGGTGGGAATAGCATATATAAATAAAGGGAGATGGTGATTTAAGAAATTGTATCTACTGCTGAAGTTTTCAAAGACCAATTTCTAATGAATACATAAAGCTTCAATGGGCAGTGTAACATGGAGAAACTTCCATTTTGTTTGTGCCTTTTTCATGATGTGTTATTATAGTCTGTTTAATTATATGTTTTCTTCACTGGACTGTAAATTCTTTGAAGAAAAAACTACTCATTTATTTAATCTATTTATTAAGCTCCCACTATTTTTCAGGCATTTTGATAAAATAATGAAAAATTAAAGATCTCTGGCCTTGAGGACTACTAAAGAGCTCAGTCATTTACCCTTGAACCCCTTACACAAAGTGGAATGATAAAATCTTCAAACAGTTCTACTTTTCCCATTGTGGAAGACTTGAAAAGATACTGCTTGCTCCAGTTTCTTCAGAAGAAGATAATGCCTGACTGATGCTTTCCTCATAGATTAATAAAATTAATTTGAAGGAAAAAAAGGAATATGCACTATGACCAAGTGGGATTTATACCAGGAATTCAAATTTGGTTCAGCATGTAAAACTGTTCAGTGTTACACCATATTAATAGAATAAAGAAGAAAAACATTATTTTCTCAATAAAAGAATAAAAATATTTGACAAAAGCTAGCACCATTTCATGAGAAACACACAGACAAAATAGGAGTAAAAGTTAAACATAGAGGTACTATTTAGTCCAAAATGCTACTCCTAGGTATCTATATACCCAAGAGAATTGACTAGACATACAAAATGTAATACGTATTTTCACACAATGGAATATCAGCAAAAAAGAATGAAGTACGGATAAAAATGGACGAATATTGAAAATATGATGCCAGACACAAAAGGCCACATATCGTGTCATTCCTTTCTTATGAAATGATCAGTAAAAGCAAATCCATAGAGAAGAAAGTAGATTATTGGTAGCCAGAGGAGAAAGGAATAGGATATGTAGAATGACTACTAATGCACACACGTTACTTTTTGGGGTGATAAAAATGTCCTAGAATTAGGGGTGATGGTTGCACAAAACCACTGGCTTGTACACTTTGAAGTAGTGAATTTTATGATTTTATTTAGTTAACATAAAAAGTAGAGAAGAGAGCAGAATGAAACCCAGTAATTAAGTACAGAAAGAAGGACCTCTTGAGGCCACAACAGGAATAAATTCTCTTGATCTACAATTTCAGGGTTATAACCCAGGAATATGTTATGTAAATTTTAGTAAAATGAGTGCCAAAGTACAGAGTAAAGTATCAACCTTTATTGAATATATTTACTAGAATGTGTAGCTTCATTAGCTGTATTTCTTGAGGCTTCCTGATCGTTTCAAAGGGAAGACCCTTTGAATTATAATTCAATAAAAATATAATATTTAGTAACACACAGATATGGTGGTGGGGTTGGGATAGTAAGGGTGCAGATGATGAGCAAGAAACAGAGAAAGTCAGATGTTTTCAACCTGACCTGGGGATGATGGCAAATAGGAAAAGAAGTAGGTTTGGAAGAAAGAGAATAAGCTTTATTATAGACATGTTGAAATTCAGGTGCTGACATGGCATTCAACTGGAGATATTCTATATAAAATTGCTAATAAGGTCTTTGAACTTGAAATAGCTTATTTGAAATTGCCAAGAGGCACAAACTAAAGAAGAGAGACAATGGCAGACAATTCCTGAGCCCCTAGCTTTGGGGGAATGTAAGAATAAGAGCTGGAGAAAGAGATGGGGCAGACCCAGAGCTGCACAGGATGCAAAAAAACAGCTTTGCAGAAGACAGGAGTGGGAAGTTGCAACTGCTGAGTAGAAGCAGAAGATGAGGACTAAGAGAAGACTGCTGGCTTTGGACAGATGTCATAACTCATCATCCGCACAGTGCTTCTCTGCTGGGGGGTGAATGGGTGTTCTATCTTTAGTCATGTTGAATACATTCTGTTTCATTATTCAAAGTATGGTCAGAGAGGTCTTCCCTTTGAAACAATCAGGAAGCCTCAAGAAATACAGCTAATGAAGCTACACATTCTAGTAAATATATTCAATAAAGGTTGATACTTTACTCTGTACTTTGGCACTCATTTTACTAAAATTTACATAACATATTCCTGGGTTATAACCCTGAAATTGTAGATCAAGAGAATTTATTCCTGTTGTGGCCTCAAGAGGTCCTTCTTTCTGTACTTAATTACTGGGTTTCATTCTGCTTTCTTCTCTACTTTTTATGTTAACTAAATAAATAAAAGGCTAAATTTCTTTCAAGTACTGACAAAGAATTTGATCCTAATATATTGGAGAAGAAAAAAGATAAAGAATTTAAAATTATCAACATACATTTCTAAGTAATTTTTAGAAATCATGCCTTAAATTTCATGTGCTCTGTTCTATTAAATTTGTTCTTTTTAATGTCTTATAATTTATAACAACTGAACGATCTATGCTAGAGACAATATTTTATACTGTTTGAGAGCAAATTTTCTAGCACCCACATCAATTATTTTATGAGGCTATTCCTCAAAAATCTGAAGAGCCAATCCAAGAAGATATTTAATTATCATTTGATAAATCTAACCTCCCAATGAGCTTGTACACTCCTTTAAAGAATATACTTTCACATTTAATCATTCTTTAAACTCTTCTATATTCCCCACTCCAAAACAAAACAAAACAGGTACAGTGCCTTGCAGGTATTCAACAGTGGATACTAAGTAGATACCTGATGAATGATTAGCTGAAGGTACTTTCATACTTTCTCAGACTTCTTGCATTCTCTCATGGTACCCAACCCCACTATCAGAGCAGAGGTGGAAACCACACATTGAGAGAAAGACAAGCATTATGTGACTTCCTGTATAATCTACATTGTATAGAATATCCAGATAGATATTACAGATCAAGGCAGTTAAAGATATTGTCTATAATTCCTAAACAGAAATAATGAAAAAAAAATTGTTACAATGAGATTTTCTAAAAGCAGTTATATTGCCTTTCCAATTACATTTTCAAATTTGTGTTTCTCGACATGAAATTGCAAAACTTTACATTTTAAGTAGAGTTTCCTTGGCAGACTCCATGTGTTTCATGACAATGCTCTGAAAACTTGACAGCTCTAATGCATCCTGGCGAGTGTGAAATTCATCTACATCAACTAAACGTAATTTTCTGCAAGAAAGAAAGATAAACAGTAATTTAAAAATGAGTGATCAAGCTAAAAGGACTTTAAAGAGAATCAAAGCAAGTAAAAAACTTCTGCTATGGTTTCTGGCTAACACAGTCACATTTGTTCCTGAGTTTTAATTGTTATTTCTAAATTCTGAGATGCACTGCTCTTTGTATAACCTAGTAGTTCCCTACAACTGTGCAACACCCAAGAATCAGAGTTAAAAGTTAGACCAAAAAAAAGTGTTTTAAGCAGAAGAAATAAAGAATTTGAAAGACTAGAAAAAAACATGACGCTATTAAACTTCATTACCTGGGGAATTCTTGCTATTCTCCTAAGCAATAGGAGATCCCAATTTAATAAGCCAAGCCCTCAATCTTGAGGCTTACCCTTATGAAACTTACTCTGCAATGGCAAATCTAGGCCCATTTATAACTAACGCCTAAAAGCCATTCCCCAAAGAACCTCTTTTGTTGCTAAACTCTAAAATAAACTCACTATCTTTCTCTCTCTGTGGGATATGACTTCCAGAGATGTAAGTCTCCCTAGCAAGGAGAAACATGAGAAACATGACTCTCAAGTTTGACACATGATTCTCAAGCCTGGCCCTTGCATCATAGGGGGGATAAAAAGAGCTTTTATGTATTTGTCTATTTTGCTAATTGTTCCTTTCTTGAAATAAATCATTCCTAAGTTTTATCATTCAGAAATGATGTCCCATAAAATTAAATTTTCAAAGGACATAAGATAGTCTAATATATATATATATATATAATTATATCCAATAAGAATATAATAGGATATGATATGCACTGTGAAATAGAAGGTTGCAATAATAAGGATGTGATAGATATTTTAGATTGTTTTCTGCTTTTAAAAAGGAACACTTAGAACAGGGAAATAGGCAAGACTCAATGGCTTCAGGGTCCACTGCGTTTAAAATAAAAGTTGCACTTTCTTTGCAAAGAAAACTCTCACATGTGTCCAGTACTACAGAGGCATGGTGTGGGGGAATTCTCACACCTCATCAACATCCACCTGGTCTATAGAGATCTTTTGACTCTGTCTGGTTTGGGTGGTATATTGCTCTTTCTTTTTAAAATGCAGTGTATATAGCTTCAATACAGCTCATTTTCTGACTATTAAGTTACGTCTCTTTTATTATTTACTCATTTAAGAGCTTTCCCTGGCAGAGCAACTAAAACGACAGAAGAATATATAACCTATTACTATCAGTGTGTTAGTCACCTCAATTTAACTACAGACTCCTTGCCTACTAGAGGAACTGCTATTTAATTTTTATGTGATATGTAATCTGAAAGATAGTAAACAACACTATTAAAAACATCACACTTCATATTTACTTAAAATATTGAGTGGAAAACAAAATACATTTCAAATCTATTTATTTATAATCCTTTCACAGGTTAAAATTCATCTCTTAAGTGATAGCGCATTTAGTATACGATACTGATTAGGCACAAAGTAGGTACAACCCTGGCTAGCTGAACCTTTGGTAATGTGTTATTCTGGACAATTGAACATTAACCCTTTGAAATGAGCAGCGTAATGTTTTAAATAAAATTCTTCTAAAATGTCGCATCACAGCACATGCTAAGCATAATCTGATCTTGATCAATGTCTTCGACATTTACCGTTTTAAAACTGTAGCTGTAAATGAGGATGCAGATAGATGCGTGTAGACTGAAACAGCACTAAGTAGCTGCAAGGGCAGGAGCCTGGAATTCACTTTGGCACCAAGCCACAAGGCTAATTTTCCCTGCAGGCCCTCAGTGTTTGTTCTGAGACCTAATTCAAGGCACAGGTCACCCATATTTGTTGTGTTAACATTGAAAGGCCTTTACAGAGTTTGTGAAGTACCACCACATTCCCATAAAACATCTGCTAATAACATTTCCCATTTGGAAAACTTCCTGTTCAATAGATTGAATTGTTAAGAAGATAGGAAAAACGCTACTAAATACAGTTCCTGCTTTCTCAGGGTGATTTCCTACAATAATTTAGCAATAGAACGATATTTTCAATACTGATTTAAGACAATAGAAACCACACGGAAAAATAACTATTACTTACTACGCATCAAGTTGAACTTAGTAGAAGGAATATTGTTTGTCTCCTTAAAAGTTTTATGATGATGAGTCTTCAAACCACCAAAACCTCTTCCTCATTTCCATTTTCTATTAATAGAACCAAAATGATAGCCCCAAATCACCAGACCATGAAGCTTAGGCTCTTCTCTGAACTTAACCTATCCCTTGTCAGCCACATCCCATCAGAAGTGAATTTCAGTGCATCACCTGTCATCACTTATCTGTGCTGCCTCATCAATGCTGCCACCTGATGCTCATCACAAGCTGAAACACATTTCAACTCTCAGGTACCCCACCGGTTTCAGGCAGGAAGGATTTCAACAGCCCTGGCCCAATATCTGGACATGGTAACAAGACAGTCTCTGACTTTGTTCTCTGACTCTCGTAACTAATCTTCTTACCCCTTACTAGGATCAACTGGCTTCCCTCAATCTCCACTCCAGGTGCCTCTGTTCCTTGCTTGTCCCCTTCTTAGAAACATGTTTTGCTCCTACCAGTGTTCCTCCTTTCTTACATTCAAAATAGCAGGCTACAGGCAGTGTTCTGCACTTTGTTTCTTTCACCTAACAATACGTTCTGGGGCCCTTTCATTTCAGCCCCTTGAGATCTTATTTGTTCATATTTTACAGCTGCATAATATTCCACTGTATGAATGTACTATAAATTCCACCAGTCCATTGTTAATCCATACTTGGTTACTTTCAGTCTTTCACTCTAATAAACAAATAAAGATCCTTTTACCCGAATCATTTCCTATCATTTCAGGTGTATGTATAGGCTAGTTTCCCACAAGCAAGACTGCTGGCGCCAAGAGTAAGTGATAGATAAGATCAATTCCCTCTCAAGAGGGTGCCCACTTCTCCAAGACTCATCAACAAAGTGCAATGTCAAAACTTTGGATTTCTGCTGACCTGATAGAAAACAGTTTTTCAGTATCGTTTTAATTTAATCTCTTTGCATTTCTCTTACTAGGAATAAGGTTGAGCATCTTTCTAATATGTCCAAGAGTGAGTTAACTTGTACCCTCTCTGAGAAGAGTAGGGTACATGAATCCATATTGTTGTAATCTAACAAAATTTTACTAGCCTTACCTTGGTCAAACACAAATTTAAAAATCCTTTTTTATCTTTTAGATGAACTTAATTTTCTTAGACATCTGCCTTTAACACTCAACACACAATTTATATCATATTATAATTTCTATAATCTGTTACGATTTTCATATATATATGCAAACTATTTTTCAGAAAAATATGGGTGTACTGTATAGGTTGTGACTACATTACAATCGCTGTTTCTGACATTGAGTGGATTTTGTAAGCGTAAGTACTGAATGTCATGAATCCACACACTCCCATCTAGAGTGGATCTCTTCAAATTGCCACAACGGCTCATTTTAGATCATTTACATGCCATACATAGAGATGTCCTATGTTTTCAAGGTCGGCTGCGGTTCAGGGCGAATGAACGTCATCCACAGTAATGATGACTGTGTGCTCAATGTCAGCTACTATCAGAGGTGCAGCGCTCCTGGCTATCCACCCTGCTCTTAACACTCACGTGGAGAGCAAAAACCACCTATGCCTTCAGAGGTAACATCAGAGCTAGTGGGGTTCCCTATCCATCCACAGTCAAAAACCTTTCTCATTTGTCTTTATCCATGTCACAAGGGCAGGGCAGATTCTGGCTTTGAGACCCAAAGGAAGACACTCTTAAAGAAAAATAATATAAATTTGTATTAACTTTGCAAGTTTCATTTTAAAAATACATATATCCATAAGAACATATTGCTAGCACCCCTCCCAGGGCTCTGGACGAGATTACACAAGTGAGAGGGCATGAAGCTGAAGCTTCATGGAAGTGTGGCAAATTCACCTCGACCCCAGAGCCAAGACCTGTTCACATCCAGCTCTGCCAAGCACTTCCCCCGTCACCAGCAAGACAAAGCCAGAATCCCCAGAAAACCAGGAACTTCACCTCATGCCATTCATTTGGGCAATACTGACTAGGTTTCTTAAAAGTTCAGATGATTATTGCAGCTAGCGTTCTGCGGTATTTAAAACAAGGTATGGCAATTCAGACCCTTAACTGTGATTAACCTTGAAGTGCACATGGCAACTGATGGGAGTTTAGGTGTAGGAGAACTGGGTTAGAGAACAAAGAGACTTTCACTTTTTACTCTATATTCTTACATACTATTTCTGCAATAACAAGTTTGAATATTTACATTAAATTTTGAATTAATTTTTTAAATTCTGCAATTAAAACAGTGAAAGAAAAAATTAAGATGTGATAAAACAACTTTCATCACATTTTTTGAGAAAAACCAGAAATACTCACTTAAAACTACTGTGCCACAAATCTAGTACAGCCAGCATTGTAGGGTTTATTGCATTCAAACGATCCCTAATATAACTGCTTGCAGCTAAAAAGGACTTCCTCCAAGGCTTTGGCAGAATTTCCATTCTGAAAACAAAGAGAAAATATTCAGTTATCTTCTTTAAAGATCTAAAGGAAGTATTCATTAGAGTCAGCATACTTTTTGAGAAATAATGGATTCATTTTAATAAAAAATCTGATGAATCCCTCATAGTAATAATAGAAATACGAAATTATGTTTTAAAGTATATAAAGGCCATATTCTTTGTGGTTTAGTATAATTCAATATAATTTATGACCATGAAATAAGATTTGAATTTTTAATCCATATGGTAATTTTTTCTCTAACTTAAGCCTGTTATCGAGCCCACAAATTGAGTTATCAAGTCTACAAATAATGTACAATGATCACACAGTGACAGAAACCAGGAATCTTCCATATACATCTTCAAAGATTTTCTATTCATTTGGAACACATCAATTTTTTTCTTTATTTTTACAAATTTCATGGATATAGTCCAGCCTGCCTATGGAAATCTCTTTGAACTCAGTCTTCCCTTAATGTGCAATGGTTATTTACAAAACACAAACACTCTCTAACAATATTTTTTAAAGCAGTTTTATTGTGCTATATTCACATACCATAAAATCCATTCAAAAGTGTACAATTAATGGCTTTTAGTAAAATCATAGAGTTGTGCATTAATTACCACAACCAATTTTATAACATTTTCATTACTCCAAAAAGGAAACCCTCATAACACTTAGCAGTCACCTCTTAATCTCTCTATCCTTTCCCAGTCCTACATAACCACTAATCTAATTATTCTCTACATATTTATGTTAACATCTTATATAAATGGAATAATACAACATGTAGTACTTTGTGCTCCTTTCTTTCACTTAGCATAATGTTTTTTGTATTTGTTATTTGTAATTAGAGAAGTTGTAGATTTACAAGATAGTCATGTAAAAAATAAAAAATGTTGACACTGCATTAGTGTGGTACCTTTGTTATAAATGATGAAAGAATATTAAAATATTACTGTTAACTATAGCCATATTTTACATTAGGCATATTTTTCCCATACACCACCCTATTATTAACACTCTGTAATAGTACTGTACATTTGTTATAATCCATGAAAAAACATTTGTATATTTGTACTATTAACCATAGTCCATTGTACGCAACAGGGCTCACTGTATTATACAGTCCCATGTTTTATCTTCTAACTTACCTTTTAGTAACACACATGACCCAAAACGTGCCCTTTCAACCACACGAACATAATTCAGCTCTGATAATTACTAATAATTACACTCAAAATAATGTGCTACCATCACCACTAACCATTTCCAAACATTTACTTAGAGAAACAGAAATTCTGCAAAATTAACCATCAGCTCCCAGTTCCCTACCCTCATTCTATTCCCTGGTAACCTGTATTCTAGATTCTAATCCTAAGAGCTTGCTTATTATAATTGGTTCATATCAATCAGATCACAAAATATTTGTCCTTTTGTGTCTGGTTTATTTCACTAAACATAATATACTTAAGGTATACCCAGTTGTCACATGCATCAGGATTTCATAACTTCTTATAGCTGATTAATTTTCTATCATATGTATATATCACATTTTTTGGAGGGGGAGGGGGCTGGTGCCTGGGTAGGCTCCTAGAATCGAACCCAGATCTCTGACATCGCAGGCGAGAATTCTGCCACTCAATCAGCATTGCCTGCCCTATATATACCACACTTTGTTTATCTATTCATCGGGTGATGGACACTGGGTTGCTTCCATCTTTTGGCAATTGTGAATGATGCCACTGTGAACACCAGTGTGCAAATGTCTGTTCAAATCCCTGCTTTCAGTTCTCTTGGGTATATACCTACTAGCAGGATTGCCAGAGGAATCTTAGCTTAGCTTCCCGAGGAACCGCCAAACTGCCTTACATAGGGCTGCACCATTTTACATTCCTACAAGCAGTGAATGAGCATTCTTATTTCTCTACATTTCTTCAACAATTATAATTCTGTTTTTTTTTTTTTTAATAATGGCTACTCTAGTAGGGGTGGAAATCATATCTCTTTATGGTTTTGATTTGCATTTCCCTAATAGCTAGTGATGCCGAACATCTTTACATGTGTTGTTTTTTTTGGAGGGGGGGGGTGTATGGTCAGGGAATCGAACCCAGGTCTCCTGCATGGAAGGTGAGCATTCTACCACTGAATCATTTCATGTGCTTTTTAGCCATTCATATTTCCTCTTTGGACAAATGTCTCTTCAAATATTTTGTCCATTTTTAAATTGGGTGTCTTTTTATTATTGAGTTGCAGGACTTATCTATATAGCCTGGATATTAAACCCTTATTAGTTATGTGGTTTCAAAATATTTTCTCTCATTGAGTAGATTGCCTTTTCACTTGATGAAGTCCTCTGAAGCACAAACGTTTTCAATTTTGAGGATGTCACATTTATCTATTTTTTTTACATTGCTTATACTTTGAGTGCAAAGTCTAAGAAACTATTTCCCACCACAAGATCTTGAAGATAAATTCCCTACATTTTCTTCTATGAATTTTATGGTCCTGGTCCTTATATTTAGGTCTTTGATCCATCCATTTCATTAATGTTTGTATATGGTGTGAAATAGGAGTCCTCTTTCACTATTCAGTATATAGATATCCAGTTCTCCCAGCACCATTTGTTGAAGAGACTATTCTGCTCCAGTTGAGTGGACTTGGCAGCCTTGTCAAATATCAATTGACCATAGATGTGAGGGTCTATTTCTAAGCTCTCAATTCAATTCCATTGGTCACTATACCTATCTTTATGCCCACACCATGCTGAGTTGACCACTGTAGCTTTGTAATATACTTTAAAGTCAGTAAGTGTGAGTCCTCTGACTTGCTCTTTTTCAAGATGTTTTCGGCTGCTCAGGGCCCCTTACCCTTCCAAATAAATTTGATTATTGCCTTTTCCATTTCCTCAGAGTAGACTGTTGGAATTTTGATTGGGATTGTGTTGAATTTATAAATCAATTTGGGTAAAATTGACATCTTAATGATATTTAGTCATCCAATCCATTGATCACACACAGACTTTTCCTCATTTGGGTTTTCTTTGATTTCTTTTAGCAATGTTTTGTAGTTTTCATTATGCATGTCCTTTATATGCTTGGTTAAATTTATTTCTAATTATTTGATTCATTTAGTTACTACTGTCAATGGAATTTTTTCTTGATTTTCTCCTCAGATCGCTCATGCAAGTAGAAACACTACTGATTTTTGCCCATTACCCTTGTATCCTGCCAATTTGTTGAATATGTTTATTAGCTCTGGTAACTTTATTGTAGATGTTTTGGGACTTTCTACACATAGGAACATATCATCTGCAAATAGGGAAAGTTTTACTTCTTTCTCTCCAATTTGGATGCACTTTATTTCTTTTTGTTGCCTGCTCTAGCTAAATCTTCTCGCATAAATGTTGGGTAACAGTAGTGACTGTAGGCACACTTATCTTGTTCCAGATCTTAGGGGTAAAGCTTTCAGTTTTTCACCATTGAGAACATGTTAGCTGTGGATTTTTCATATACACTTTTTATCATGTTGAAGAATTTCCTCCTATTTCTATTTTTCCAAGTGTTTTTATCAAGAAAGGATGCTGGATTTAATCAAATGCTTTTTCTGCATTAATTGACGTAATCATGTGTTTTTCCCCCTGCAATGTTAATGTAGTGTATTAAATAAATTGATTTTCTTGTGTTGAACCACCCTTGCATATGTGGAATAAAACTCACTTGATCATGGCATTTGATTCTTTTAATGTGCTGTTGGATTTGATTTGCAAACATTTGTTAAGGATTTCCACATCTATATTCATTAGAGAAATTGATCTGTAATTTCCTTTTCTTGTAGCATCTTTAATAGCTTTGGTATTAGGCTGATGTTGGCCTCATAGAACAAGTTATTCCCTCCTCTTCAACATTCTGCAAGGGTTAAGTAGGATTGGTATTAACTTTTCTTCAAACGAACGATAGAATTTACCTGTGAAGCCATCTGATCCTAGGCTTTTCTTTGTTGGCGGGTTTTTCACGATGATTTGATCTCTTTATTTGTAATCATTTGCTGAGACATTCTATTTTTCTAGAGTCAGTGGAGAATGCTTGTGTATTTCTAGGAATTTGTTCACTTCATCTAAGTGTCTACTTTGTAGGCATAAAATTGTTCATAGTATCTTCTTCTGATTATTTTTATTTCTGTGGCATCAGTAGTAATGTCACCCCTTTTATTTCTGCTTTTATTTATTTGCATCTTCTGTCTTTTGTTCTATCCATCTAGTTAAGGGTTTGTTAATTTCATTGATCATATCTAAGAACCAACTTTGGTTTTGCTAATTCTACTGTTTTTTTTTTAATTCCCAATTTCATTTATTTCTGCTCTAATCTTTGTTATTTCTTTCTTTCTGCTTGCTTTAGAATTAGTCTTGCTGTTCTTTTTCTAGTTTCTGCAGGTGTGCTGTCAGGTCTTTGATTTTAGCTCTTTCTTCTTTTTTAATGTAAGTATTTAGGGCTTCTCTCTCAGTACTGCCTTCACTGCATCTCGTAAATTTTGATGTTTTCTTCTCATTTTCATTCATCTCATGATATTTACTGATTTGTCTTGTAATTTATTCTTTGACCCACTGATTGTTTAAGAGTATGTTTTTTACTATATATTTTTTGAATTTTACAGTTTTCCATCGGCTATTTATTTCCAGCTTCATTTATTATGGGCAGAGAAAGTGCTTTGTGTGATTTCAATTTTTTTAAAATTTAATCAGACCTTTTTTGTGACCCAATGTGTGGGCTATACTGAAGAATGATCCGTTAGCATGTTTGAAGAATGTATATCCTGCTGCTTTGGAATGCAATGTTCTATATATTTCTGTTAGGTCTAGCTCATATTTCATATTATTCAAATTCTCTGATTCCTTATTGATCCTGTCTAGATGTTCTACATACTGGTAAGAGTGGCATATTGAAATCTTCAACTATTATTGTAGGGGTGTCCATTTCTCCCTTCAGTTTTGCCAGTGTTTATCTCATGTTTTCTGGGGAGTCTTGGGTAGGTACATAAATGCTTATGATTATTATTTCTTCTTGGTGAATTGCCCCTTTTATTAATATATAGTGTCCTTTCTTATCTTTTTCTTTAAACTTTTTTTATTGTATAGTATAACATATATACAAAGCAAAGAATAAAAAAGCAATAGTTTTCAAAGCACTCTTCAACAGGTAGTTACAGAACAGATCCCAGAGTTTGTCATGGGCTACCATACAATCTTCTCAGATTTTTCCTTCTAGCTGCTCCAGAATATAGGAGGCTAGAAGACTTAAAGATTTTTTTATCATCACAATCGACTTTTTTTCCTTCTTTTTTGTGAAAAATAACATATTCAAAAAGCAATAAATTTCAAAGCACAGCACCACAATTAGTTTTAGAACAGATTTTAGAGTTTGATATGGGTTACAATTCCACAATTTTAGGTTTTTACACTTAGCTGCTCTAAGATACTGGAGACTAAAAGAGATATCAATTTAATGATTCAGCATTCATATTCATTTGTTAAATCCTATCTTCACTGTATAACTCCACCATCACCTTTGATCTTTCCATCCCTCTCTCTAGGGGTGTTTGGCCTATGGCCATTCTAACTTTTTTATATCGGAAGGGTCTGTCACTAACAGGGGGTAGATATGGAACTCTCTGATGTTCTGGAGAGGCTGGGCTAGGTTTCAAGACTTATCTGGTCCAGGGACCCATCTGGAGGTTGTAGGTTTCTGGAAAGTTACTCTAGTACATGGAATCCTTGTGGAATCTTATATATTGCCCTAGGTGTTCTTTAGGATTGGTTGGAATAGTCCTGGTTGGAGGTTGGCAGGTTGATAGGTAGCAAGACCTAACTGAAACTTGCGTAAGAGTCACCTCCAGAGTATTCTCTCGCCTCTATTTACACTCGCTCTGCCACTGATACTTTATTAGTTACATTTCTTTCCCCCCTTTTGGCCATTTTCTTATCTTTTAATACAGATTTGCATTTAAATTAAATTTTGCCTGATATTAGAATAGCTACCCCAGCTCTTTTAAGTTACTGTTTGCAGAGAATATCTTTTTCTAACTTTGTACTTCCAACTTATTTGTGTCTTTGGTTATAAGTTGAGTCTCTTGTAGACCGTATATAATTAACTCATGCTTTTTCTATCCAACCTGCTAATCTGTGTCTTTTGATTAAGGAGTTAACCCATTAACATTCAATGCAATTACTATAAAGGCAGTACTTCTTTCAACCATTTTATGCTTTGTTTTTTTATGTGGTATTTCATTTTTGTCCTCTTTTTACACTCTTAGTTACCCTTACTGATAATCTTCATTTCTACACTTTACTCCAAGCCTCTCCTGTCTTTTCCTTTCGGCCTACAGAACTCTCTTTATACTCACCAAGTGTCTTCTTAATATCCTTCATCTCTTTAGCCATATTTTCCTTTATCTCCTTGGATTGATTTAGGAGATTTGTTTGAACATCGTTGATAAGTTGTTTCAAATTCTCCTCTGAAGTTTCGTCTCTTTAACTGGGCCATATCTTCCTGTTTTTGAATATGACTTGTATTTATATGTGTGTGTGTGTGTGTGTGTGTGTGTGTGTGTTTTGCTGATGCCTAGGCATCTGATTATCTTGATGACTTTACTCTGAAGGTCAGTTTCTCCCCCAGCTAGGTTTAGTTGACTGGTTTAGTCTTATGTCTCTTCTTTGCACTCAGCTCCACCTACTCTTGGCCTTAGAATTGTCCCTGTTTGATCAGATTTTTTCAGCTCTTCTTAATGTGATTCTTACCCTGGATATGCAGCACAATTTTTAAGATTTTACAATTTGTGCAATTGTTTCATCCCCAGAATTTTTTCCTCCTCCAGGAGTCTTGATCTGTTTTGCTTGTTTTGGGTTTGCCTCTATATTGTTTTTTACACTCCTTTTATTGCTTTAGTGCTTTTACCTAAAGGGCAAATTCGGGGAGGAGGGTCACCCCCGGGAGAATTTTCCAAAGTCAGTATTCCCCAACCAAAACAGGGCTAGAGACCCACAAAGGGGGCGCAGACCAGCTCCAAAGAACCTTGGGAAGAAGGTTAGGAAAGATGCCAAAGCCTTTCTGATAACTCTTCAAAACTGTGCTTTCCTGGTCTGCCCAGCAGATGGCGCGCTTCAGCAAATTGTTCCCAGTATCCCTAAGGAAGCACAGTGTCTTTAAAACTCCACCGTCTCTGCCCCTGTCAGAGGAGGAGTTGAAACAATGGCTGTGGCTGTCTCTGTCCAGGCTTGCATGAGACAGCAACTAAGCCAGGAATCAGCAATCCAAATTTGCTGATCAAAAGCCACGGTCTTGGGGAAGGTGACCTACATGTCCGTTTCCATCCATAGCAGCCAAGGTGGCTCACTTTAGAATGGGGGAAGGGTACTGGCAGCTGCTACAGAGCGAGCTATTCACAGTTCTTCACCAGTTTCTCTGCGTCTTACCCCCATTCTTCTCTGGATGTGTTCCACATTCCTTGGCCTTTGGAGCCCCAAAACAGTTGTTTCAGGCAGTTCCTGCCTGTCCACTAGCTGCTTCTGAGGAGAAGTGAACCCTGAAGTCCCTACTCTGCCATCTTCCTTGGAAGTTCTAACATTTTCTTTAAGGACATTTCTTCTGCAACTCTAATGACCTGAATGTTCATCTTTTATATAAAGGACGTTTTATCTTCAGCTTTCAGAGTCTATTTAAACATTTACATTTTAGTTTATGTCTAAGAAGTCTTTATTCTCATGGATTTTAAACACTTAACCTTGTTTTATTACATAGTAAATTTAATTCAGTTTTTCATTTGTATCCACACCACCGTATAGTTATAAAAGATGATTTTTTCTTTCCCCAGGTGAAAAGCTGTTTCCCTTGAGATTCGTGAAAATGGCTACATGACATTTTGATGTTGTTGTTATTATAGTAGACAATTCAGGACACTTTTAAATGACAGAAAAGAAAGAGTAAAATTGAATTGCCTACTTAATAATATCAATCTAAGTTCCATTCTTCAATCTATTTAAGAATTTATTTGAGATATTAATTATTTTTATGGAAAAGTATAGCACATGGATTTTCCTCCTATGTATTCTATATCTTAATACACATAGTAAATAGTTTACATGTGTATATTTTCTGTTGTGTTCCTTATGTGGTTTTGTGCACTAAATTGCCATAAAGCTTATATGTCCCTACCTTATCTGCAACCAATGCTAGGAGCTGTGAAGATACAAAGACATCTTGCCTCTAAGGAATTATATGCCCATCTATCTACTTGTCTATCTGTCTACTCATCTATTTATCAATATGTAGATATAACATAAGGCTTAAACACATCAATAAACAAAGATAGTAAGAATAATCAGTTATACATAAGAAAAAATACAACCAGTATATAAATATATATGCATATAACAGAAATGGTCACATTCTCTATATTCTTAAAGAAACCTGATAGCTTACTCAGCACGATGGGGTAGAAGATCATCTTGCTTTTTATCATCTTCTTGTTCTCTTGGGTCTTTTAAAACAAAATCAACTAAAATAAAATGGAATGGTTTTAATAAATAACCTTATATCAACTATAGTATATGTCTAAGCAATTGCAAAAATAATTAAATTAAAATTAATGGTTTAAATTATATTAAAGTTTTTAAATAACAAGCCAGTAGTGCTTTTATAAATAAAAGAAAATAAAACATTTTTTATGAGAAAATATATATCATGTCTGTGTCGTTGAGGGTGTATGGTCCCTTTCTTAACAACAGGTCCCTGTTCTTTCATCTGAAAATGATAATTGCTTTTAATATTACATTTTCCTTTATAAATATCCACCCAAAGCAGTTTTTTTTTCATTGCAGGTCAACAATACAGAGTAGCACTAATTTTCTTTTGCTGAAGAAAGATACTATATTGCCTTGTTGTTCTCTTTTAGATTGCATAAGAACATAAACAATCTTTTATAAAATCAGTAAAGCAAGTTAGCCCTGTGTCTGTCTTTCGTGGTCTATTTAATTCTAGACGTCTTTCAAGATGCAACTTTATAAAATGCAAATATGCTGTTACCCCCTTGCTTAAAATCCTTCAAAGACTCTCCATTACCTACTTGATAGAGTTCAAATACCATTAAAAAGGCATACTAGCCCTTCTCATTCTGTCCCTTTCCCAAAATGCACCCTATTTTGGTGCATTTTGCTTACAAACTGAAGAAGAGCCGTCCTTGACACCATTTCCTGGGCTAAGCAAGTTCTCCCGATAAACTGTTCCTCATCCTTCAAAATTCACAAATCAGGAATGATCTCTTCCAGCATCGAGCATGTCACTGATTTGCCACCTCATCCCACTTACTATCTTTATCCTAAGTGTTCTGATTTGTCCATCTCCCTCATTAACTGTGAACATTTTGGGGACAGGAATTTGGATCTTTACTTTTATATTACCAGGATACTCAGTAAGAGTCTTAAATGTAATGAATACCCTCATCCCCAAAGGGTTCCTAAACCTCCAAAGCATTATGATTTCTCCAACTTTTGAAAATAGCATCCATTATGCCAGACTGAAGATCACAACCAACTGGAGAACCTTTTATAAAAATATAGATCCTAAGGCCCCACCTCCATAGATTTTGATTCAGGTCAGGCAAGAAATTGGTCCTAAGTCAACCTTAGGGTCTACTGGTCTACCAAAGGTCAGTAATTTTTTTTTTTTTTTTTTTTGGCAAAGGGCCAGATTGTAAATATTTTCAGTGTTGTGGGCCACACAGTATCTGTCACAACTATACAACTCCATCCTTGTAGCTCAAATTCAGCCACAGACAATATACAAATGAATCTGGCTGTGTCCCAGTGAAACTCTATTTACGAAAGTAGGGAGTGGGCTGGTTTGGCCTATGGCCTCTAGTTTGCCAACCAGTGCGCTATAGCAACAATTTTGAAAGTAATTACATTCTAATTTATGACACCAACAATATTAATGCTCATTGTTATTGCTTTTTTAAAGATAGTTATTCATATAGATATGTATATCTTGTCTCTCACATCTACACTATAAGATTCTCGAAGGAAGGGAGCAGTTTAAAGGGAGAGACTTTATAAGCTGCTATTGTCTTGCATAAGTAAGGCACATAGTAATATTTTCAGGGATTGAACATAAATTTTAAAATTAAATCTGTTCTTTGTTGAGAGAATATATTCCTATAAATAGAAAGATGGTTTTCTTATTTTTTTACTGTATTTCACTAATGAAATTTGCTTACAACCTTAAGAATGTACCAGCAATGAAAGAGAAGAATTAATACACCAAGATATTTTACCAAGAATTAATATACCAAGGAATTTAAAATACAGGCATTAACTTCCAATACAAATAAATATTTTATTTTTAATGAAGAGGTATTCAAATTAGAAAGCAAAGAGAAATTTCACTTTACCTATGGATTTTTTTACACTAAGAAGATAATCTTCTCTCATTTCATCTGACAATACAAGTATGCTCTCAGTGAGGACTTTCAGATGTTTGGGGACTAAGTTTAATACATGTTCCAGCCAAGAATCTTCCATTGGGGCTACATGGTCTGTGTCAATTCCATGGTGAATATAATAGTAATACCTCTAAACGAAGGAGATAGGGAAAATATAGATGGGTTTAATAGTATAATAAAAGAATTGTGTTTATGAAAAATAAAATTACTGAGCAAAAGTAAGATTTTAGCAGAACAAAATATTTATGAATCAGAAGTATTCTGTGAAATTCATTTAGGCAATTCTGAAATTTCCTAAATTTAAAAAATAAATAATTTTTCATGAAAATTAAAGCTCCTATCTCAGTTCATAAATGTACGGGAAAACACCAACTGATACTATCAAATATATACTGTACTTAATAGAGTCCATGCTGAATTAGAGTTTGGTTCTGTAAATACGTGAAAATGTGATATGTTTTTGTCCTTTTATTATTTATAATCAGAAGTAGCTCTTAAAAGTTACAAGCAAATCCAGTACCTATACACTTTATACTCAGGAATATTATTCAATACAATTTAGGAAATTGCCAATTAACCTATTCGTATTCCCTTATAGTTTTACAGCTGCTATTTTAGGTATGCATAAAATATTCATTTTGAAATATAGTATTATTTCTCTAATAATGCAAATTTTAACTTAATATATTTTCACAAATTTTTATGTCAATTATTAGAAAAATATTTAAACATTTAACTACTTTCAAAGTAGCAATGCTAAAGTCTTTGAAATTTGCACTTTAAAAATATCTTCTGTATTTAAATCCTTGAAACACTGCTATATATAAAACAGACTAACATTCTTTAAAAGGATACATTATACAATTAAAATAATTTCTCATTAAAAAAACAAAAACATGTAATAGCTATACATGACCAAGGCGAGCTTTAACATAAGGATCAAGCAGACCTGAGATTCCTTAATTGTGATATTAGGTGGCAAGGGAGCAAAAGTAAGATTTTAGCAGAACAAAATACTTTAAATCAGAAGTATTTTGTGAAATTCATTTAGGCAATTCTGAAATTTCCTAAATTTAAAAAATAAATAATTTTTCATGAAAATTAAAGCTCCTATCTCAGTTCATAAATGCACGGGAAAACACCAGTTGATACTATCAAATATGTAATGCACTTAATAGAGCCCATGCTGAATTACAGTTTAGTGTTCTGTAAATATGTGAAAATGTGATATGCTTTTCTCCATTAATTAAATAGAGTAATTCTGTGAAAACGTCTGTATACTCCTACAGCCACAGAGAGTACACAGAGATCAGCATAGAGTAATATCAAATGATTATTGACATATTTACAGAGCATCTTTAAATGTTTCCTTTTTTTCAATTGTACTGAAAAAAGAAATAGCCTGTTACCAAGATGTCTTTCTCTATCGCAGAAGAAGTCATTTTTGGAAATGAGATTTCATCAGGGGCAGGTGAGTCCTGTTGCCTGAGAAAATAATAAACATACTATTCAAATGTATATCAAGGGCAGTTAAAATATATATCTATAACAATGTATAAAACACCAGTGCTGACTTTTATTAAATCATAAGAACACAGTATACTTATTTGTTGGGTTTCATTTTTCTCTCAGATTACTTTCTCTATTCATAAAGAGACAGCTGTATTAGAAATGGTTTGCGAGGCCTTATTCACGGGCCACATCCTACTTGGTGGCTTTACTCATTCCTTTAAAACTAAGCTCTCTCTTCTTTGAGCTTGTATAGGACTGTTCTTATATTACTTTTATAGTAGTTGTGGTTATTTATAAATATGGGCCATAAAGGAGCACTGATAGAGAAGACTTTAAATGCAGTTTTACAAAGGCATCTTCGTCAAAGGACCGTTTCTCAGATATTTAGAGACACTAAGTTAGGAACCAGGGTTATAGAAGCTCATGTGCTTCTATGCATTCATTATTGACTAAGTGTTCATGTAATACTACAATGTTTGTAGCTATAATTCAATTCTAAATCTATGCCAGATATGAGCTACATTTTGCAACTTGTTCTAGGGCTCCACTATTGATAAAGGTATAGTTTACATCTTCAGGAACAATTACAAGTTGTTCTGGGATAGCTTTAACATCTTTTTTTTGCATGGGCAGGCACAGGGAATCAAACCCTGGTCTCCAACCTGGGTCTCCAGCATGGCAGGTGAGAACTCTGCCTGCTGGGCCACCATGGCCTACCCTTTAACATCCTTATCATTAAATGTATCATGCTCTGGATTCCACCTTTTTCTGAGATAAATGTGGTCACGGATGATATAAATAAAATACTCATTCCCACTAACTTCCCAGTGAGTAGAGATTGGAGGTTTATTGATTATACCATTCCTTATGGTATATATAACTCATTCTAAGTACTCAGAATGAATCTTCTAATTCCATTCATCTCTTGAAAATGCAGAAATACAATACTTTGTGAACTTTACATTTTTCTCTTCAATTACATGGACCAGGGAAAAGAGTAAAGGATTTGGTAATGTCTCAGTATAATTTAGTACATAATGTTTCCAACTGCCATGCTCCTTCCAATACAACATTTCATTCAGAAATAAGACAATAAATGTAGGAAACACTTAGCCTGGTTAAACAGAAAATATTATGTACCGAATTTCTCAAAAATGAAAAGAACCATGTTAATTATTTTCTCATCTGGTGGCATGAGCATCCCCTTTTCAACTTGTCCTGTGAAAATGATAGTAATTTTAACCCTTGATTGTGAAGAGAATAGAAGATACATCATCAGTTGAGGTTATTTCAATAAATTTATGGAACATGGAAAGAAGATAGGGGACATATGAAACAACTGAAAATACCACAGCACATAACTCATGCAAAGAGCAATCCATCATCTACTTTTGAGACCTTTAGAAAGGTTCTCATCTCTGAGTCAGCAGGAACAAAAGGAAGAGATAAGTAAGAAGGCTGAAAACAGTGTGGTTATTGAACAACTTTATGTCAGAAATGTAGACAACTTAGTTGAAATTAACACATTCCTAAAAGACAAAAAGTACCAAACATGATTCAAAAATAAATTAAAAATCTGAATAGATCTTTATCAAGTGAACTATATGAATTACTAGTTAAAATCTTCCTATAAATGGCTAGATGGCTTCACTAATGAATTGTATTGAACAGTTAAATAATAAATATTACCAATCCCACACAACTCATTTGGAAAATAAAAACAGTAGAAATACTTCCCAGCTCATTTTATGAGGCCAGTAATGTCCTGATATCAAAGCAAAGACATAATAAGAAAACTACAGATCAATACCATTTATGAATAGAGACTCAAAAAGCTTTAACAAAATATCAGCAAATAAAATCTAGAAACATATGAAAAGGATTATAAACAATGGCTAAGTAAGAGGAAGGAAACATCGGTTCAACATCTGAATAGCAATTAATGCAATAATACATCAAATTCACAAAATAAAGGACAAAAATCAAATGCTATCTCAATGGTTAAAGAAAAAGCATTTGACAACTATACAGAACTCACTCATAGTATAAACACTCAACAAACTAGAAACAGAAGGGAATTTCCTCAACCTGATAAAGGGCATCTTAAAAACTCACAGCTGGGCGGGCTACAGTGGCTCAGGAGGCAGACTTCTCACCTGCCATGCCACAGACCCGGGTTTGATTCCTGGTGCCTGCCCATGCAAAACAAAACAAAACAAAACAAAACAAAACAAACCCTTACAGGTAACATCCTACATGAATATGAACGATTGCTTGCTTTCCCCCTAAGACTAGGACCAAGTCCTACCACTTCTCTTCAACAATGTACCAAAGGACCTAATCAGTGAAAAATGGAAAGAAAAAAATGAGAGGAGGGCAACCAGACTAGAAATGAAGAAATAAAACTGTTTATTTGCATAAAATCCTAAGAAACCCATTTAAAAGAATCTAGAACTAATAAGCAAGTTCAGTAAGATCTCAGAATGCAAGATCAATACATCAAAATCAATTGATTTCTCTGCATACTAGCAAAGAATAATCAGAAAATGAAATTAAATAAATAATTCTATTGACAAAAAAATACAAATAATAAAATACTTTGGAATAAATTTGACAAAAGAAGCACAAGACATATACACTGAAAACATAAGACATTGCGGAGAGAAATTAAAGATCCAAATAAATGGAGAAAAATACCACGCTCATGGACAGCAAGACTCAATACTACTAAAATAGCAATTAACCCTAAATTGATCTGTGAAATCAATGCAATCCCTACTAAATCCCAGCAGGCTTTTCTTGGGGCAGGGGCAGGGAGCAAGGCAGAAATGGACAAACTGATTTTAAAATGTATATGAATGAAAAAGACCTAAAATAGCCAAAGAAATTTTGAAAAAGAAGAATAAAATTGAGGACATATACTATGTGATTTCAAAATATACTATAAAACTACAGTAATCGAGATAACATGGTAAAATTAAGGGTGGGGCAAAATAGTGGTGTAGGAGGTGTGGAATTTAGTTTGTCCTCCAGGGCAGCTAGTAAATAGCCAAGAACTGTATGAAACAACTGTTGAGGGGACTTCAGTGACTAGACACACATCATATACCAGTCTGGAATGGAGAGAGCAGCTGAGATCCCACACAGAACTGAAAGTCTCAAAAGCTGCAGACTGGTGTCCCTCCCAGGAACAGATTCTGAAAAGGGATTTATCTTATTCTTTCTTTCATTTAATCTTATTTTCAACTATTCCAAGTGGTTCATTAGAGAAAGCCCCAGGCATTCTCAATTATCAGCAGGACCCAGGCAAGGGCTGAGATAAGACAGGTCTCAGAGACAAACCAATGAATCAATTTTACCCCCCCAAAAAAGGGGGCAGGGCCAAGCTCAAGAGGTGGTTCTCCTTCAGAGAATTCAGGCCCCAGGGGCTGTTTGTTTAGAAGCAATCTAAGCCCCCCTTCTACCTCGGCTTCTGTATCAACCATATCCCTGACAGGGCTGCTGAAAATTAAAGACACTGCATCACTTTAAGCTGGTGGGAAGCTAAGGTGTGACAAGAGCTACCTCTTGAGCAGGACAGGAAAAGAACAGAATCTAGAGGCTTCATAGGAAATTCTGACAACCTGCTGGGTCTCACCCTCAGGGAAACCTGATACTGATTACACCAACTTCCTGAGATATGGGGCCTGCCTGGTCTGGGAAAATCTGACTGGGATCAATCATATCTGGGGAGCCCCTCCCCAAAGAAAGTTTCCATATAGGCAGAGCAAGAACCAGAAAAACAGGAGCTGAAAAATGTTGATCAGTTAAACAGAAGCTATGCTAGAGGTCTAGAATAAATTGAACTGAATGCCAAAGAACAAATAGAGAACAAAGCCACCAACGAGAAAACCCTAGGTAAAAGAGAAAAAACGACCCCCAGAATAAATTAAGGAAACCAAATGCCTAGACATCAGTATAAAAATAATGAGTCCTACTAGGACAATTTCAAATTTCAAAATTTCCTACTAGGAAAATCAAAGATATAGCCCAGCCTAAGGAACAAACCAACATTTCAAATGAGATACAAGAGTTGAAATAACTAATGAAGGATGTTCAAACAACTAATCAAGGATATAAAAGAACATCAAAAATCAAATCAATGAGTTGAGGGAAGATATGGCAAAAGAGATGAAAGCTATAAAGAAGAAATTGGGAGAACATAAAGAAGAACTTGAAAGCTTGAAAAAACAAATGGCAGAAATTATGGGAATGAAAGTTACCACAGAAGAGATGAAGACAACAATGGAGACCTCAGCAGCAGATTTGAAGAGGCAGAAGAAAAGATTAGTGAACTAGAGGGCAGACGTTTGAAATCCTACACTCTAAAGAACAGACAGGAAAAAGAATGGAAACATATGAGCAGGGTCTCAGGAAACTGAATAACAACATCAAGTACATGGATATATATGTTATGCATGTCCCAAAAGGAGAATAAAAGGGAAAAGGGGCAGAAAGAATAAGGGAGGAAATAATCACTAAAAATTCCCCATCTTTTGTGAAAAGACATAAAATTACAGATACAAGAAGTACAGCTTACCCCAAACAGAATAGATCCAAATAGGCCTACTCCAAGACACTTACTAATCAGACTGTCAAAGTAAAAAATAAATAGAGATTTTTGAAAGTGCAAGAGAAAGGCAATATATCACATGTAAGGGAAGCTCAATAAGACTATGTGTGGCTTTCTCAGCAGAAACCATGGAGACATGAAGGCAGCGGTATGTTATATTTAAAATTCTGAAAGAGAAAATCTGCCAACCAAGAATTCTATACACAGAAAAATTGTCCTTCAAAACCAAAGGAGAGTTTAAAATATTTTTAGACAAACAGTCACTAAGATAGTTTGTGCCTAAGAGACCAGCTCTGCAAGAAATACTAAAGCGAGCACTACAGGCAGATAGTAAAAGACAGGAAAGAGAGGTCTGGAGAAAAATGTGTAAATGAAGACTATTCAGTAAATGTAAAAAGAGAAAAAAAAAGACATGTCATATAAAATCCAAATCAAAATAGTGAAAGTACTGCCTTTACAGTAAAAACATTAAATGTTTATGGATTAAACACTCCAATCAAAAGACTTGAACTGGCAGAATGGATTAAAAAACAGGGCCTATCTATATGCTGTCTACAAAAGACTCACTTTAGACCCAAGGACAAAAACAGATTGAAAGTGAAAGGTTTGAAAAAGATATTTCATGCAAACAACAACCAGAAAAGGGCAGGAGTAGCTTTACTAATATCTGAGAAATTAGACTTCAAATGTAAACCAATTAAGAGACAAAGAAGGACACTGTGTATTAGTAAAAAGGAATAATCCATCAAGAAGACAGAAATCATAAATATTTATGTACTGAGCCAGAGTGCCCCAAAATATATGAGGAAACACTGACAACACTGAAGGGAGAAGTAGACACCACTACAACAATAGTTTGAGACTTCAATACACTGCTCTCATCAACAGATAGAACATCTAGACAGAGAACCAATTAAGAAAGAGAGATTTTGAATAGTACAATAAATAAACTAGACTTAACAGACATAGAAAATTACATTCACAGCAGCAAGTTGCATATTTTTTTCAAGTGCTTATGGATCATTCTCAAGGATAGACCATATGCTGTGTCACAAAGCAAGTCTCGATAAATTTAAAAAGATTAAAATTATACAAAACACTTTCTCAGATCATAATGGAATGAAGTTGGAAATCAACAACAGGCAGAGGGTCAAAAAATAAACAAATATATGGAGGCTAAATAACACACTCTTAAACAATCAGTGGGTCAAAGAAGAAATTACAAGAGAAATCAGTAAATATCTTAAGGTAAATGAAAATGAAAACACAACATATCATAACTTATGGGATGCAGCAAAGACAGTGCGAAGAGGGAAATTTATTGCCCTAAATGTCTGTATTAAAAAAGAAGGAAGAGCAAAAATCGAGGAAGATAATGTGGTATTGTTATAAAGACAGACATATAACCAGTGGGACATAAATAGACCCCACATATTTGGTCAAATGATTTACAGCAAACATGCCGAGATAAATCAATGGGGATAATCTTTTCAACAAATAGAGCTGAAACATTTGGATAATCATTGAACCTCAACTGTTATTTCAAATTACAGACAAAGATTAAGTCAAAAATAGATAATGTACGCAAGTGTAAAAGCTAAAACTTTAAAGCTTCTAAAAGAAAATATAGGAGAAAATCACTCTGACCTGGTATAGGAAAAGATTTCTTATATATGACTTCAAAAGCATGAACCATAAAGGCAAAAAATTGTTAAACTGAACTTTATCAAATTTCAAAATAACTGCTTTTCAAAAAACATTAAGAACATGAAAAGACAAGCCACAAACTCGGAGAAAATAATTACAAAAGCTTATTCTTTAATTCTGTAGCCGGCTTAATTATTAATTCAAGAGCAACAGTGAAACTTTACAAAATGGAAAGTCTAGAATTTAATACCCCAGGCTCTCACTGAAAGAACTACTAAAGGCTGTATAAAACCAGAAAACATTTTAGAAAATCTATATAAGTGTAATTTTTTTTAATGAAGAGACAGTTTATGTAACTTGGTGGAACTGAAATATAAAACAATCATCACATGATAAACAAAAAAGAAAATTTAGAGCTAAGTGAAAACATTCTAAGGTCCTTTCATGTCATTCAGAGAAAAGACTAAGAAAATGATTTTTACATTTTCAAAAACATCAGGTATGTAGTTTTATATGTGAGGATAAACACTTAGATATATATTTGATAGCTTTTAAATCAACAAAAATAAAGGAGAAAATCCAATTCAATAGAAAAAAGGAAGAAAAAATAAGCAAAGGCAATATATGGTAAACACAAAAGTTGATAGAAGTACATATACAAGCAATACCTATAAATATAAATGGTTATTAAACATGCTCCAAGACTGAATTTTAATAAATCTATCTATATCCTGTTTATAAAAGGCACAACAACAAAAAATGACATAAAGCGGCCAAAACTAGACTTCATTTTTTATAACACAGCAGCAAAGATAATCTCAAAAACCTCCCAGTAAAATTCTATAAATACTGGATAATAAATCACAAAGCTCTTTTTTAAATGCATAGCTGAGCTCACAAGAAGGAAAGGGAATACCGGGGAAGGGAAAGA
The DNA here is from genome assembly GCF_023851605.1 of Tamandua tetradactyla. Lineage (NCBI taxonomy): Eukaryota > Metazoa > Chordata > Mammalia > Pilosa > Myrmecophagidae > Tamandua > Tamandua tetradactyla. The sequence continues at coordinate 170,049,809 of NC_135329.1, forward strand.
TTTAAAAAAAGAAATGGCAAGACAGAGTGCTCAGCAAAGGACTGACTGCTCTGGCAGCCCTCGTTGGGGCAGGGTCTTGGATTTTAATGATCTCATAAGGAAGATAATGATTATCTCAGGCCTGAGTAAATGGGACAATTCAAACTGAGATCCCTGCATAAAGCTGGAAACCAAGAAAGCTTATCTACCCTAGCCAGGGCTCTGGATAGGAGAAAGTTTCTTGTAAGAATTTGTAACCAGAGGCCTGCCCCACCATGGGTAGGTTTTACACTGCCTGTATGACCTGAGAGCGCTTAAGTCAAGAAATCAATAATAAAGGGGCTAAGCTGTTAATATTCTTCAGGCACCTGACAAAAGCAAACTCAAAAGCACTTGAGTAGAGGCAAGCACCCTCAATCTGCTGCAAAGGACTCCCACAAATATCCCTCTTGCCCTTTGCAGGCACACGGTACCCAGGGTACTCCTTCCAAGATGACCATCCAGCAGTACAGAGCCGTCCAGGGGCAGGGAACCAGGGCTCAGTGGGCGGGCTTCCACACTCTACCAGGAAACTCCACCTGTTTCACACACGGAGTTTGAGTGCAGAGCATCCCCGTTAAACAAAACAGGGTACTAAGCAACCAGCACAAATTTGTGAGGAAGAAGGCAAAGAGGAACTAATGCTCCTCACAAACTGTTATAAAACATAGACCTGGGCAAGCATGGGCCTTGCTAACACCGCTGGTCACTTCAGTCCAATCCCTTTTCTACACAAGGATCCCACAGCTCGGGGATGTCTCCACACCACCTGAGCAGACAAGCAACAGCAAAACGAAACTACAAAACGTCCCAAATCTTCCACCAGCCACCATGACTACATGGCTATAACCAGAATGCTCAGAAATTCTGCTCTCTCAAGAAACATCGAGAATTAACACTGGTACCTTTATAGACCATGATATTTAAAAGTGGGACACACTTAATAGGATTAAGCTCTATCTTTCATTCTTTATTTATACTCTGACCTCATTCCAACAACGCTTTGAGGCCTTACAGACGCACAGAATTCCAATAATTTTAGAGACAAAGTTCCCAAGGGCCTTAACTTTAGATTTCTGGAACTTACATAATGACATTAACAAGAGTACTTCTAAAGTTTTCTCGTTCTTTATGTGGAGATTTGGCCTTTGACTTGGAAGTAGATGGTCCAGGACCACTGTCATCAACTTGGTTGAGTAATCTGCCTTTTTTTCCAAAGAGTTCCATATATTCAGCTTAAATAAGAAAGTACGGTTTGTTATTTAAAAAATAAGCCAAAACACTTAGAATAAAATGTTAAAGCACCTTTTAAAGAAAGAATTACTTGTTTTAAAATCTCAAATGACCATAATATAGTTTATTTTTTTTCATTACTGGGAAGTTAAATACTTCAGCTTTGTGTCATCATAATAGAAGCCTCTATTTCAAGAATATGCGATTAATTTATTTTATGTTTTGATTAAATATGCTAATAAACTCAAAATTACAATTGTATTTTTACATCTCTATCTTCTTAAAATGAACAAGGCTAAAATTGTGATATAAACAAAATATTAAAAAAATTTAAAGAACCACGAAAAAAATGTTAATAGAAAATGGAATTACTTCAATGAATACTATATTAAATAAGAGCAAAATAATAGAAAACACCAAAATGACTAATTTGGAAGTAATGTTTATAACAAATAAAATCCCTTTTAGGAAAAAACTTCTTGTTCTTTGATGCAGAGTCAATTTCTTACTTCAATATAAACCAAAGTTTTATTATAAACATCAAATTCCTAAAATATCAGCTTTTATAGCATTTACCACAGCCTGAAATAACTGTGAACTGGAATCAATTATTTTTCAGAGGGAAACTATTTGGGAGAAACCTTTCTACTTTAATATGTAATTTAGGTGTTACAATTTTATTATTCCATTAATAAAATGTTATATGATCTTTTTATCCAGAAAGTTTCCTTAAATAATAACAGAATATGGAAGTTCTTACCATATGACTGTTCATTCTTAACACCAAACTGAGCTGGAATATCATCATCCTGCTTTATACTCAAGTGAAATGATGGTGCTGCTTGCTGCCACTGAGGCTTCGTACTCACCTAGAATATGAAATCGAAATAGCATTAATGGCACAATTCAGACAAAAAGGCATGTAATCCAGGAGTACTTTATAAACACAGACATTTTCTCATAACAGATCATAAGAAAGACATAAACACTCAACAGCATATTTTATTCAAGCCTAAGAATGGCTGCGGTATGTGACATACAGCAGATATAAAGGAAGGCCATGCCGCTGATGTGATGTGTGGATCTGGTATCTACAAACCGGGTGCTCATTCCAGAGAGTCCGCTCATCTCCAAATATGGCAAGCATTTTCTCAGCCTTCGACTTTAATGAGAGGCACCCTCTGTAGGTCCTCAATGCTAATGAGCTCCCTCTGCATTCCAGCTCCAAAAAGGTCTTCCTGTTCTCATGGCTTTACTCTGCCCTTGATGCTCCTGCCAAATCACAAATTCATACCATTGTTTAGCAGGAATTCCAATTCTTATTCTTCCACAATCCAGGAGGGTAGCAACAAATGACAGAGGAAACCTCAGGGCTGGGAACTGGGAACTGAGGCAGACAGGAAAGCACCCACATCTTCTGCAAAGGTAACTACTAATCCGCAATTCTAGAACAAAGGCCTACTGTTGCTAGACACTACAGTTCTTCAATAAACCCAGTCACGTAAAACTTGCATTAGAATCTACATTTTTCTGTTTGTAGATTCTGTGTGACACTAATAATTACATTTCAGTCTGTGTCTTCCTCTCAGGTGATAGCTCTGTCATATGCCTTCCCTTCCCTCTGCTTTGGCACTCTCCTGAGGCAGATCCAAAAGGAATTCTGCGGACTTTTCTATCAGACGACTCCCATGACCTGCCTCAGATCCTCTCCCATCATCTTGGCCTTGCCTCTGACTCCAGATACAGCCATAATGAACAGTTTTCTGCTGGCTTCAAGGCACATGGGAATGGCAGAGTTTTGCCTCAAGCACACGTCCTCTGCTTTCTACCTTGGGCTTCTCCATGGCTCACCACTCCAGGGGCAGCCCACTCTGCACACACACACCTCAGCAGCCAGAGGTAGGTGGGAGTTAACATCCTTCAGAACAACCCTCAAGCAATAGGAGATGGAAGCAGAGAGAAAAATGCTACTCCCAGACCATCCTCAGGTGTACAATTCCAGGAAGCATTCTTCACGTTCCTCGGAAGGTCACAGCAGGGCCACCCCAGTTATCTACTGAGCCAACCGCCTTGATGATGGGTCTTGCATTGTCTTCTCTATCAACTCCACTTTACTCTTCCCAGGCCCTTACTCCTCCTTCCTGGGATCTCATCCCAAATTAACTACCTGTACACAAGTCCCTGTTTGAGGCACCTCTTTTCACAGGAAAACAAGCTAAGACAACTTAAAAGGCAGTGTTCTTCCATCCTTCCATGTGCCCTTCCATCCTTGCACCCTCAACTTGATGCACAGAGGACACAGATTCATGGGAGTGCTGTAAGTGAGGGCGCGGACAGGCGAGAATCCAGTCACTGCTCAGAGACGCTGGGAAGGCCCAGTGCCATGTCATCCCTTATTTCAACTACCAGGGTCACCTGCAGGAGCACAAAGGTTGGTGATGATAATCACTCTGGATCTTAACTACCGCTGGAAAACTTTGTCCAAGTACACAGCTTGATATTCAGATGAAGATAGATTTTTAAAAATCAAGGGGTCATTTCACAAAAATCTGTCAAATTATGTTTTCCCTAAAAGACATAAAACTCAAATAACACTGAAGGAAAACTACAAGATAAAGCCAAATATGAACATAAACTCAGATGTTTCACTGACAAAAAGAGATTATTATTCACCTCAGACACTGAGTACTTATTCAGTAATAATTAGAAATTAAACTGAGATTTTTGAAATCTGTATACTTATAAGATGCTAAAGAAAAGGCAAATTTTACTTTTTCCTTGTTTAAAAATTTGCCAAATTTTTAAAGAAATTAAAAATTAAAATTTTGCTAAATTTTTAAAGAAAGCAAATGCCTATTTCATTTCAAGTAGAATAGAAACCTTAAGATAGATTTTAAAGAACTAGAGAAAACATTATGGTTCTATTCTAAAGAACTCAGTCTGATAATCTTGGCATGACCAATGCAAATAGGTTTTTAGTTAAAATATGCATCTTGAAACTTTTAAGACCATTCACATTAGAATTTTCATTCCTGTTTTCTAAGTGGAAAATGTCCCTCATTGTTAACTATCAGTAATTTTCTCTATATAAAGAAACACAAATTCAATTTTATTGCTCATTCTGGGTTTTAAAAGTATCTTTCAGAACAAAATCATGTTTACATTGAATGCTTACTAAAACTCAACTTCCAGGAGTCATTGGAGCATAACTGAAGGCCAGCCAACCCAATACAATTATTAGACGGTAGAATTTCTTACAGTAAAATTGATATTGTCCAACATATTACCAATTTAAAATGTCTCAACTGCGTCTTCTCAGGACAATGATAGTTTATAGTCATGAGTGAAAAAGTCTTTAAAATGCCAAGACCTGAGAAATCTTCTACAGTACAGTATTTCAGTGCTTCAATCTTGGCAATTATTATATTCAGATTATTCAAATATTCTGTACATGCTAAGATATTATAACTTATGTTAGTTCATCAAGATTATTTATTTTTCCTAAGATATGCACCTCACAGGATTTCTCCATGAAAAAAGAATCAAATGGAGCACAGAACTCAACATCAAAACCAGTATCTTATTTTCAAGTTTAAGAACTAGTAACATTTTTTAAAGAGCAAAAATTGAATGAGAGTGTATAGAAAAATTACCGTAGACAACTGTGGCAAAATTCTTTCTTGTGCCTTGGGCTTTTCTTTGCTTACTGATCTCTCCTGCATGAAAAAATATGAAAAACTTTATTTTGTTGATGTTAAAATTCACTCACTCAACCAAATTTTACAGAGCATCTATTCTAAAGTAAAGCACACAGTATCCAAGATATTTAAAAATATATTCTACTATTTTACTAATCCTCAATATGTGTATAGAATGGTTTCTTTTAGCAAGGAAATCAAGGAAAATGGCAAGGCTAGCAAGACCGTAGGTGCAATTTACAAAGTTGAGTGTGAGTATGGCCAAAAGAAGGAGGGTAGGGTCTGAAGGCCACCAGAAGGAAAGCTAGAGGACACGAACTGGGACTGTACAACTCAGCCAAACCTGGAGTGGATAATGATGGTGGTCAATTGCACAAATATAAGCAAGTTTTTACATGAACTAGAACAAGGGTATGTCATTATTACAAAGTGTTAATAATGGGGTGGTATATGCAAACTAAGGTCTATAGTTAACAGTGATACTATAATATTCTTTCATTAATTGTAACAAAGGCATTATACGAAAACTAAATGTCAATAATAGGGGGATATAAGGGAGGAGTATGTGATTCTTTTTCCCCCCTAGAAAAATGGGAATATTCTTATATTGACTAAGGTGGTGAATGCATAACCATGTGATGATATCAGAAGCCAATGATACTAGGATATATTGTATGGTGTGCAAATAAAACTATTTTTTTTAAAGTATGTAAATACTTTTATCATCACATCTTCCAGGAATTTGTCTAAATCTAGTTAGCCTTTCTGTGAATTTATCAGAAACTAGTCCAAGGTTTACTCATCCCTATCTTCCATCTCCATGGCTAAAATACATCTATTATATTTTATAAAATTATTATATACATTATATATTAATTATTATATATATTATTTTATACATAATAATCATTGACAGACAAGAATGTTCCACTCTAAGGTGACACTGTTTTCAAATTAACACACTCTCAAATTGCCATAGTAGTATTTGTACTTTTTGATAGTAACTTTCAGAGAAAAGTTACCTCCTGTGGGGGAGAGAATAATCTATGGAAGGAATTTCCATTAGGTAAGGGAAGTATGGTTGAGAATGATACTTTGATCAACAAAACAACTAATACGAGTTATACCTTTTGCCAGTAATCAAATTATTGCCCCTCAGCTCTAAATCCATCCTTTTTGTCCTCCTTGTGATACCTGATTAGACCCTGTAAGCATTTCTTCTTTGCCAATGAGCATAGTACTATAAAGGGTGCTACAGGGGCACTGTAATAAGAAGAGGCCTTTCTTCCTGCTTCCAGTGCTTTCTCCTGCGTGCTCTATGCTGTGCCTGCCACCAGTCAGCACCCTTGCCCGTGGGCACCTTCTGGGCCAGGGCCGAGCAGCTGACCGAGTGGGGCACCTCCAGCTAGTTTCACTGGCACCCCGTGGGTGGTTTCCACAAGTGGTGGCTTCCGTGTCAGATTTTCTAGCATCCAAACCAGCACCTTCTCCCCTCCCAGTTCAGGCCTGCTACATCTCAGCAAACTGCTTTGCCAGCAGGTGGGCCACAGACACACCCTCTCCAACGAGACCTGAATCTCTAGGGAAGGACCAGCTCTTTCACACTTGCTCCTCTAGCATTCTCCCTTAGACCTGGAGTGAGGGGCTGCTCCTTACATCTGCTATCTCTGTATTGTTCAGAGCTGCACTGTCCACCGCCACCCACTAACCACAGGTAGCTACTGACCACTTGGAACATGGCGAGTCTGAAGTAAGAGTTCAAGTATAAAATACATACTGGATTTTGAAAACAGTACAAAAACAGAGAATGTAAATTATCTTGTTTGTAATCTTTATATTGCTTACAGTACATTTTATATTGATTATATTGTATGTCAAGTATTGTTCTAAAAAGTGCAAATAAATATCTCATTTAGCTTTCATAAAAACTCTATGAGGTTAGTAGTATTGTACTACTTTCATTCCTGTTGTACAGATAAGGATTATATATACAATGTAGTTCTTACCCCACAATGTACACAGGCCAATTGATAACAAACATAATTATTTAAATAAATGTTTATGTTTTACATATAAATATATTTTACATTTACACATTTAGACATTTTGCAATATATTTGTATATTACATATAAATAATAAATATAATCTATAGATAATTATTTAAGTAATGATAAAAACTATATAACTGTGGTGGTTTGAAGCTATGTGTACACCAGAAATAACATGTTTAAATCTAATCTATTCTTCTCGGTGTAAATTGATTGTACAGAGAACCCTTTGATGATGCTACTGCAGTTAAGGTATGGCCCGTCTCTTTCAGGATGGGTCTTAATTCTATTACTGGAGTCCTTTATAGATGGAAGCAAGACAAAGAGGAAAAGCCAAGAAAAAAAGAAGCTGAAATCAGTGAAACTCGGGAGAGAAGGGCAAGATCCCGATGCCACCATGTGCCTAGCCATGTGGTAGAAGACCCAAGGATCTCTGGCAATCATCCTTGGGAAGCAAGCATCACCTTGATGATGACTTGATTTAGACATCTCTCAGCCTCAAAGTGTAATGGGAATTATTTGAGCCAATCTATGCCATGGTATCTGCTTGGAGCAGCCAAGGAAACTAAAACAACATCCATCAGAGACAGAGAAATTGTGTGGAGGAGAGTATTCAAAGAAAGTTTCAATAAAGATAAGAGAGGAAAGCTAAGCCTTGAGGCATTGAATCTCCACAAGAGATGCATAAAAATGAGCTAACTGAAGACTGCAGGGTCATTATGAACAACAACTTGAGGGCTAAATAAGCTCAGCAGTTTTGGGAGGTGATGCTGGGGTGAATGGCAAGGGACTTAGCTAACTGAAATAGAAAGTATACCCATTCTCTTATTCAACATCAATTTACTGAAGACCTACCATGTGGCAGCCTCTCTTTAAGACACTGAGTCTGCAGCCTAGGACAGGACAAAGTCCCTGTCCTCATGGAGGTTACATGCTAGTGGGGATATAGATAGCTATTTCCAAATCAATATATTATATAATTGCAGAAAGCAGTAACAATGGAGAAAAGATGCAGAATAAAGGGACAAAAAGGGTAAGTGTGCAGACGTCCTAGGCTAACTGGGGTGGAAAGGCACCTCTCTACAGAGCTTACATTTGAGTAGAAACCTGAACCGAGGGTGGAAGGTGGAAATGGTACTGGATAGGTGAGTACTGCTATATCATGGTGAAGTCCAGCCAGAGACTTTGGGACTTGATTTCCTGTCTGGTCACAGAGAGTGACTGTAGCCTCCTATAAGGGTGACCCAAAATCCCAGTTTGATGGGGACAGTCCCAGTTTACACCTCTTGTCCTAGCATAATTATTCTGAATACCTCTTCTACTCTCAATAGCATCTAAGTACAGTGATAAGTTATATTGTTACCCTATTTACCACGCAGGGACTTACAAAGGGTGTTTCATAAATGGTCCTGATAGTAATAAACAAGGTATATGAGAAAGAGACTAGAGTCAGTGAGGAAGTTAGTTTAGTGGCTCCTTATAAAAATCCAGGCAACAGAAGATACAGGCCTGAATTTAGGAAAAATCCTAGGCACAGTAAGTCACCTTCACCTTTTTAAGGCACATCTCGGAGCATACTGCTCCCCTGTTCAGAAACATTCCAATTCCTTTCCAAGTAGGTGTTCACAGTGCTCAGTTGCCCCATGAAATTCATTTCCCAGCCTCTCTTACACTTACTTTGGAAACCCCTGTTTCACCTCAGCCAGTGAAATGGTAACACAGAGAGAAGGTGTTCAGACCTGTCGTTTCTTCTCCACGATTCTCTCACGCCTGCCACCGCCACCCTGGAGGCCACGTGTTCCAGCTGGCATACATGGTCATGGGACGGAGCGCTACCTGACCCATATCTGACCTCACGAAAGCAAGGTCTCTGAGATTTGGGTGCCCGTCGGTTATGGTGGCTTTTATTAATCACCCTAACACAGCCACCATGTGCCCCCTCAGTAGCCCCCTGTTAAAATCCTACACTTTCTTCAAGACCAAGCTCAAAAACATTTAGATTTGTTTCCTTAAACCTAGCCACCGGGGATCTTCCTCTCCTTTGTATATGCACAGCATTCCTTTGGTAATTCTCTTGTTTATATTCTGACTGCAATATAATCTCTGTGTGTACCTGTCTTACTCTCCTACTCCCCTCAACCCACCACACATCAACCTACTAAATCTAAGTTCAAAACAGCTGAATACTCTTTACCTTAGAAAATTATAAAGCCCTTAAAAAAGTGTAATTGAAAAAATTAAAAGCCAAAGTGAAAAGATTGCAATGAACTAAAGACAGTACTTTTTAAAGTACAAACAATATATTAGGTGAACGTCTCAGGCATATAAAATGCTCGACCACAATTAGCTCTATTTTCAACAATCTCCAGTGGACACAGGATATTACAACAAATAAAAGCACAAATTTTTCAAGCCTTCAACTTCAGAGTCGAGGGCTTCCCTTCAGAAGAGAATGAGGACATAGGCTGAGCCCTGTTAAGAATGAAGCTGCAGGTGACAGCGAAAAATTCTAAGGTGATACCGTCCAAGTGTACTGGAATTTATAAAACAGGGTCAAGAGGCAAATCAAACGAGGTCTGTCGTATTGGAGACACTAAACAAGTACCGAACAGCTCCCTTAACCAACCCTCCAACAACCTTGCACCCTAACTTGTTAGGATCCCTACACCACCCATTCTAGCTGCTGTCATCACCTCCAGACCCCTCAGTAGCCAGCCTGCTTGGAAAGGGGGCAGGACCTTAATGGTTCCTTCTTAAACTGCAGTGCAGATTAAATATCTCATAGAATGTTTTATAAATAGTGGTCTTCTGGCTATTCAAGAAAAGAAGCTGCATGTAAGCCAGAGGATCATCTATAATAGATGTGGTTCTTCAATAAAGAAGAGTGGTGGATTCTGAAATAAATTTACATATGTTTTCACATTAACAATCAATTCTATTTTAGTCCATGTCTTCCTCTCAGGTGATGGCGCTGTCATATGCCTTCCCTTCCCTCTGCTTTGGCACTCTCCTGAGGCAGATCCAAAAGGAATTCCACGGACTTTTCTATCAGACGACTCCCATGACCTGCCTCAAATCCTCTCACATCATCTTGGCCTTGCCTCTGACTCCAGATACAGCCATAATGAACAGTTTTCTGCTGGCTTCAAGGCACATGGGAATGGCAGAGTTTTGCCTCAAGCACACGTCCTCTGCTTTCTACCTTGGGCTTCTCCATGGCTCACCACTCCAGGGGCAGCCCACTCTGCACACACACACCTCAGCAGCCAGAGGTAGGTGGGAGTTAACATCCTTCAGAACAACCCTCAAGCAATAGGAGATGGAAGCAGAGAGAAAAATGCTACTCCCAGACCATCCTCAGGTGTACGATTCCAGGAAGCATTTTACACGTTCCTCGGAAGGTCACAGCAGGGCCACCCCAGTTGTCTACTGAGCCAACCGCCTTGATGATGGGTCTTGCATTGTCTTCTCTATCACCTCCACTTTACTCTTCCCAGGCCCTTACTCCTCCTTCCTGGGATCTCATCCCAAATTAACTACCTGCACACAAGTCCCTGTTTGAGGCACCTCTTTTCACAGGAAACAAGCTAAGACAACTTAAAAGGCAGTGTTCTTCCATCCTTTCATGTGCCCTTCCATCCTTGCACCCTCAACTTGATGCACAGAGGACACAGATTCATGGGAGTGGTGTAAGTGAGGGCGCGGACAGGCGAGAATCCAGTCACTGCTCAGAGACGCTGGGAAGGCCCAGTGCCGTGTCATCCCTTATTCCAACTACCAGGGTCACCTGCAGGAGCACAAAGGTTGGTGATGAGAATCACTCCGGATCTTAACTACCACTGGGAAACTTTGTCCAAGTACACAGCTTGATATTCAGATGAAAGAAGATTTTTAAAAATCAAGGGGTCATTTCAAAAATTTGTTAAAACTATGATTTTCCTACAAGATATAAGGCTCAAAGAAAACTGAAGAAAAACTGAAAGATACAACTAAAGGTTTTAAAACTTAAAGTGTTTAAGATGATTATAAGCACCACTGACTAAAAAGGATTTTTATTTATCTCAACTACTACTCAGTAAATAAACTGAAATTAAGCAGATATTTATAAACCTATATACAAATAAGATAAAGAAAAAAGCCTGTGGGCAATATTTTTTCCTCAATTTTAAGATTCGTTAAATTATACAAGAGAAAATAAAATGTCTATTCACTTTAGGTCTTTGACATGTAAAGTATAACTTTAAGATACATGCAGCAGAACTAAAAAAAAATGCTATGATTACATGTTATAAAATTGTGTGTGATACTCCTGTCATTATCAATAAAAACAGGCTTTCAATTAAACATGTATTTTGAAATGTTCAAGATCATCCACTTGAAAATATTCCTTCAAGTTTTCCAAGCAAAAAAATGTTCTTCCTTTCTAATTATCAGAACTCTTCTCTGAATAACTCAATGTAATTTATATTATATAGCTCATTCAGAATTTTTAAATATATTTGAAAATAAATAATGTTTGCATTGAACCCCAACATAAGCTCAACGTCCAGGATTCACAAGTGTATAACTCAGGGACATTAAACTGACCATAGTTTCTAGATGGTAAAATTTATTACAGTAAATTCTAATTTACCCATCATTTTATCAACTGAAAATGCCTTTTAACTGCCTCTCAGGACAATGATAATTTACAGTCATAATAAAGAAACATGTTGCTAAGACCTGAGGAATCTTCTGTAGCCCAGCATTTCAGTGCTGCAAGAGACCTCTCCTCTGAAGTCATCAAATCAACACACTTCTCATTTTCAAACTCAGAAACTGAGACTCACAGAGATAAGTGACTCCCCAGATTTTGATAATTTGTACCCTAAGCCCTCACTTCCTGACTCCCACTCTGATATTCTTTCTGCTAGTCCAGCTTGGCAATTCTCTTATCCAGAATACTAAAATACATTCCATGCATGCTACTAAATTATAGCGCATAGTTAATTCATTAAGAAAACCTTTCCATAGCTATGAACCACATAGAATTTTTCCACCAGGAAAGAATCAAATGGAGTATTAAAATTCAAATTAAATGGATTCAAAACTGAAATACAGTCACATATTTTCAAGTTTGAAAACTAGTAAACAACAAAATTCCAGGAGCAAAAAAGTAGAGAGTATACATTACCGTAGACAATTGTGGCAAAAATCTTACTGGTGTCTTGGATTTTTCTTTGCTGGTTGATTTATCCTATGTGAAAAACAAAGTATTAACGCGTTAATGCTAAAATTCTTTACTCAACTAAATTTTACACAATATATGTTCTACAGTAAAGCACACATTGTCGAAAATATTCTAAAACTTTCTCTACAGAAGGCATAATCTTATATATAGAAAATTCTAAGGAAGTAACACAAAAACTATTAGGGCTAATAAACAAGCTCAGCAAAGTTACAGGATACAAAAAGAAATCTATTGTATAGCTCTTATACTACCAATGAACATCCCAAAAATAAAATTAAGAAATAATTCTATTTATAATAGTGTCAATAAGCATAAAAGAATAAGCAATTAATTTAATAAAGGAAGGACAAGGCTTATACATGAATAACTCCAAAATATCAATTAAGGGAAACCTAAATTAATGGAAAGGAATTCTATTTCATGGACTGGGAGACTAATATTGTTAAGATGACAATACTCCCCAAATTGAGTTACAGGTTCAGTACAATGCCTATGAAAATCCCAGACACATTTTTTTTTTTTTTGCAGAAATTTTGGATCAAATGAAATTCTGAAAATTCGTATGGTATTAACATATGGGATGCAGAATAGTCAAAACAATTTTAATAATGAAAAACAAAGTTAGTGGACATATGTGCCCCAATTTCAAAATTACTGCAAAGCTACAGTAATCAATACAGTAATCAATACTGCCATGGCAGTGGCATAAGGATAGACCTACAGATTAAAGAAATAGAAATGAATTGAGAGTTCAAAAATAGACTCATACAATATTAGGCAATTGAGTTTTGACAAGAGTGAAAGTCTATTCAATAGGGAAATAATACCCAGTTCAATAAATAATTTAAGCAAATTAATGAAGTTGGACCCATTTCATATAAAATATTTAACTCAAAATGGATCAAAGACCTAAATATATGAGTTTAAACTGTAAAACTATAAAAGAAAACACTGTTGTAAATCTTCATGACCTTAGATTTGAAACTGGTTTTTTAGATAGCACACCTAAACCACAAGTAAATTGAATTTCATGAAAATTTAAAACTTTGTGCTTCAAAGGACACTATCAAGAACACAAAAAGACAAACCAAAGAATGGGAGAAATATTAGCAAATCATATTTCTGGTAAGAGTCTAGTATCATGAATATATTTAAAACTCTAACAGTTCAACAATAAAAAGACATTTAAAATTGCCAAAGTTTCTGAACAGACATTTCTCTAAAGAAGTTAGATAAGAAAATGGACAATATATACAAGAAAATACGTTCAATATCATTAATCATTAGGGAAATGTAAATCAAACCCACACTTCTCATCCAGTAGGATGCCTATCATCAGAAAGACGGACAAAAACAAGTGTAACTGCAGATGTGGAGAAAATGGACCCTTCATATATTATTGGTATAAATATAAAATGGCACAACCCCTTTGAAAAACAGTCTGGTACTTACTCAAAATGTTAAAAAAAAAATGAAGTTACCATATAATACAGCAATTCCACTCCTAAGTATATACTCAAGAGAAGTGAAAACAGAGCCACACAAAAACTTTTATAAGAATGTCTATAGCAGCATTATTCATAGCAATGGAAAGTAGAAACAATCCAAATATCCAAGACTGATGCACAGATACACCAAATGTGCTATATCCATACAATAAAATATTATTTGGGCACCAAATGAAGTATTGATACATGCTACAACATGAATGAAACGAACACATGATGCTACGTGAAAATCACAAAAGACTACACATTGTATGACTGCATTTCTATGAAATATCCAAAATAGGTAAACCCATAGAGAATGAAAGAAGATTAGTGGTTGACAGAGGCTTATGGAAAGGGAACAGAGAGTGACTCTTAATGGGTTTAACATTTCTTTTTTCTTTTGAAAATGTCCTAAAATTAGATGGTAATTAAGGTTATACAATCTCGTGAATGAATATACTAAAAACCACTGATTTGTACACGCCTAACAGATGAATTTTATATGTGAAAAAAATCTCAAAAATAAAAGATATTTTCCTTCTTAGATTCTTAGAATAGTTTTCTTGATAGCTAGTTAATAAAAGATAAAGACACCCAAAGTATTTATCAGGTAATTCTAAAAACTATGCAAGCCCTTTTATCTGCACTATCTTCTGGGGATTTATCTGCACATAGTTAGTGTCCAGGGCTTACTCAGCTCCACCCCGCTTCTCCATGGCTAAAAATTCACTTATTTTCCAGAATGCTTCACTCTCTAAAGTGACATTCAAATTAATATACCCTCAAGTTCCATAAGTAATATTTGTACTTATTAGCAGTAACTTTCAGAGAAAAATACCACTAGCCTTTTGCAGTAGAAAATAATTCTATGGTAGGCATTTTATCTATGTAAAAAATTTCATCTATTTAAGAAAGAATACCTCTTGATATTAATACTTTGAAGTATAAAATAGATAATATGAGTTGGACCTTTTACTAGTTATCTCCACTATTTGGCTTCCAATTTCTCCAGAATGTTCTGCAATCAAGTTTTCATAGCACAATACTTGTTAAGGGTACTGATAACCTCCATGTTGCCTTATCCCATGGTCAATTCTCAAGCCTCATTTTATTCAATCTCTTAGCAGCACTTTTTTCTTGTTTTCCAGAATGACTACTTTTTTTTTTTAATGCTTCTCCTACCTCAGTAGACACTTTTTCCAAATCTTCACTGCCAATTTCTTCTCATTTTCTGATCTTTATGTGACAGAGATGCCTTGTTCCTTAGATACATTTACTTCCGAAGTGATTCCATCAAGTCCAAACATTTTAAATATCATCCATACACTGAAGTTTCCATAATTTATCTCTCCAACGCTAACATTTCCCCTGAACACTACCGTCTCCTATATCTGTCAGCTTGACATCTCCACTAGGACGTTTAATAGACCCCTCTAGCTTAACATGTCAAAAACATTTCTTGATCGATAAAAACCTACATTCCTCCTACAGGTTCTTCTCCAAATTTTCTCGAACTCAGTAAAACAATGCAATCATTCATACAGTTAAAAATCCTGGTGCCATTTCTTGATTCTTCCCTTTATCTCATACCATACACATCTAATCCACTAGCAAATCCTATGAGTTCTACCCACAACATATCCTGAATCTTTCATCTTCTCATTATATCCACAGCTACAACCCTGGACTAAGAGGTTGTAAAGAGGAGAGAATTGTGGAAAGAGAGAGACAGAGAAAATCTAGGGGATGAAGAGGGAAAGTTGTCTGTGCACACTGCCTCCATTTACTAACATCTCGTTCTCTTAAAAATAATGAAAAATTCGAAACTACAGAAAATAATATCATGCAGACCCGTGTATATTCAACCCAACACTATCAGCCCTAACACTTTGCTACCATGGCCTTTTGTATTTATCATTCCCATGCAGATTTTTATCATACTTACTATGTAAGCATGATCAATTAAACAAATTAAGATAGTGCTATTGCATGCCTTTGGATTTTATAAAAAATGGTATCACATCAACTATATTCTTCTGCAACTTGAAAATTTTTTAATACTCATTTTTGAAATTTAGCAACATTATTACAAGTTCCTCACTGATTTTCACAGCTATACAGTACTCTACTGTAGGGATATAATGCAAATTATCCATTTTCCTATGAACGGACATTTGGTCTATTTCCAAAGTTTCTTTTTCTCTATTACAAAAGTGACAGCAACGAACAACCTTTGGCAGGCATTTTAGCTTGTACACACATACACACAATTATTTTGGGTATGTGTGTGTATAAACATATGTATATATAAATTGTCTATATTAAATACGCACACATATATATGTACACATCTGGTGGTGTCCCTTTATTTTATTCCATTCGTGTATATATATACATGTAGGCAAATTTTACCACATTGTATAAATTATTATGACTATATAATAGGTCTCGAAATCTGTAGGGCAATTTCCTCCATTTTGAAATTTTAATAGAAACAAATTAAATTTCTAAAATAATTTGGTGGAAACTGACATTCTTATGATAGTGACTCTTTTTTCATAAATCCTGGTGAATGCCTCATGCAAAACTGTTTTGTAATATTCTTCATAAAGGTCTTTTGTTGACTTATTCTTAGGTACATAGGTTTCAAAATGCATCATAGGATCTAAACAACTGACTTATAAACTTTTAATCCGAACTGATTTATAAGCAGGAAATTGTCTATGAAAGGTATATCTATCTCTTTGTCCCATCAGGCCTAGAAACAGGAAAAGCTTCCTACTGCCATAAATTCTCAGGTACCTCATCATCCTTGTTGGTTCCCTTAAACTTGCCCACACCTCTGCACATAGTCTCAATAAA
The DNA here is from genome assembly GCF_023851605.1 of Tamandua tetradactyla. Classification (NCBI taxonomy): domain Eukaryota; kingdom Metazoa; phylum Chordata; class Mammalia; order Pilosa; family Myrmecophagidae; genus Tamandua; species Tamandua tetradactyla. Next base: position 170,066,390 of record NC_135329.1, read on the forward strand.
AATTTTCTTTAGTTAAATCCTTTTGACCAGGTCATCTGTTCTCTGTTGGGATCACAACTGGTACAGATTTATATTAAATTAAAATTGTAAAGAGCATAGGTATTCCTTAAGTAGTCCGACCTTGCATTTATTTTTTATGTTGCTGATTTTTAACTATTTATCTACCAGATAGGATGCTGTTAATCTATAGACTTTTGATCAAATGACCAGAATTTATGAATGTATCTGGTTAAATCAATAATGATATTGTGAAGATATTTGGTGAAATCAACAATACTCTCTCAAATTTATTACAGTTGATTTAAATATAGTTGCCACATGTTTTAAGATACAGTTGTTAAAGTTTTCACGAGGCTACTGGCCACATAGCTCTCTTTGATCTCCTAAGGAAGCCATGGAATTGAGACTATATGATCAAGGAAAATGAGCATCATAATAATGCAAAATTACTTGATTCTCCAACTGGAGCAAATGCTGGGATAGAGATAAGTTGACAGATTTTCCTCTTCCTTGACCAAAGTTTGCAGTAGATGTGTAGGGGGCCTCCTGGTCCTTGGATATTTGCATCTTTAAATCCCTGAAATTTCTTCAACTTAAACTCAAAATGATTTCTGTTTGTTTTAATCAATTTTTAAAATGAAATGAACAGTTGCAAAAGGCTTATATTCTTCCAAATACCTACCTTAAGAGAAGACACAAAAATTGTACTGCTATTCCTGAAAAATGCCACATTGTTCTCAAACTTCTAAGATGAATATGTTAAAATCTTCTGCAAATATAATTTTACTACCTGCTCACTTTTTCAAGCTGAATGAATGTATAAGTAAATGTCAAATACAAATGACATTTCAAAAATTTTTATCCGTTTTATTTGTTAAACTATAAAAACTTTCATCCTTTTCAAGAGGAAAATTATACTCTAAATTAGCATTATTGAAAGAATGGAGTTTTAAAATTACAAATCAACCAAAATAATGAAAGAGAGCCCTCTGCTGTTTAAAACTAGTTTGCAAAGAATGAAAATGATCTTTCCTCACTGCCTCTTCAATGATATATAGTCCTTTTTGGGGGGGGGGGGGGTGAGGGAAGTATCATTCCCCAAATCACATTTATAAAGTAGAAATGATAAATTGCAAGTACATTTTTAATGAATGCTCATTAGCTGTAGATGGGTAAGTTAGGGGCTTCATGAAAATAGTAATTATTCAGAAATACCATTGTAAATACAATTAATAAGTATTTTAAATTTCAACAACATAAGCTAAAGATCAAGATGGAGCCAAAGACTGATTTGGGTATCTAGCAAAGATGCTGTCAATTAGCACTGATGGTGATGATAACAAATGTTATTTTTTTAAAGGTTCTGATTACACTATCACAGGAAAAAAATCACTAACAAGGTCTATCAGTCAATATTCAGTTTTTCAGTTACCTGTATCTAAATTTTATGGGTTTTTTTTTGTTTGTTCATGTGTTCTTTTACTACTACCTAGTAGTTATACTTTGGTATATGAATCAGGGTCAGCTTTTTTTAGCTCTCAATTTATTGCACTTATTTAAATAAAATTTGTTTAAAACCAAATTTTCTTTAGCATCAGGCATTGATTTCTTGTTTGATTAATTACTGAACTGGAGGGTTGACATTTCTCTGTTAGTAATCTAACAACCTAGTGGATAGGGGACTAAACCATCTTTTAACACTGCTTCCCCAATAAACTCTAATCCTATGAAAAAGCATTATAAAGCAATGAAAAGGAAAGAACTATAGTGTATTGTCAAAACCAAGAAAGAAGTCAACCAAATTCGGCAGGATTAAAAACAAATATTTTCCATTCAGTGACGGAATGCTTAAAGGGTCTTGTTTCTTAAGTCATCACCATATAGCGAGCTTAGGTTGTTTTCTGGTTAGCCCGAGTAATGTTCAGGCTTACATTCTGCTCTAGTAGTAAAGGGTTTCACCATTATTCAGCATTTTATTTCGGTTACAGGTGCTCTTAGTTAAGTTCAATAAGGAAAGAGTTCTAAAAAGAAGTTATTCCAGCGTGTATCTTTTATTACATACCATAGGGATATTTTCTTAGTTCGTTTCATTTGCCACTCACCAAACTCTTTGATCTATAGGATAGCATCTTATTGTATTGTATTTTATCGTATTATGCCTTATTTGAACCTCACAAATAACCCTAGGAAAGAAGAAAAGCTGTTCTGATTTTCCCCTTTTCATAAAAGAGGGGAATTAAGATTTAGAAAGACCAAGTGATCTGTCCAAAGTCACACAGCTAGAAAGTAATTTGGATTGCAGTCTTAGAGCCCAAACCCATTGAAAGTTTCCGGTGGGCTGCCCCCATCTAAACACAAACTGAGAGCCTTTTGGGGTTTTAATTTAAGCTGCTGGCGCACCGCTGCACTGAAAGGTTTGGTTATGACAACAACAAGGGCAAACGGTTGGAAAGGAAACATAGCTCACACTTCTTAGCGGAAAGCGCTCAACATCCCAGGTTCTAATCCGGCGCAAAGGAACCGTACTTGCGGGGTTATAACAAATCAGGAGGACCCCAGCTTCAGTCACATTTGATGTGCGCGGGAAGCGTCTGGGCGGCGACCTTAACTAGAAGCAGCCCTCTCACCTGCTCGGTGCTCATGGCTGCGAGGACACACTGGCGACACTGGGTGGCTCCTGGGTCCCTCCTGCCCGGGGCCCCTGAGAGCCCCGCGGACTACAGAAGCTGTGTTGCAGAGTCGGGTCAGCAACTCTAGCTCTCCTCTTTCAGCTCCCCAGCGGTTTAGCGTCTGGATAGCGTCCGTTGCTAAGCAACAGGCTGGCTCACTGTTCCATTTCCGGTCATCTGTCGCACCTGGGACTAGGCCCAGGACCTGGCCGAGCGTTCCAGCAGAGGGCGCTCTGCAGAGCTCTCCGCGGCAATTTTAAGCCTCTGCACCAGCGTGGTGTGGGTTTCAGAGTGAGCGCTGAGCGTAGTAAAGGATTTGTTGACTTTCCTCCTGCAGTAAGGAGGGATAACCTTTGATTAATGATGGTCAGACCCGCCCCCTGACTGAGCCAGGTGCGCGGAGCTTCTGTCTTAACCACTCGTTTTGCTTCCTTTATTTCTAGAAAGTCTCGGAGGCCTAATGGTATAAACTGATTGCAAAATGCAGTGCTAGTAAGGATAGTGGAATTACGAAAATAAGACATGCAAAGGCTGCAGCCAATAAACACCCCTCTTTTATCAGCCTGCTTCCAGCTTGCCTTCTTCTCCCTTTCTTCTCTCAACTCTTCCACACGAAAGAATACCAGAAAAAGTACCTTTAAAATTTCAGTCAAGAAGCAGAATGGAGAGGCAACCTTGAGCTAAAGTCCTCAATGAATGAAGCAAGACACAACAATGGAAAAAGATGCTATGAACCTAAAATTAGTAAGAATTTGTACAGAAAACAGAGGATAAGTGTTGCAGAACCCCCTCTCAAACTTGGAATATGGAAGATTTTTAAAGACAAACAGAGAAACAGAGTTTCCAGGAAAGAGACCTCAGAGAGTGAATTGAAGATGTAGAGTTTTTAATACCCCGAGGTCACAGTAAAAATATTTGAAAGCCAGCCAGATAGTAGAAGATTGAATTAGACAAGTGCTGGGAAAGTCATAGACACACACTCAGCAGCCAACGCCCAGCCCTTGCATACTTCTCCCTACCCCCAACCCCACCTCCTCTTCTATTGTGCAATGATGTTTCAATCTTTTCCATTCCACAATCCAGGGGAAATGTTAGGTGTAATGAAAAGGCCTGACCAGACCATAAGCCTGGAAACTGGGAATAAGCAGCCTTCGATGCTTATCAGAGCAGGAAACTCAGTGGTAGGACTCCCTACCCCCTGGGATGGACAAATACGCCCCCCTTGGGCACCACAAACTTGTGTCTCTTCTCCAACACAAAGTGGGGCACGCAGAGCTGCCATCTACTCACTCTAAGCCTAGCAATTTGGCCTCCATGAAAGACAGGCCGTGATGGGATCTCTTCCCCTGCTCTTTTTGGACCCTTTGTACTGCATTAGTAATAGAGTGGTTGTTCTAGTTTGCAAGCTAGAACAGAATGTGGTATACGAGAAACAGAATGGCTTTTAAAAGCTGGACTGTATTAAGTTGCAAGTCCACAGTTCTAAGGCCTAAAAATGTCCGAACTAAAGCAAAACTATAGAAATGTCCAATCTAAGGCATCCAAGGAAAGATACCTCGGTTCAAGAAGGCCGATGACAATCAGGATTTCTCTCTCAACCGGAAAGGCACATGGTGAACATGGCGGCGTTTGCTAGCTTTCTATTCCAGCTTCTTGTTTCACGAAGCACCTCCGGGGGCATTTTCCATCTTCATCTGCAAAGGTCTCTGGCTGTGTGGACTCTGTAGCTCTTTCCAAAATGGTTCCCTCTTAAAGGATTCCAGTAAGAAACCCCACCTTGAATGCGTAGAGACACACCTTCATGGAAATCATCTAATAAAAAGTTACCACCTACAATTGGATGGCTCACATCTCCATGGTAACAATCAAAAGGCTCCCAGCTAGCAATATTGAATGAAGATTAAAGGACATGGCTTTTCTGGGTTCCACAAATTCAAACTAGCACGGTGGTCATCTGCTGAAAGTTTCTGTTTTGCCCTGAGCCTGTGCTCCTAAAATGTATCATGTAGGCACGTACTTCACACCAAGGAGAATCAGAAGTATTGGAAAGTAACAATATGAGAACCAAAAGCTTACCTCAAGGGCATACACCACAGTTAATAACCAAGATATGTGAAGGTATTATAAGTTTAGTGGCCACCAAAATGCTGTCAAAAGTCCCAGCAGTTCCCAGGTGTTTAGAAGGAATTTAGGTCTCTTGGCAGATGGTGAATTGGGCTGGATTGCTGCATAGAGGTTCATAGTCCACACGAGCAGGCCAGTGAGGGATAGATGGATTCCCAGCATCAGTAGTAGACAAAGATGAGCCAAAAAAAAGTCAGCCATTCACCTCCCACCCTTTTCCCACCTATGAACATTCCTTCTTCAGACCTCTACTGTTTCACTGTCCATTCACCCCAATTTCAAAAGCCGTGATCCAAATAAACAAGCAAAGGGGATGAGACTTTCCACATTGCCTCTGCTAGACCTCCACTTATAGGTCCTCTGGGGTCAATTATTCATTTGCAGAATTCTGTTTCTGAATTTCTCTTCTGTAAGGTACCTCACCAGAACTATGGAAGAACAAAAATTATAAAAACTGACAAAGACACTTCTTTTTTATATTTCAGTTATCACGATCCCTGTCAAGCAAGAGGTGCTTGGTCTGGGGCTAAGTTCTTGTTCTCCTAATAATCAATAATGTCTCCAGCCAGCCTGAGATAAGAGAAACATGTAAAGTTCATCCCTGTCATCGTTCAGGTTAAGGCCAGCTCAAATCCTAATGAGAATCAATATATTTCTCAAAATTTTTGGAATGAATTTTAGATTAGAAGTGTTGCATCCCTGTACCCTTCAAATTATGAAAGGTATTTTTATCACCCCCATAACTTGTCTCCTTGATAGGGCCCCTTATACACTTTGTGCTTAATTTTGTAGAGCTATCTGTATGCTTTTGATTTACTAATAAACAATTATGGATATACACTTTAAGAGAAGGTGTCAGGGAACAGAAACTGATTGCCCCGAGTACCCAAATATGAAAAACCAAAAGGAGAACAGAAATTGAATTGCTGATATTTTGCTTCCGTGAGAATCAAGTTTACTTGTATTTATAATCTGTGTTTTCTTTCATGGTTTGAGTGATTTTTACTAAATGATTTTATTAGACATGAACCAAATGTTTGCTTAGGGATTTCATGCCCAAATTTGTGCTGATTCTATGGGAATATTTTACGAGGTTTCTTATTTCCCTTTAAAATATATCGTGTAAGCAGATGTAGCTGCTGAGTTCTGACTTTTTATGTTGTTATTTGTTACTACTTTTTTAAAATCTCCTGCTTTTGAAACTGTAGCATGTATGAAGGAAGGAAGGAGTACTGGTGTTTGTTATACTTGTTCCTTTTGAAGCCATGTGGCAGCTTTTTATCATTATAGGGCATGGTCTGGAGGCTGGGAAAATAGAATATGCCACTTAAAGCTGAGTCTAGAATCTATTATTCTTTTCTCTACCAATGCTTTCTCTCTGTTTTGAATCTAGGTTCTTTCGCATCCTTCTCAGTCAACAAATATTTCTTGAACACTTGCTATGGGCCAGACATTGTTCTAGACACTAAAGATACAAGGGGCAGCCAAGGTCCCAGACTCTTGTTCTAGAAAGAAGAAACAGGAAATTGGGGGGAGGGGGGGGAAGAGGTTAAAAAAAAAAGCATATTAATAGATAAATAATTTCAGATGGTTAAAAATTGCAGATAATAATAATAATGAAACAAGGTCATTGGAGAGACTGCAGTCAAGGAAATTGAGGAGGAGGAGACATTTAAGCTGAGACTTGAGCAATAAAAAGGAGCCAGCCATTCAAAGATGTCAGGATGAGTTTTCTAGGAAATGGGCCAAGCTAGTGAAAAGGCCCAAATGGGGAATGAACCAGACTCATTCAAGGACCTAAAGAAGACCAGGAGCATAGTAAGGAAGGATTTTATTTCAATTGCATGGAAAAACATGAATTGAAATAGGGTGAGAATGGAAGCAGGAAGGCTAATTAAGAGCCTACTGGAATGTGTCAGAAAAGTAAGAATGGTGGCTTTCACTGAGAGGACGGTGACAGCTGGCAAGCGGTGGGCAAATTGGGAATATGTTTTGGAGGCAAACCTTATAGAACTTGCTGTGAACTAAATGTAAGGAATGAGAATAAGGTAAAATGATTCGGGTTATTTGGTCTGAGCCACCTGGTAGATGGCGGTGCCTTTTGCTAAAATGGGCAAGGCTGGAGGTGGAGCCATGTTAGAAGGTACAAGAACATCAAGAAGTCTTTTTCAACATGTTAAATTTGTGATACATATTAGATTCCAAGTGGAGATGTCAAAACAACAGGAGACGATGCAATTGAGATGTCCAGTAGAGAAGTCAGGCTTTAGGTTGAAGGCTCATCCATAGATGGATGGTAGGCGAAGCCATGAGATTAGATGAAATCTTCAAGTGTGAAAGAATAAATAGATAAAAGAAGAAAGGCGGGTCAAGGATCAAGCCCTGGGGCTCTCAACTTCTCTTTCTGGGAACTTGAAAGTAAAAAGTTACGTATTTGGTTGACCCTTTAACAAAGAGAGCTATGTAAGTACAAAGTTAGAGTTACAACAGATATCTTAGATATATAAAAAAAGCAAACTTTGTTTGACAATTCATGCATGTGGTATTTGTTTTTGAAAATACTCAGCTATATGTGAACCATTTCCCATAAAAACAAATAAAGATGCTGCTTTATTACCACACGTTGACCTTCTACTAATCATAACCAGATCTGGAAAAAACACAAAGGAGTGAATTTGGTTTCTTTGAACGCTAGAGGGAGATATTTTTACCTGTAGATCACAAAGCAAAATCTCGCCTTTTTTCATACGGAGTTATTCATACTATAGAATCATAGAATATTTTATATTTTGAGACTTTTGCAATTATCAAGAAATATAGTCATATATATTAGGATTGAAACAAACTACATATGTACAGGAAGTAACCAGATTTCTTTAACCAGATTTTACTAAAAGGCTGTTTCATATCTGCTAGTGATATGCTCTATTTTCAAACAATACTTAAGCGTTTTTCTTTTGAACAATATGCAACAGTATATAAGTATGCTAACTTTTATTTGAAATAAACATCAGCTCTTCCTCCCTGGGAATTCTGGCAATGTGCTATTGTAAGCAAAAATGCCAAAAGCTTTAACTCTCAGCCTTCTATTTACGGACACGAGAATGTGTTATTGCACTTTATACTGTCCAGTGTTTTTCAGATAGTTCAAAGTCATTGACAGTGAGTTCATTCTGGACTTCGTACTTGCTCAATAAAATGCTTTTTTATATCGCATAGCTAGATAGCGTTTTCATAGTTGCTTGGGGCAACAAGAAAACTTTCTCTTTATTTACTTTGGTAATCTTTCCAAAGAATGTACTGCAAGGTATACTCTTTTCCTGATCAAAGTTTGAGTGTAAGCCCTATCCAACAATTCTTTGCCTACCAAATACTTTATTTGACCTTGTAACTAACTTTATAAGTCATCCTGTCTGTACGTTCAACACTGAAGTGCTTCTGGTGATTAAAGAAAAAAAAGGCCTTCCTATCTCTACAGAAGGAGTACGGTATAGGAGAAACGACTATTTTCTGGAATCAGAGCTGATATGAATCATGATTTTGTCTCTACTGATTGACAAAAGTGAGCAAGTTACTTTGTATGTCTGAGCTATCATTGTCTTTTCTCTAAATTGGGATTGCAATCTTTTAAAATGGTTGTGGGAATTAATTCAGATGATGTATGAAAAGCGTCTAGTTTAGTTCCCAATAAAAAGTAGGAATTCAAAGTTCTTTGCTCTTCCATTTCCTTCCATCTGAAATTCTTTGTAAAGTGACCTTATAAAGCATATGCTCATAGATTATATGTTCTGAAGTATTTGTCAAGTGCTGGTGATGTGTACAGAATGTGACCTCGGACACATTTTGTAAGTCAATCTTAAAATGTAGTCAGAGCTGTATTGCCTGGTATTCTACACAGCTAAGCCAGACACAGGACCTTATCATGTGATCAAGCACTCCTAAATATGGGCTTGTGGGTGGGAAGGGAAAGAGGGCAGGAGGCAACTGTAGGTCAGGCTAGGACTGCTGTCCTTGAAAAGGATGGCTTTCCCTTTCCTTTCACAAATGTAAATTCCACCTCCTCACCACCATAGAGATCCATTTCCAATCCTCCTTTCCCCAAGAGACGTTCCCAGCATATCTAGACTCCTCTTCAATCATTTATAACATTTATACAATTCAATCATCTGGCAATTCATTCCTTGTATTCCTACTTAACTATTTCATTAATATGTGTGTCCCCATCCAAATAGGTTCTTATAAGGTAGCAATTATGTTATGTTTCTTTAAACTTCACTTTATCACATTTCACAGCGTTCTACATGAAGTAGACATTCAATTAATATTTGAATGTATTCCCATGTCAGTTTTTGTTCAACTTACTTTTTCACATAAAGTTTGACAATAAAACTAATCAAGGCTCAAAAATAAGTGTGTATGTATAATTTGAGCCATTTTACCGATAGCATCAGAAAATTACCTTTTTCTTTAAACTATGGATTCTTAAAAATATATACAAAAGGTATAACATATCATGCTCATGTTTGTACATTTTACTCTAGTACCCATGCAATGGTTTTTGCTGTGTGTTCGCTTTCAGATGGAACAAGATTATAGTTCCCGTGATGTAGTGGCCATCATTTACAGACATCATTTAACAAGGAGAGGGTGTGATAAACATTTTCATGACCTGCTGGCACTATTTCTCTTATAAAACATTCAGACAAATCTTATTGTTCCTAAAAATCTATGAATGATAAAATTTGACACTCATGAAACTCTGAGATTGGTTTATACAACTTTCCATTCTTCCATACGCAGAGCTGAAATAGAAGTTAAAATTTTATTATAATTTATTATCCACACTGCAGAATAAAATGATATTGAACCTGGAATTAGAATGCTCTTCAAGGGCAAAAAAGGATAAAAAAAAAGCCCACATGAGATAGATCCCCTGTTTCCCAGGTGCCAGTCAATAACACAGAAAAGTAATAATGCTAATCTTTACTGGCTGCTACTTTAGCAGCTGTGTGGCATACTTGCAGTGGGTATTCTGCTTTTGGGGCCCACTCACTCCTCTGAGGAGTACCTAGGTAAGAGTCCATGTACTTCCAGAAAATAGTGTGTCCAATTGCCTACATGATTTCCCCCTTTAGTTCTCCGCCTGACCATCAACTGTGGTTGATCACTCCAAAACTCTCTTCCCCAAAATTTAGCTTTACATTCAGCCTCAGTCTAGGCTCATCTTATTGGATCTATCTTGATTTTTCCCCTGTCATTAATGTCATTACCTTTTCATAGAAACATCATACAGCTCACACATTCTTTCTAGTCCTGACATTTTAAATTTATTTATTAATAATTTTTTGTTAGAGAAGCTGTGAATTTACATAAATAGCATGGATAAAACATAGAATACAGAGTTCCCATATACCACCGTATTACTAACACCTAGCCCCATGAAAAAGCATAGCTGTACTATGAACTATTATTTACAATAGGGTGCACTATGTTGAACAGTCCTGTTTTTTCTTTTAATTTTTATTCCAGTAACATATATATGACCTAAAATTTCCCCTTTTAGCCACAATCACATATATAATTTAATGCTGTTTATTGCAGTCACAATGTTGTGCTACCATCACTACAATCTATTACCAAAACTTTACAATTAACCCACATAGAAAATTGTACAATTTAAGCATTAAATCTCCATTCCCTACCCCAGTTCAGCCCCTGGCAATATTCTAGAATCTGACTCTATGAATTTGCTTCCTCTAGTGATTTCATACCAGTGAGTTCATACAAAATTTATCCTTTTGGGTCTGGCTTATTTCATTCAGCATGATATCTTCAGGTTTCATCCATGTCATTGTATAAATCAGAACTTTCTTCTCTTTTAAAGCTAAATTATATTCCATTGTATATGTATATACAATATATATATATATATATACATATATATATATATATATACTAAATTTTGTTTAGCCATTCATTGGTTGATGGACACTTGGGTTGCTTCTATCTTTTGGTGATTATGAATAATGCCACTATGAATATCTGTGTGCAAATATATGTTCGTGTCCCTGCTTTCAATTCTTTGGGGTATATATCCAATAGTGGGATTGCTGGGTCATATGGTAATTCTGTACTTAGCTTTCTGAGGAACTGTCAGATCCTCTTCCACAGCTGCTGCACTATTTTACATTCCCACCAGTAATAAATGAGTGTTCCTATTTCTCCCATTGAGTAGGTTGTCTTTTCACTTTCATGATAAAGCCCTTTGATGCACAAAAAATTTTGATTTTGATGAGGTTCCATTTATCTAATTTTTTTTCTTTTGTTTCTTGTGCTTTGGGTATAAAGTCTAAGAAACCATTGCCTAATCCAAGATCCTAAAGACAAACCATGCTGTTTTGACCAATGTAGCTTTGTAGTAAGTTTTAAAGTCAGGAAGTATGAGTCCTCTGACTTCATTCTTTTTCAAGATATTTTTGACTATTTGGGGCCCCTTATCCTTCCAAATAATATCCTTCCAAATAAATTTTCTAATTGGATTTTCCATTTCTGCAAAGTAAACTATTGCAACTTTGATTGGGATTGAGTTGATCTGTAAATAATTTTGAGTAGAATTGACAACTTAACAATATTTAGTCTTCCAGTTCATAAGCATAGAGTGTCCCTCCATTTATTTAGATCTTTGATTTCTTTTAGTAAAGTTTTGTTGTTTTCCATATATAAGTCCTTTACATCCTTGGTTAAGTTTATTCTTAGATATTTGATTCATTTAGATGGTATATTTTTTTTTGCTAAATTTTGTCCTCAGATTGCTCATTAAAAGTGTATAGCAACACTACTGATTTTTGTGTGTTGATCTTGTACCCTGACACTGGTGAATTCATTTATTAGCTTAAGAAACTTTCTTGTAACATTTTCACACCTTTCTATATATAGGATCATGTCCTCTGCAAATAGTGAAAGTTTTACTTCTTCCTTTCCAATTTAGATGTCTGTTCTAGTTTGCTAGCTGCCAGAATGCAATATACCAAAAATGGAATGGCTTTTAAAAGGGGGAATTTAATAAGTTGCTAGTTTACACTTCTAAGGCTGTGAAATTTTCCAAATTAAAACAATCTCTAGTTATAACTGGCCTGCTGAAATCTTATATTTCTTCTAGAGTCAGTGTAGGTTGTTCATGTCTTTCTAGGAATTTGTTCATTTCATCTGGGTTACCTAACTTGCTGGCATTGAGTAGTTCATAAAACCCTCTTATGAACTTTCTTACTTTTATGGGGTCAGTAGGAATGTCCCCCATCTGATTTGTGAGTACTTATTTGTGTCCTCTTTCTTCTTTTCGTTGTCAAACTGATTAAAGATTTTTCAATTTTATTGATCTTTTCAAAGAAACGTCTTTTGGTATTATTAATTCTCTTTACTGTTTTTTAATTCTCTATTTCATTTATTCCTGCTTTAATCTTAGTTATTCCTTCTATTCTGCTTTCTTTGTTGTTTTCCTAGTTCCTTCAGGTGTGCAGTTAAGTCTTTGATTTTAGCTCTTTCTTTTTTTTTAAAGAAGTGCTTAGGTAGTTAGGGCTATATATTCCCTCTCAGCACTATTTCACTGCATCCCATATGTTTTGATATGTTGTATTTTACTTTCATTTGTCTCAAGATATTTACTGATGTCTCTTGTAATTTCTTCTTTGACCCACTGGTAGTTTAAGAGAGTGTTTTTTTTTTTTAAATTTTTTTATTAATTAAAAAAAATTAACTAACACAACATTTAGAAATCATTCCGTTAAGAGAGTGTTTTTTAACATGCATATATTTGTGGATTTTTCAGTTTTCTTCCTGTTATTGATTATAGGTTCATTTTATTATGGTCAGAGAAGATGCCTTCTATAATTCAATCTTTTTCAATTTATTGAAACTTGTTTTGTGACTGAAAATGTGGTCTATTCTGTAGAAAAATCTATGTGCATTTGAGAAAAATTTATATCCTGCATTTTGGGGTGCAGTGTTCTGTATATGTCTGTGAAGTTTAGTTCATTTATCATATTTTTCAAGTTCTCTGTTTCTTTATTGATCTTCTGTCTAGATGGTCTGTCTATTGGTGAAAGTGGTATACTGAAGCCTTCAACTATTATTGTAGAGATATCTATTTCTCCCTTCAGACTTTGCCATTGTTATCCTTGTGTATTTTAGGGCATCTTGGGTATTGCATAAATATTTATTTTTGGTGATTTGACCCTTTTATTATTAATATATATTGTCCTTCTCTGTCTCTTGTAATAGCTTTTTTTTAAAAAAAAATGTTTATTAAGAAATCTTCACACGCATTTAGTCCATCCATAGTATATAATCAATGGCTTACAAAATCATCACATAGTTGTGTATCCATCACCATGATCATTTCTAGAACATTTGCATCACTCGAGAAAAATAAATGAAAATGAAAAACCTCATATATTCCATATCCATTACCTGTCCCACTCATGACCACTAGTATTTCAATTTACCCAATTTTTTTACCCTTTATCCTTTCCTATTATTTATTTATTTGTTTATTTATTTAGCTATCATTTATTTATTTTCAGCGCATGGCCGGGAATCGAACCGGCATCTCCTGCATGGAAGGTGAGCATTCTCACTGAACCACCCGTGCACCCTATTTATTTTTTTATCCTTATTTTTCTACTCATCTGTCCATACCCTGGATAAAAGGAGGATCAGACACGAGGTTTTCACAATCACATGATCACACTGTAAAAGCTATATAATTATACAATCATCTTCAAGAATCAAGGCTGCTGGAACACAGCTCAGTTATTTCAGGTACTTCCCTCTACCACTTTAATACATCATAAACTAAAAAGGGATATCTATATAATACATAAGAACAATCTCCAGGATAACTTCTCAACTCTGTCTGAAATCTCTCAGCCACTGAAACTTTATTTTGTATCATTTCTCTCTTCCCCCTTGTGGTCAAGAAAGCTTTCTCAATTCCATGATTCTGGCTGCTGGCTCATCCCAGGTGTCCCATCCCATGCAGCCAGTGAGATTTACACCCCTGGGAGTCATGTCCCACATAGTAGGGAGGGCAGTGAGTTCACCTGCCACGTAGGCTTAGAGAGAGAGGCCACATCTGAGCAACAAAAGAGATTCTCTGGGGTGACAGACATGATTATAGGTAGGCTTAGCTTCTCTTTCTCAGGAATAAATTTCGCAGGGGCAAACCCCAAGATTGAGGGTTCAGCCGATTGAATTCGTTATTCCCATTGCTTGCTAGAATATCAAGAATTCCCCATATGGGAAAGTTTAATATTTCCTCCTTTCTCTCCAGTCCCCCAAGGGGACTTTTCTAATACATTTTTATTCTCTGCTCAAATTATTCTGGGATACATCAGGGCATCATACTAACCTATACAAACTAACAAGATCTCATGCCTTATTCAAGATTCCATGTAATTATGGTGTTCAAATAAACTGACTATACAAGTTAAATTGGATAATGTGCTACTGAAAATAAAAATTTTACACCAAATGAAAATCTCTGCCTTTGGTCTCATACAGAAATTGAAGGTTTAAAATATAACCCATATCATCATTTACCCTGTATTCTGATTTACCTTAGTCCTATCTAGATCAGCTCATTTATATCTCTAGTCAACATCTGATCATTATTTCGACTTTTTAAATAGTTGCTGTATGGGATAATGCTGACTGTCATAGTTTCAGTGCTCTAACTCTGAGTCTCAGGTGTCACATAAAACCCGAAGTTTCAGGAAACAACCAGGTTGTACATAAATAGCTCAGTATCTCAGAATTTAGAAATAACAGTTACAACTCCTGAATATATGTGACCGCTGCAAAAGCTCACAATCTAGGACCCTTTACAATAGGCCCCAACTTGATAACCCATTCTCTCAACTTCAATTCTCTAGTTGCTTTATATTTTTAAAAGGAATGACCTCAATGAGTTTAATTGCCTTCTCGTACCCAAAGGATATATACATAAATTAACAGGAGAAAATGATATCTTTCTAGGTTAAGCCATTGGTATAATTAGTAGAAGCAATAAATAGAAACTAACTCTCAGAATTATTCTGTTTTCAGTGAAATTAAGCATGTTATCATTATCACTATGGTTTATGTAATATTCCTTATTTTTGTTTTTGTAACTTTTTCTCTGTAAAATAGCACATTTCATTTTAAAATGTATGTAAAAAAGCATAAGAAAGTAAATTGAAAAATCATCTTTAGGCCTACTACTCTATCACTTCCAATGCTTTTGTATTCTTTCAGTCTATGGATTCATATCTACCTATCCATCTACCTATCTATTATGTATCTACTACCAGATAAAACCATATCCATTATTATCATGCGACTTTTTTCATATTTAATCATAAACCATAAGCATTTTCCTTAATTACGTGGTATAAACCTCTTTAACTTGAATTAAAAATTCTAAATTTTCTCTCAGCTTTAACTTCTTCAGCCAGAGTAACTTCATTTCCTTTACCACTTTCTAAACCTGCATTATTTGGGGAAGGGGTATTCATCTCCGATAATCTGAGTTCTTAATAACCCTTTCTTAGAATGCTTTATAGTGATTTGTATATGATATTTTCCAGTTTGCTAATGATAATAATCCTCTTCCCACATAACCATCTGTCTTTCTCCCTTGTACTAATATTTCTTTTAGGAACACATCAGATTATTAGCTAAGAGGAGTTCTAGATGTAAACTAGCACGTATACTGTTACACAGTTCACTCATGGCTAATATGAACATACATTAAAGTATTCTAGCAAATCTAGGATATTTTTTCTGACACATATTTTCCATAACATATGAAAAGTTCCTGGCTTTACAATTTGGATTTATTAAAGCCAGATATTTGGGGGTGGAGGTAGACTAGAAGTCATACCACGTGGAGGCCCTCTGTATTGGGGCAATTGGGTTGGAATAGTTTATGTGATGGTCCAAAAGTGTCCACTGGTTCCGGTATGTATTGTTACTGAGAAGTCAGCAATTGTTCTACACATTAGTCACCTGAATATAATGTATTTTCTCTGGTTGTTTTTTTGGCATGCAAAGGTCTAGCTGCTTTAATACTTTTTATTTTTCATTGGCTTTAAGAAATTTGAATATGCAGTGACTTTCTTCATATTTGCCAATTTTCTTGGTTTATATTTTTTCATCAAATTTGAGAAGTATTTGTCCAGTATTTCTTCAAATACCCATTTGCTCCAGTTTGTTCTCTCTCCTTCTGATAATCCATTTGATAATATACGGTGCATGTTAGCCTGCTTGATATCACCCCATAGGTCACTGAAGCTCTATTAATTTATTTTCAGTCTTTACTCTCCATACTTCAATTTGGATAGTTGCTGTGCCCCATCTTCAAGTTTACAGACTTTTTCTTCTACACTGTGAAACCTTCATTTCATATACTGTATTTTTAAGTTCTAGAATTTTGATTTGATTTTTCCAATTCCCTTTCTTGGTTGAGATTAGCATTTGTTCTCTTAATATGTCCATATTTTCCTTTAAATCCTTGAAAATATTTTTAATAGTGGTTCTAAATTCCTATCTGCTAATACCATCATCACTGCTATTTCTTGTTTTATTTCTATTGACCTATTTCTTTTTTCTGAATGTTTGTTTGGGAAGAGCATAGTTGGCGATTAGTATAACCTCTACATTAGGTCCTTGGTCTGTTCGGTTGGAACTACCATAGTGAGGAAAGCCAACTGGAAGTCTCTGACCCCCACCCACAACCCACCAAGATGATCTATCAACACTAGTATCAATTCCAGGGTGGTAGATGGCAGAAATTAGTGCCACTCTTAAGGATCTAAAGGGAGAATCTTTTGCCAGGGCTCACAGTAAAAGTCCCATTGAATTATAAGCTATGAATTCTGCTGGGGTATTTTGGGCAAAAATGAAATGCTTAAGATTAAAAAGAGGACTGTTGGGTGCATGAGTGGTTCAGTGGTAGAATGCTTACCTTCCATGCAGGAGACCCAGGTTTGATTCCCAGACCACCCCTCAACACCCCCCCCCAAAAGGACTATAAATACAATTGAAGCAAATATTAAAATATTAGAAGAAAAATTTATGAATAAATCCATGTCCACAATTTGAAAACCTAAATGATATGGACAAATTTCTAGAAACAGGGAACTTACCAAAACGGACTCAAGAAGAAACAGAGGACAGGCAGGGCAAGATGGCAGCACAGGGAGGTGTGCAATTTAGGTAGTCCTCTAGAGTAGCTAGTAAATAGCTAAGAACTGTCTGGAACAAATATCTGAGGGACATCCAAGACCAGACACACTGTACATTGGTCTGGAATGGGTGGAAGGGCCGAGATCACAGCACAAAACTGTAAGTAAACCTCCCAAACTGTGGAGACTGGTGCCCCTCATGCACTAGCACAACAGGTTACTGGAGATACTTCCCATGGGAAAAAGAAGCAGCTCTCTACTAGAAGAAAGGGAAGATAGCTCAATCAAGCTCCCATTGTGGTTTCAAGAACAGATTTGGATGGTTGAATACAAGCTCCAAGCAGAGATAAACCAGAGAAAGCAGGAAAGACCTGTCTGCCTGTGATCTCTCCTGGCAGAGAGGAGATGGGGCTGATGGAGAAAAAAAAAAGCAGATGCTTTTGAAGTTGTTTGAGCTCAGAATACTGGAATAGGGCTATGCCTAAAGAAAAGGGACACATAGAACCAGGTACCAACTCTGGCTCTTGACTGGCCAACTCTGGGGGCTGGGAACTGGCTCTAAAAGAGATTTTATTTTTAATTCTTTCTTCTAAAGTATCCTAAGTAGCTCACTAGAGAAAGCTCAAGCATTTTCACTTGTCAGCACTGACCCAGATAAGGGCAGGGTTAAGATAGGTCTGAGAGACAAAGTGACAAGTCAGGTGAAGGAGATAACTCCCTCAAGGGCATATCTTCCCCAAGAAAAGGGAGGCAGGCCCCAGCTTAAGTGGTGGCCCTCCTTCAGAGAATTCATACCCCAGGGGCTGGGAATCAGAAACAGCCTAAGCGTGCCTTCCACCTCAGCCTTTGTCTCAACGATGCCCAAGGAAGGCTAAGAATTAAAGGCTACTCATGACTTTACACTGGCAGGAGTTGAGGGCTGACAAGCATCACCTGTTAGATAGGACAGGAAAAGCACAGAGTCTAGAGGCTCCACAGGAAGTCAGATAACCTGCTGGGCCTCATCCTCAGGGAAACTTGATACTGATTTCAATCTCCTCCTAAGACCTGGGCCTGCCTTGTCAGGCAAAATCTGATTGCTGTTGATAATATCTGAGGAAGACCCTCCTCATAAAAAGATCCATATAGGCAAGGCAAGAAACAGAAACATAAGAGCTGACAAATTCTGATCATTTAAACAGAAGCTATGCTAGAGATCTAGAATAAATTGAACTGAATGCCAAAGAACAGATGGGGAACAAAGCCAACAAACAAGAAAATGCTAGGTCATCTTTTATGTAAAAATGACCTCCAGAAAAAATAAACAAGGATTTCAGATGCCTAGATACCAGCAAAACATTACAAATCATACTAGGAAAAATGAAGATATGGCCCAGTGAAAGGAACAAACTGACACTTTATAGGAGATAAAGGAGTTGAAATGACTAATAAGATTTCCAAACAAGTATGCTAAATCAATTAAAAAATCAAGCCAATGAGTTGAGGGAAGAAATAGCAAAAGAGATGAAAGATATAAAGAAGACATTGAGAGGAGGTGGGGCAAGATGGTTGCTTAGTAAGGTGTGGAATATAGTTCATCCTCCAGAGCAGCTAGTGAATAGCCAGGAACAGCAGAGAACAATTGCTGGAGCCACATCAGTGATTGAACACACAGAGTACACTAGTCTGAACAAGCTGGACTGGCTGCAAACCCACACAGAACTGTAATTCCCCCAAGCTATGGAGGCCAGTGCCCTCGCCAACAGACATGGCAGTCTGATTCCCTGAGGGGAAAGGAAACAGGCTTTACTAGCAGCAAAGGCTTACCTCAGCCAAGTTCCAATTGCAGAATTAAATAACAGATTCTGACTACTGAAAATAGCCCCCCCCTCCCCTCAGATAAACCTGGAATAAGAGAAAGGTAGTAGGAGTTTTTTCCCTGGCAGAGAGAGAGCAGGACTGATGGCAAAAAAACAAAACAAACAAACAAACAAAAGAGGCTTTTTGAGTTATACAACATAAAATACTTGCAAAGGGCTGGACCCTTAAAAAAGGGGGGCACATAGAGCCTGGAGATACATAGAACCACATACCAACTTAAGCTCTTGACTGATAAAACCTGAGGAGCAGGATTTTTTTTTTTGCTTTGCCTCTACTACTTAATAGCTCACTAGATACGACTGCAAGTCTTCTTAGTCTCCAGCACTGCCACAGGCAAGGGCAGAATTGAGCTTCTCTGAGAGACAAAGTAACTAGTCAGGTGAAAGGAGTTAAACCATTAAAGGCTATACCTTCCCCAAAAGAAATATGGGGCCCAGCTCAAGTGGAATCCCTCCCTCAAGAAATTCAGGCCCCGGGGACTGGAAAACTGAAGCAATTAATGCCAACCTACAACCTCACCTCTGTTTCAACAATGCCCCCAGCAGGAGAGTCTGCTAAAGTTATAGGTACCACACCACTTTACACTGGTGAGAAGCCATGGGCAGACAAGTACCACATGCTGGGCAGGATAGGAAAAGCACAGAGTCTAGAGGCTTCATAGGAAAGTTTGTCAAACTGCTGGGTCTCCCCTCAGGGAAAACTGATGCAGGCAACTCTTTCCTCCTGAGAGGAGGCCAGTCCAGTCTGGGAAAATCTGAATGGGGTCTGTAATATCTGAGGAGATCCTCCTCAAAAAAAAAAAGTTTTCATATAAGCAGGGCAAGAAAGAGAAAAACAAGAACTGAAAAATTCCTATCAGTTAAACAGAACCTATGCTAAAGGCCTAGAATAAGTTGAACTGAATGTAAAAGAACAGATAGAGAACAAAGTCATCCAGCAAGAAAATCCTAGAAAAAAAACTGTGAAAACATCCTCCAGAATAAGCTAATTAAGAAAATCAAATGCCTAGACACAGTAAAAAATAATGAGTCATACTAGGAATATTGAAGATATGGCCCAATCAAAGGAACAAACCAACAATTCATATGAGATACAGGAGTTGAAACAACTAATTCAGGATGTTCGAACAGACATGGAAAATCTCATCAAAAATCAAATCATTGAGTTGAAGGAGGACACAAAGAAGGTATTAGACAAACAAAAAGAAGAAATCAAAAGGTTGAAAAAACAAATTACAGAACTTATGGGAATGAAAGGCACAGTCAAAGAAATAAAAAAAAACAGTGGAAACCTACAACAATAGATTTGAAGAGGCAGAAAAAAGGATTAGTGAACTAGAGGACTGGACATCTGAAATCTGAAACTAAAAAGAACAGATAGGGAAAAGAATGGAAAAATATGACCAGAGTCTCAGGGAATTGAATGACAACATGAAACATAAACTATGTGTTGTGGGTGTCCTAGAAGGAAAAGAGAAGGGAAAAGGAAATGAAAGACTAATGGAGGAAATAATTACTGAAAATTTCCCATCTCTCATGAAAGACAGAATATTACATATCCAAAAAGTGCAATGTGCCCCAAACAGAATGGATCCAAATAGACATACTCCCAGACACTTACTAATCAGACTGTCAGATGTCAAAGAGAAAGAGAAAATTTTGAAAATAGCAAGAGAAAAGCAATCTATCACATACAAGGGAAACCCAATAACAAAATGTGTGGATTTCTCAGCAGAAACCATGGAGGGAAGAAGGCAGTGGTATGATATATTTAAGATTCTAAAAGAGAAAAACTTCCAATCAAGAATTCTATGTCCAGCAAAATTGTCCTTCAAAAATGAAGGGGAAATTAAAACATTTTCAAACAAGCAATCACTGAGAGAATTTTTGACCAAGAGACTGGCTCTGCAAGAAATACTACAGGGAGCACTACAGGAAGATAGAAAAAGGCAGGAGAGAGAGGTGTGGAGAAGAGTGTAGAAATGAAGACTATCAGTAAAGGTAAAAAGATAAAACACAAAACAAAAGAAAACTAGATATGACATATAAAATCCAAAAGGTAAAATGGTAGAAGAAAGTACTGCCTTTACAGTAATAACACTAAATGTTAATGGATTAAACTCCCCCATCAAAAGAATAGATTGGCAGATTGGATTAAAAAAAAACAGGACCCATCTATTTGTTGTCAACAGGAGACTCATTTTAGACCCAAGGACAAAAATGGCTGAAAATGAAAGAGTTGGAAAAGATATTTCCTGCAAACAACAATCAAAAAAGAGCAAGAGTAGCTTTACTAATATTCAGATAAATTAGACTTGAAAGGTAAAACAATTAAAAGAGACAAAGAAGGACACTATGTATTAATAAAAGGAACAATTCAACAAGAAGACATAACAATCATAAATATTTATGCACCAAGCCAGAGTGCTCCAAAATGCATGAGGCAAACACTGAAGGAAGAAATAGACACATCTACCATAATAGTTGGAGACTTCAATTCCCTGTTTTCATCAATGGATACAACATCTAGGCAAAGGATCAATTAAGAAACAGAGAATTTGGACAATACAATAAATGAACTATACGTAACAGACATTTACAGAACACTACACCCCACAATAGCAGGATATACCTTTTTCTGAAGTGCTCATGGATCATTCTCAATGGTAAACCATATACTGGGTCACAAAACACGTCTCAATAGATTTTAAAAATTGAAATAATAGAAAACACCTTCTCAGATTATAAACAAATTAAGCTGGAAATCAATAAGAGGCAGAGGGCCAGAAAATTCACAAATATATGGAGGCTAAGCAACACATTCTTAAACAACCAGTGGGTAAAGGAAGAAATTACAAGAGAAATGAGTAAATATCTTGAGGCAAATGAAAATGAAAACACAACATATCAAAATTCATGGGATGTGGCAAAAGCAGTGCAAAGAAGAAAATTTATTGCTTTAAATGCCTATAGTGAAAAAGAAGAAAGAGCAAAAATCAAGTAATTAACTATTTGCTTGGAAGAACTAGAGAAAGAACAGCAAACTAGCCCCAAAGCAAACAAAAAGAAAGAAATAACAAAGATTTAGAGAAGAAATAAACAAAATTGAGAACATGGACACAATCAAGAAAATCAACAAAACCAGAAATTGGTTCTTTGAGAAAATCAATAAAATTGATATACACTTAGCTAGGTTGACAAAAAGAAAAAGAGAGAGGATGCAAATAAATAAAATCAGAAATGGAAGAGGAAACATAACTGCTAACCCCACAGAAATAAAGGAGGTAATGAGAGGGTACTATGAGCAACTATATGCCAATAAACAGAAAACGTAGATGAAATGGACAGCTTCATAGAAAAGCATGAGCAACCAACATTGACCTGAGATGAAATAGATGACCTCAACAAACCAATCACAAGTAAAGAGATTGAATCAGTGATCAAGAAGCTCCAAAAAAGAAAATTCTAGGACCAGATGGCTTCACATATGAATTCCAACAAGAATTCAAGAAAAACTAGTATCAATCCTGTGCAAACTCTTCAAAAAAATCGAAGAGGAGGGAAGGCTACCTAACAAATTTTATGAAGCCAACATCACCCTCATACCAAAATCAGACAAATATGCTATAAGAAAAGAAAATTACAGACCAATCTCTTTAATGAATATAGATACAAAAATCCTCAACAAAATACTTGCAAATAAAATCCGGCAGCACATTAAAAGAATTATACAACATAACCAAGTGGGATTTATTCCAGGTATGCAAGGATGTTTCAACATAAGAAAATCAATTAATATAATACACCATGTTAACAAATCAAAGCAGAAAATCAAGGCAAACAAATCATGCCACATCCCATGAATTTTGATATGTTGTGTTTTCATTTTCATTTGCCTCAAGATATTTACTGATTTCTCTTGTAATTTCTTCTTTGACCCACTGGTTGTTTAAGAGTGTGTTGTTTAGCCTCCATATATTTGTGAATTTTCTGGCCTTCTCCCTCTTATTGATTTCCAATTTAATTCATTTATAATCTGATTTGTTTATAATCTGATTACATTCATTTCAAATCCAATCAAAGATGATTCACCTTAAATCATCTTGATTGATGCAGAAAAGACATCTGACAAAATTTAACATCTTTTCTTGATGAAAACACTTCAAAGGCTAGGAATAGAAGGGAACTTCTGCAACATGATAAAAGAAATACATGAAAAACCACAGTTATCATCATCCTCAGTGGGGAAAGACTGAAAGCTTTCCCCCTAAGATCAGGAACAAGATGAGGATGTCCACTGTTGCCTTTGTTATTCAATATTGTGCTGAAAGTTCTAGCCAGAGCAATTAGACAAGAAAAAGAAATAAAAGGCATCCAAATTGGAAAGGAAGAAGTAAAACTCTCACTGTTTGCAGATGATATGATACTATATGTTGAAATCCCCCAAATCCACAGCAAGGCTACTAGACCTAATAAGTGAGTACAGCAATGTGGCAGGGTACAAGATCAACACCCAAAAAACAATAGTGTTTCTATACACTAGTAATGAGCAACCTGAGGAGGGAATCAAGAAAAAAATTCCATTTACAATAGCGACCAAAATAATAAAATATTTAGGAATAAATTTAACCAAGGATACAAAAGACCTATACACAGAAAACTCCAGGAAATTGTTGAAGGAAATCAGGGAAGACTTAAATAAATGGAAGGGCATACCATGTTCATGGATTGGAAGACTAAATATAATTAATTCTGATTATATTAATTATATTATATAACTAATTCTAAATAATTCTACCCAAATTGATTTATAGATTCAACACAATACCAATTAAAACCCTAAAACTTACTTTGCAGAGATAGAAAAACCAATAACCAAATTTATTTGGAATGAAAGAGTGCCCTGAATAGCTAAAAATATCTTGAGAAAGAAAAATGAAGTGGGTGGTTTCACACTACCTGACTTTAAAGCGTATTATGAAGCTACAGTGGTTAAAACACCATGGTACTGGGTTAAAGATATATTGACCAATGAAATCAAATTGATTGCTCAGATGTAGACCCTCTCATCTATGGATAATTGATGTTTGATAAGGCAGTCAAGTCAACTCACCTAAGATAGAGCAGCCTCTTCAATAAATAGTGCTTGGAGAACTGGATATCCATATGCAAAAGAATGAAATAAGATCCATATCTCACACCCTATGCAAAAATGAACTCAAAATGGATCAAAGACCTAAACATTAGAGCTAAGACCATAGAACTTTCAGAAGAAAATGTAAGGAAATATCTTATAAAACTTGTAATAGGAGGTAGTTTCCTAGATCTTACACTCAAGGCCAAAGAACTTTGTCAAGAAAGTAAAAGGCAGCCTAGGCAATGGGAGACAATATTTGGAAACCACATATCAGATAAGCATTTAGTATCCAGAATATATAAAGAGATTCTTCAACTTAACAGCAAAAAGACAAACAACCCAATTAAAAAATGAGTAAAAGACATGGACAGACACTTTTACAAAGAGAAATACATATGCCTCAAAAACACATGAAAAGATGCTCAACTTCACTGGCTATTGGGAAAATGCAAATCAAAACCACAATGAGCAATCATTTCATACCCACTAGAATGGCCATTATCAAAAAATAAAACAGAAAACGACAAGTGCTTGGAGAGAATGTGGAGAAAGAGGCACATTTACCCACCATTGGTGGGAATGTAAAATGGTACAACCGCTGTGGAAGGCAGTTTGGCAGTTCCTCAGGAAGCTAGGTATAGGATTGCCATATGATCCAGCAATCCTATTGCTAGGTATCTATTCAGAGGACATGATAGCAAGGACACAAATGGACATTTTCACACCAATGTTTATAGCAGTATTATTTACAATTGCCAAGGGATGGGAACAGCCCAAATTCCATCAATGGATGAGTGGCTAAACAAGTTGTAATATATACACACAATGGAATATTGCACAGCTGTAAGACAGAATAAAGTCACAAAGCATGTAACAACATGGATGGACCTTGAGGACATTATGCTGAGTGAAATCAGACAGAAACAAAAGGACAAATACTATGTGTTCTCACTAATATGAACTAATGTTAATGAGTCAACTTGGAAAATTTAAGATAAGGACACAGGTTATCAGGAGATAGAAATAGGGTAGAGATTGGGCAATTGGTGCTGAAGGAATACAGATTGTGCTACAAGTTTGACTGTAAAAATTCAGATATGGATAGCACAATACTACCTGATTGTAGCACAATAATGTAAGTACACAGAATGAAGCTGAATGCGAGTATGGTTGAGAGAGAAGGTTTGGGGACATGAAATCAAAAGGTAGGAGAGAGGATAAAAACTGAGAAGGTAAAATTTAGGAATGCCTAGAGTGTACAATAATGGTGATTAAGTATACAAATTTAAAAATGTTTTTGCAGGAAGAAGAGCAAAGGAATGTCAGTACCGCAGGGTTTGAAAATGATGGTATATGGAAAAAAGTACAATCAATGTAAGGTAGAGTCAATAGTCAATAGTAACAATATGCTTCCACTGAATGGAATAAAGGCATCATGCCAAACTAAATGTCAACAGCTGGGCTGGGGGCGGGGATTGAGAAAGGGGTTTGGATTCTTTGTGGAAGGAAGGAAATGTCTTCAGATAGAGTATGGTGGTGAAGGCATGTCTTTACATGCCACACTTAGGCTGGATTCTATGATGTGTGAATAAAACTATTTAAAAATAGTCAGAGAGAAGCAAGTGCTAGAGAAAATGCAGAGAAAGAGGCGTACTTATTCACTGTCGGTTGGGAAATGAGAGGTGGAGCCCTTTGGAGAGGAGTGTGGTGATTACACAGGAGGCTAGGGTGGGTTTACCTTATGATCCTGAAACCCCGTTGCTCAGTATATACCTGGAGGAATTGAGCATGGGGACATGCATGGACATTTGTACATTGGTGTTTCTGGCAGCAGTGATCATGATCCACAGTGAATAGAGGTGGCCCAAGGGTAGAATGACTGAGGAATGGAAAGGGAACCATGGTGTATACATATAATAGACTACTGGGCCACTGCAAGAAAGAATGAAGTTGTGAGGCATACAACTAGATGAACGAAACTTAAGAGCTGTAAGTTGAATGAAATGTCAGGAACAAAAAGACAAATATTATCATGCCTCAATTATATGGACTACCTATAATATAAAAATTGCTGAACTAAAGTAGAGAGAATGGGTTATCAGGTTGGAGCTTATTGTAAAGGGTCCTAGATTGTAAGCTCTTACAGCAGTCACATATATATATTCAGGAGGTGTAACTGTTAATTCTAAATTGTGAGATACTGAGCTGTTTATATATAATCTAGTCTTTCCCAGAAATTTTGAGTATTTATGTGACACCCGAGACTCAGAGTCAGAGCCCCGAAGCTATGAAAATCAACAGTACCCCACACAGGAACTGTTTAAAAAGTTGAAAAAGTGATCATACATTGAGTAGAGATATAAATGAAGTGGATCTGGATAGGATTAAGGTATATTAGAAGACTGGGTAAAGGATGATATTGTCCCATATCTTAAAACTTTAACTTCTGTGTGAGACTAAAGGGAGAGATGTTTATTTGGTGCAAAATTAATGTTTTGGGTAGTGCATTTCCTAATTTAACTTGTGTGATCAGTTTAGCTGAACACCATAAGTGCATGGAATATTGAATAGGGCCTGAGATTTTGTTGGTTTGTCCAGGTTAGTGTGATGCCCCCATAAATCTCAGAGTGATTTGGACAGTGAGTAAAGAAGTATTTGCAAAGCCCCCTTAGGGGAATGGAGAGAAAGGAGGAAAGATTCAATTTCCCCATTTGGAGAGTCTCTGATACTGTTGTAAGCAGTGGGGACAACCAAATTAATAGGCCAAACCCCCAATCTTGGGGTTTGCCCTGTGAAACTTATTACTGCTGAGGATAGGCTAAGTCTACTTAAAATTAGGCCTAAGAGTCACCCCCAGAGAACCTTTTTTGTTGCTCAGATGTGGCCTCTCTCTCTCTAAGCTTACACGGCAAGTGAGCCCACTGCCCTCCCCCCCATGTGGGACACGACTCCCAGGGGTGTAAATCTCCCTGGCAACATGGGACAGAAATCCTGGGATGAGCTGGGACCCAGCATCAAGGGATTGAGAAAACCGTCTTGACCAAAAGGGAGAAGACAGAAATGAGAAATAATGAAGTATCAGTGGCTGAGAGATTTCAAACACAGTGGAGAGCATATCCTGGAAGTTATTCTTAGGCATTATATAGATATCCCTTTTCAGTTTATGGTGTATTTGAGTGGCTAAAGGGAAGCCACTCAAAGTGCCTGAAACAGTAGAGCTGTGTTCCAGTAGCCTTGTTTCTTAAAGATGATTGTACAAAGATATAATGTTTACAATGCGACTGGGTGATTTTGAAAACCTTATGTCTGGTGCTCCCTATATCTAGAGTATGGACAGATGAATAAAAATATATGAAGAAAAATAGACAAATAATAGGGGGAGCAAAGGTTAAAATATATTGAGTAGAAGGAAATACTAGTGGTCAATGAGACAGAGGGATAAGCGGTATGGTATGTATGAGTTTTTCTTTTTTCTTTTTATTTATTTTTCTGGAGTGATGCAAATGTTCTAAAAATTGATCATGGTGATGAATACACAACTATGTGATGACATTGTGAGCCATTGATTATACATCATGTATGGACTGTTTGTATGTTTGGATTTGTATGTTGTTTTATCAATAAAAATATTTTTTTAAAAAAGGAAGACATTGGGCAAACATAAAAACTTGAAAGCTTGAAAAGACAAATGACAGAACTTATGGGATGAAGGGCACTAGAAGAGATGAAAAACACAAAAGTGACTTACAACAGCAGAGTTGAAGAGGTAGAAGAAAGGATTAGTGAGCAAGAGGACAGTATATAGACAAAAGAACAGATCGGGAGAAGAAAGGAAAATTATGAGTAGGCTCCCAAGGAATTGAATGTCAACATGAAGCCCATGAGTATAGGTGTTATGTGTGTGCCAGAAGGAGAAGAGAAGGGAAAGGAGGCAGAAAAATAAGGGAGGAAATAATCACTGAAAAATTTCCATCTGTTATGGAAGACATAAAAATACAGGTCCAAGAAGTACAGTATACCCCAAACAGAGTAGATCCAAATAAACCTACTTCAAGATACTTACTAATCAGATTATCAGATGTCATAGACAAAGAGAATTCTGAAAGCAGCAAGAGAAATGTGATTCATCACATACAAGAGAGGCTCGATAAAACTATGCAGATCTCTCAGCAGAAACTATGGAGGTGAAAGGCAGTGGTATGATATAGTTAAGATATTGAAAAAGAACAACTGCCAACCAAGAATTCTATATCCAGCAAAACTCTCCTTCAAAAATGACAGAGAATTTTAAATATTTTCATACAGACAGACGCAGAGAGTTTGTGAACAAGAGATCTGTTCTACAAGAAATACTAAAGGGAGCACTGCAGGCATATAGGAAAAGACAGGAGAGAAAGGTTGGAGAAGAGTGTAGAAATGAAGACTATTAGTAAAGGTATAAAAGAAGGAAAAAGTAAGATGTGATATATTAGAATAAAGTCATGATGTGTGCAACAAGATGGATGAACCTTGAGGACATTATGTTGAGTGAAGTTATTCAGAAACAAAAGGGCAAATACTGTGTGATCTTGCTAGCATGAAATAACATTAATGAGTGGACTTTGAGAGTTAAAGCTGAGAACACAGGTTATCAGGAGATAAAAAGAGGGTAAAAATTGGGCATTTGATTCTGAAGGAGTACAGAATGTGCAACAGGGTTGATTATAAAGATCCAGGCATGGATAGCATAACACTATCTGATGATAGCACGACATTGTAGTACACTGAACAAAGCTGAGTGTGAGTATGATTGAAAGTGGAAGGATAGGGGCATATATGACACAAGAAGGAAAGATAGAAGATAAAGCCTGGGACTGTATAACTAGTGAAACTTAGAGTGGGCAATTATGGTGATTATATAAGAATATTTTTACAAGAGAGAAAACAAATGAATGCCAACATTGCAAGGTGTTGAAAATGGGATGGTATCCAGGAAGAAATAAAATCAGTGCAAACCAGGATCTATAGTTAACATTAACATTGTCATATGCTTCCATTAAATATAACAAAGGCAATATACCAAAGTTAAATGTCAACATGACAGGATTATAAGGGAGAGGTATGGAATTCTTGGTGGTGTGTCTCTTCTTTATTTTATTTTTATTTTTTTAGTCTTCATACTTTTCCTCTTCTTTCTTTTTGGAAGAAATGGAAATGGCCTTATATAGGTTGTGATGGTGAATGCATAACTGTGTGATTATACTGGGAACCATTGATTTTTTGCTTATAATGGATTGTATGGTGTACGAATAAAACTGTTAAAAAATAAACAAAAAGATACAAGTTCTGGAGAAAATGTGGAGAGAGAGATGTATCTATTCACTGTTAGTAAGTAAGTGGAATGGTGCAGCCCCTCTAGAGGGCAGTAAGGTGGTACCACAAGAGGCTAAGTATAGGGTGGCCATATGATCCTGCAACCCTGTTATTAGATATATATGTGGAAGAACTGAAAACAGGGACATAAATGGACATTTGCACACTGTTACTTATGATGGCAGTATTCACGATTTGCAATGGATGGGGCTGCCTAAGGGTACATCAGTTGAAGAGTGGAAGGGTGAACTGTAGTGTATACATATGATGGAACATTGAGCGGCTGACAGAAGGAATGATGTTACGAATTTGCAACTAGGTGAATGAGTCTTGAGTACATTGAATGAAATAAGCCAGAAATGAAAAGACAAATTTGTAAGGCCTCACTAATATGGACTAACTATAACATCCAAACTCTGAGAATTGAATTTGACAGCATAGGTTACCAGGTGAAGGATTATTGTAAAGATTCCTAAATTATTTGCTTTTACAGCAGTAACATACTCCTGAGTTGTAACTGTTATTTCTAAATTCTGAGTTGCTGAGCTCTTTGTGTATAACTTGGTCTTTCCCTGGAACTTCTATGTGACACCTGAGACTCAGAGCTAGAGTTCTGCAGCTATGAAAGTCAGCATTATCCCATACAGCAACTATTTAAAAAGCTGAAAAAGATGTGAGACTTCAATTAGAGATGGTAATGAAGCTGATCTGGTTAGGATTAAGGTAAATCAGGTAAAAGATAAAGAATGATATTGACTGTATTTTAAAACTTCAACTTCTGTGTGCGACCAAAGGAAAATATGTTTATTTGGTGCAAAATTTATATTTTTCTGTAGCACACTATCTAATTTAATTTGTATGGTCAAATTTTTTAACACATAAATGCATGGAACCTTGAATAGGGAGTGAGAGTTTGTTGGTTTGTACAGGTTCATGTGATGCCCTGATACATCTCAGAGAAATCTGGGCAGAAGATAAAAAAGTATTTGCAATGTCCCCTTGAGGGACAAGGGAAAAATGTGGGAATATTAAACTTCTCCACCTGTGGAAGACCTTATATTCTCACAAGCATTGGGGACTAGCCCCTCGATCATGGGGCTTGTACTTATGAAACTTATTCTTGCAAAGGAGAAGGTAAGCTTACTTATAATTACACCAGAAGTCATACCTGGAGAACCTCTTTTGTTGCTCAGATGTGGCCTCTTTATCTAAGCCAACTTGACAGGTGAACTCACTGCCAACCCCCCTAGCCTGGCTCTGGCATTGCGGGGTTGAGAAAGCCTTCTTGGCTAAAAGAGGGAAGAAGAATGAAACAAAAGTTTCAGTGGTTGAGAGACTTTAAATAGAGTTGAGAAGTCTTCTGGATGTTATTCTTTTGCATGATGTAGATATCTCTTTTCAGTTTTTGGTGTATTGGAGTAGCTAGAGGGAAATGCCTGAAACTGCTGAACTATAATCCAGTAGCCTGATTCTTGAAGATGCTTGTGTAACTAATAGCTTTTATGGTGTGACCATGTGATTGTGAAAACCTTGTGATTGACACTCCTTTTATTCAGTGTATGGACAAATGAGTAAGAAAATAAAGACAAAAAAATAATAGGGGGAAATGAGAGTACTGGAAGTTTAAGGTGTTCTTTTATACTTTTATTTTTATTTTATTCTTATTTTATTGTTTTTGGAGTAACGAAAATGTTCAAAAATCGATTGTGGTGATGAATTCACAACTATTTGCTAATACTATGAACCACTGATTGTATATTTTTAGGTGAACATGCATTATTTGACTATATCTCTATAAAACTGCATTAAAAAAGAAAACATTGTAAACCAGAGTGGGAAAAGAATGTAAAAAAAAAAAGAAATAGAAGCTGTAAATGAGCTTGTAATCGTCATTGCAATTGTCAGTAATTTAAAACCCCCCCCAAAAGTAATCTCAGTTCAGAAAATTCCATATCTGAATTGAATGAAAAATTCAAGTAACAGGTAACTGTAATCTTTTTTTTTTTTTACATGAGCAGGCACCGGGAATCGAACACGGGTCCTCGGGCATGGCAGGCAAGCATTCTTACCTGCTGAGCCACCGTGGCCTGCCCGGTAACTGTAATCTTAATAAACTCTTCCTGAGACTGGGGAAAGAGAGAAATATTCATAACTCAATAAATTCAGTTGAACCTTGATAATTGAACAAGACAATGACAATATGAACAAGGAAATTATAGACCATTCTCACCATGAAAAACCTTAACAAAAGATTAGTACACCAGATTGAATAGTATATGAGATATCAGTAGACTCTGTCTTGAGAATATAAGAATTGTTTAACATTAGGAAAATCTAATGTAATTTACCTCATTAACAAATTAAAGAAGAAAAATCAGGATTGTCTGAAAAAGTAAGTTAGGAAATAATTGGCGGATCTTTTAGGCCTGTGCTTGCCAATCTGTTTGCCTAGACCCCATACCAGTACACACTTGTGTACCACAAATGGCTCACAGGTGAACCAAGATGATGGAGTACAGCTTGGAGAGGACAAAGCCCCTAACCTAGTGCTCCTTCAGCTACAAACAGGCTCATCATTTTTTCTGCTGTCTTAATATCATTTCTTACATGTGCTGTGATATGAAAAAGTTACAGATATTTTTGAAAGATACACTTCACTCTGATGGGTAACTCTTTGATACTGTTGTTCCACTCTTACTAATAGGTGGGTGAAATCCATTGTTTCATTTGAGTAGAGCTTATATGTTTAAATTTTTTAAAATCTCTAACTACTAGGAATTTGTTCTTTTTTCCCTCCCTTCTTTGAATTGATGTGGCATGAGACTCAGAAGTAAGAGCATCTATTCTGCAAATGCAGTCTTCCCTCAGCTGGGCTGAACCAAGGCCAAGATATAGGGAACAGCATGTTTGCAAGCCTGTTAGATCACTTTAAAAGTCATACCACCAATATAATTTTCAGTAAGCAAGCTAACATTTTGATCTCCATTAGCCAGACTGATTCATAACTTAAGTAGGAAAGAGCTAGTTTATTTATTGACTTCTTCAATACATGTAATTTCTAAAATGAGTGAGTTCTAAATCACAACTGATAGATGAGCCAAAAATGGAACACAGATTCCCTAATGATTTGCAAATTTTTCAACTACAGTAAAAGTGCAAAAGTTTTCATAAATGGTCTGCTCTTATACTTTCTAAATTGACCCTTAAAAATCTCCTTGAAATCTCTTTCACTGAACAACTCCACCCTAAGCCATCTGCCCTCATACATTTCTGCCCAATGAGACACTGTGGCCAGTGTCACATGGGCTTCCTTCTACCTCCACTTACTTCCTTCTCCTTCTACCTCCACTTACTTCCTTCTCATACTGTCCATGTGGTATCTCCCTTTCTTATAGGACTTATGCACTACCCTGCCCAGTGATCTGAAGTCATGGTTGATGAGCTTCCAGCCTCTATTTTTTAAATTTCTCAATCCTCATTGGCCAGGAGCACCTTGCAGAAATCAACACATCATGACCCTGGTCTGGAACATGTACCTCATGTGCCTCCCAGATGACCCTCACATGGCACATATTTCGAGAATTGCAGGCCTGTAGCAGCAACATGGCATTGAGCAACTATTTTCTTTCTATCTGCTTTGGAGGTGTGTATTTAGTGGCTTCTCTCTGCGAAGGGGATCTTCAACCAGCAGTCTGAAGGAGAGAATTTCCACTGGCCATATTCCTGCCAAGATGATGTGCTATGACGCCTTTCCACCCTACCACTCCTCCAAAACACACACACACACACACAATCTATACCACTACTTGCACTAACTATAATTACTGATGTTTCTATTCACATTGATACAACATGTGCTTATGCTAAGAGTTGGTTAATTTTTTCTTCTATCATGAAATCATTATCTCATAGGTTGCTATCTTCATTTGCCAGAGGGCCGTGACAAATACCAAACAATGGGTTGACTTAAACAAGCATTTACTGCTTCACGCTTTGGAAGCTACAAGTCCAAAAATCAAGATATTGGTTAGGTTTGCTTTCTCCTTGAAGTCTGTTGGGTTTTGGTGCTTGCTGCTGGCAGTCTTTGTGGTCGCTTGGTTTGCATCCCTGTCTTATGTCACATGGTAATGTCCTTTCCTTTCTAGTTCCTGATTTTCTTTATAAAGCTTCCAGTAACCCATATTAAGGTCCACCCTCATTCAGTTGGTTCACATCTTAATTAAAATAACATCTTCAGAAGATCCTATTTACCACTGATTCAGGCCCATAGGGATGCAGATTAAGATTAAGAACATATGTATGTTGGGGGACATAATTCAATCTACCACAGTTGCCTTTTTGGATTTTAATCTTACAGAGAATGTACTTACATAGGGTATGTTACCTAGCCAAAGATATCCAAAGGGTTTACTCGAAAAATGTTCTTGCGGGTTCAGCCTTTATTAAATTCTCCCTGGGAACTGGTATTTTGGGAACAATGTATTACTGGTAAAGAGAAGCATGTGAATTTTCCAAAAGCAAAAGTGTATGTAACCAATGAAAGGATAAAATTTCAGGGCTTGTACAGTAAAGCAGCTGTTAGATGATTTACTGGAAAATTCCTCCAAAACATAATAGACACCGCTTACTACAAAGAAATACTTTCCTTTAAGTCCATAATGTTAAAGTTTCAAAAGTTATGCAATCAAAATACCTCTCTATTAAAATTCCAGATTTTCATGATAACCTCCACCTTAGGGACCTGACTCTCATTCCATTGCCCTAAAAAAGAGCCAGGGCACCGCTGGTGTGAAATTCATGATGTGTGTTCTAAACTCCAAAGATTTGTTCCTTTTGTGCAGTTTCCAATATCAATAGCAGAGGATGGGATTTCTTTTCTCAGGTATACAAGTGACTCATGCTAAACTAAACAAATCATATAACGTCTCAATTTCATTTAGAGAAATTATTTTCCCCCAGACAGCAGGGTTCTGTGTGATTTACAAGGCAATGAGAATAATTGCAGTGCAAAGCTTGCAGGGGTCAGAAAGGGAGAGAAACATAGACTGTTTCCAGCACTTTCCTTAGCTCTCTACACAGACAATCAGCATTCAGAGGGATTTTCTCAGAAGCTCCTATAAAGCTCTGGAGGAGACAAGTGAAAGTGGCAAGTGAGAGAAGGCAGTCTCTGAGGAATGCAGTGAATAACACATCCACTGTTCCACAGTACCAGGGATTTGGGGGCACACGAGGGAACTGAATGGGCTAACTTAGCCCTTGACTCTGCTGACTTCCAAGGTATTTAACAGGAGTTATCAGAAACCTCTTGCACATTATGTAATGTGTTTACACATAGGGCATCCTCTGGCCTATAAGGAGGGCCCCTCCCATACAGAGGGCACTATTAAGCTTTCTGAGAGGTGATTACTCTAGGGACTTTGGTCTATATAGGAAAAGTAGAAATGGCAGTGGAGGAAAGACTTACAGTGATGCACGCTGAAGTCATTGCCTCCTCTATTATTTTGAACATTCTAACTAATTCTAGCCTGCCTGTCCCCTGGTGTGCTGAAGTTGTGGCCCAGGTCATCACAGCAGAAGTCCTCTTCAACAGACACCTCTTCATCTGATTATTGATCAATTGCTCTTAGATTTGTTCTGGTTTCCAGATAGCAAGACAGATCAATTGGTTTCCATATTTACAACTCTTTGTCTGAACCAAAAGGCTAAAAAGATTCCACTTATGAAATAAATATGGAAATGGTCAAATGATACAAAGAACATCAATACAGGAATGGTTTGTTCAATAACGATGATATATGAGTCAAATGTCTGGACTTTGACTGTGACATAAACCTATTTTATGCCAGAGGGAGGACTGAGCTAGCCGAGAATCAGTTTTGGCTCAGCCTCCGAGGTTGTATGGCAGTGAAGGTTTGAGTTCCTGTGTTGATGACTCAGCTCTGTTCTGCTCAGAGAAGATAAATTAAATGTCGCGTGCTTTAATTGTTAGTAAAATAGGTTATTTTGGTAAGAATAAATTAACTTTTAAAAAGATTCCAATGAATATGAAAGGTCCCTATCTAAAAAGATGCATCTTTGGTTCATGGTGAGAACTTTTTCCTTCTTAATGAAAAAATATTTTCTTCAAAGCTATCTAGACCTGTTTACTTCATGGGCCTTTTGAGTTGCACTGATAAGGAGGGAGTCAAACACCATTTCCAGTAATACTGTGCTCAGTTGCAGTGGCAGCATGTCCCCTGCCTCACACTCTGCCACTTCAGTTCCAGCTGAGGAGTGACTGTGAAGTTTGTTCTGGACCATACAACTAATAGTCCTAAGACTATGTGTAACTATAGTTACACATGGCAGAAGATACCTTGGGGTTAGTCGTAGAGTTATTTTTTTTAACAGGTGTGTGTATTAGCATGTTAAGCTGCTGGAATGCCATGTACCAGAAATGGAATGGCTTTTAAAAAGGGAATTTAATAAGTTGTGAATTTACAGTCCTAAGCCTATAAAAATTTCCATACTAAGGTATCCAGGTACAAATGCCTTAAATCAAGAAATGCCAATAGATCAGGAACACCTCTGTCAGCTGGGAAGTCACGTGGCTGGCATCTGCTGGTCTCTTGCTCCTGGGCTCCATTGCTTTCAGCCTCTGTTCCAATGCCTTTGCTTTTCAGGGGCTGAATTTCATCTCCTGGCTTCCCTTGGTTCTCTCCAGATTCTGGCTTGCTTAACGTCTAATGGCAACATCTGCGGGACTCCAAGCGTCTCCAAACATCCATGTCTCTGTTCTCTGAAGCAACTGTTCCACAAGCATCTACATCTGGTCTCTTTGTCAGTTCTGAGGTTTCTGTCATTTCTCACTCTCTCCAAAATGCTTCCTCTTTTAAAGATTCCAGTAAACTAATTAAGACCCACCTGGAATGAATGGAGTCACATCTCCATCTAATCAGAGGTCACACTGAAAATTAGGCACACCACATCTCCATGGAGAAAATCTAATCAAAACTTTCTGCCCTGCAATATTGAATCAGGATTAAAAGAAACAACTGCCCCCATAAGATTGAATCAGGATTAAAACATGGCTTTTCTGGGGTTCATAACACTTTCAAACCAGCACAGTGTGTTATACATTTTACATTCTGCAGTCTGTGCATGTGCCTGTCCTAGAGAGAGGCAGACTCCCTGGGTTTCCTCTCTTCTTCCTTTGCTAATAGAACCCAGGTACTGCTCAGGTCTCAAGCAGCAATGTGCTCAAGGCAGTTAGGCTCAACCCAGGGATGAGACATGATTAGCCACTCCTCTTTGCTAGTGATTAGCACGAGGAAATATCCCAAAAAGAAACTGCTGGGAGCTTTGGGAAAAGGCTTTCCTCCTTAATGAAAGGAGCCTTGACAAGACTGAGCTGTTAAATTAATCCACCCTGCCCTTGTACCTCTGAACTTCTTGTTTGGGGAGCTGTTAAACTCAGTATCGTTTAAACCTCATTGGGTATGGTAAAACTCACAGCTAAAATTATCTTAACTGATCCTCAGTGGCAGAACCTAAATTTACTTTCTGTTTCTGTAAGTGGTGCAAGCCACAGGATATCAGCAACTATGGAAAAAATAAACACCCTTGGTTAAGTTCAAACTGCACGCAATGATATATGTAGGTCAACTGCTACAGGGAGACAGTGACAGAGAAGTGAAAAGCCTTCTATAGGTTAGAAGAGGTGTGGGGCAACATCTAGAGCCCATTCCGCCGTGTCGCTGGCTGAATCATCTTACTGCCTCGCATCCTGACATTTAATGTCAGTGAGTTTAGACCATCTGAAGAATAGTAATAAATGATAATGAATGATAATGAATCAGTTTATCTCCAAATTGCTTTCAGTTCTAAAACTCTAAGATGAGTGAGAACAAACCTGAATTGTATCCAAGTAGCACAAATAATGTTGCAAAACAGTGATGCCAATTCCAAAAATTGAAGATGATTTTCCAAAAAAGAGTCAAGGAAAAGATTAGTGATCACATTTACTCTTTGTAGTAAATTCTAAAAATTCTTAAAATACATTATCAGTGCAGTCTATTCACTCATTAAATATTCTGAGGCATTGATCTAAGATCAATATAGAAATAGCTCTTCAAAGGTTAGAATAAAAGTGGCTAATAAAGTGCTTCTCTGAAGTACAGGTCAGTGCGTATTCCATGAAGAGTTACTGTTATGGATTGAATTGTGTTCTCCCAAATTGTATTCCTACTCCCCAGTTCTGTGAATGTGAATTTATTTGAAAAACAGATCTTAGAAGATGCTATTCCTTAAAATGAGGTCAAACAGGATTAGGATGGACCCTGATCCAATATGACTGGTGAACCTATAAGCGAAGGAAATCTGGACACAGTAAGTGGAAGACAGAGACAGAGATGACCACGTAATGGAGGCAAACATTGAGTCATACTGCCACAAGCCAAGAAATGCTGTGGATATTTAGGCACCTTTCAGAAGTCTGGGGAGAATCATGGAATGGATTCTCTCCTTTAAGAGAAAGCATGGCCCTGCCAACACCTTGATTTCTGACTCTTTGCCTCCAATACTGAGATGATAAGTGCCCATTGTTTAAGCCTACTAATCTGTGGTACTTTGTTATAGCAGCAGTAGCAAACAAAGACAGTCGCTCTTGCTGATGTATGTCACTAAGGTTGCAGAATCAATACTGAATCTATGGTCAGGCTGTGTCCTGTCCATGATGAGGAGTTTGAAATTATTCCTCATATGTGATTATTTATTGGACCTAAAGATATTGGAAGCCCAAGGACTTCTTTGAAAGAGTCATCCAATCCAAGAGTTGTAACGATCTTTGAAGAAAAGAGGTGAATGGTATGAACTACCTGTGAAGCTCAGTAGTCTTTGAAAACAAATGCCAGGTTTTAAAGTCCAGCAGACCTGAGTTTCAAACAATGCTCTATTACTTGCTAGCTTTGGGAGTTTAGAAATCGGTTTACTTCTTCAAATGCCTTTGAGATGTAGGAAGGTAATTATTTCATATAATGATTTAACAAGGTATGCAAAATATCTGGCAATTGATACATAAATGTCAACTCTCTTCTCCCCTTTCTGTTAAGGGGATTATTTCAAAATCAATATTAGGATGCACAGTATATTTGGAAATGGAGCAAACTATTGTAAAGGATTGAAAAATAAAGATGAAAATACAAGAATAAAGAGGTATGAAATCAAATGATGATTTTTCAAATTCAGGAAAATATACTACAAACAGGGGAAGAATAGCCAGTGTTTATCTTGACCATTCATGAACAGGCCCCTTTCTTTTTGACACGAAATATATGCACATTTCTGTAAGACTTTCTACCTTCAATCTGAAATATTTGTTTGGCATTGGTTTTGGATCTTTTAAGATTACATGAACTTTTACCATAGCTTCTCAGGACAAAATATTTGTATTTGTTTGGAAAAAAATGTCTCACTGTTCATGTTCAATTATTAAGTTAGTGAGATAGAAAATAATGATATTACTACTCTCTGGTGCTTATCACACTTGACATTTTCCCTAAATACATACTTTATTCATTGGCTGAAATCCTATTTAATATTATCCAATATCAAAGGCAGGCTTTGGTATATCAGTCTCCTTGGAGAAAAGTACATGGATCACTAATTCGATTACAGATGGAAAGGAATGTGATAGCCCCAGTCTGCTTGCCAGTAATATATTTATAGTCACAAATAACCTGGTGACTTGGCATTTTAGTTTTGAGCGAGGTTAGAAAAAAAGTCTACTTTGGGTCGTGTTAGTCATTGGCTTGCACAGTTCTTCAAATAGTAAGTTAGCGCCCACCATGTGCATGCCCATTCAAAACACAGAAGCTGACCAAGGCCAAGCCTAGATGGTGCCAAACACTTTAAAACCTTCCAACTCCCAAATTCTATGACTGCGGCATCTAAATGAATGAAAAGAACTCTAGGGGAAAAAAAATCAAAAATTAAAAACAAAAATCTGTTATTAGGATACTCGATATTTTTAAAAGGAGCCAGAATTTTTTTAAATCTTGCTTCTCAAATGTTATATAAAGAGAAACACATAGGACAAATAAACCATGAAATATGCCTGTATTAGTCAGGGTTCTTTAGACAAACAGAACCAACAGGAGATACCTGTAAATTTGAGATTCACAAGAGTGTCTCATGCAACTGTGAGAATGCAAGAGTCCAAAATCCAAAGGGCAGGCTATGAAGCTTGAAGGGTCTAGACGAACTCCGCAGGAGAGGATGGCTGGCTGAAGAAGAAATGAAAATTCTCTCTTCTTCCTTAAAAAGTCTTCAAATGATTGAATCGAATCCAGCTGATTGGAGTCTCTCGTTTGTGGGGAACAATCCCTTAGTTGATCATAGATGTAATCAGCCACAGCTGTAATCAGCTGACTGATGATATAATAAACTAACTTTCTGGTTTCTCAACCAACCACAAAATATCCTTGCAGTAATATTAAGCCAGTGCTTGCTTGACTAGACAACTGGGCACCATCACCTGGCCAAGTTGACACCAGAACCTACCATCATAATGCCTGACCTCATCATGATAAAAAATGAGAAAAATAAAATGAATACCATTTTTATTCCATCAAACTGGTAATGAGTTGAAAATTGACAATACCCAGTGTTGGCAAAGGTGCAAAACAGGCTGTATTTTTAGCTTAAGGGACTGAAAACAGTAGTTTTTCCAGGGGGTAGGGAAAAACTCTAACATTCTACAAATCCTATGACCTTGAAATTCTACTTTTAAGAAATTATCTAAGGAAATAATCATGAATGTTTACAAAGATTCACCTTTCAGGATAATTGCTGCATTGTTTTCAACAAAGAATAAACAAATAGTGTCCAACAATAGGGAACTGGTTAAATTAAGGATGCTATACCTGTACATATGACATATACTGTTAAAAATAATGTTATGTTGAAATATTTTGTAGCAAGAATATATTCATGGTAGATTAAGTGAAAGAAGTATAAAACAATATTATGGTATGAGTTCATTTTCTCCGTTCCAAAGGTTAATCACATTAAAGATTGGAAAGTGAAAGGCTAACATCTTACCAATGATTATCGCTAATCATAAGAATCTAAATTAATTATTTTTTTATTAATTAACGGAAAAAAAGAAATTAACCCAACATTTAGAAATCATACCATTCTACATATGCAATCAGTAATTCTTAACATCATCACATAGATGCATGATCATCGTTTCTTAGTACATTTGCATCGGTTTAGAAGAACTAGCAACACAACCGAAAAAGATATAGAATGTTAATATAGAGAAAAAAATAAAAGTAATAATATTAAAAACAAAACAAAACAAAAACCTATAGCTCGGATGCAGCTTCATTCAGTGTTTTAACATGATTACTTTACAATTAGGTATTATTGTGCTGTCCATTTTTGAGTTTTTGTTATTTTTTCCTATATTTTCTATGCTGAAAATATTTATCACCTTAAAAAGAAAAAAGTCATAAATACAATACTTTTAATAAGAGTTATAAAATATAATACTTTTAATAAGAAAATGTTACAAAACATAATATTTTTGAACTTCTATAAACTTCTAAATTAATAGTATTTAATTTATGCCAATACAGACTTTGGCATTCACCTTATAGTTCCTATAGGAGAAACTTTGTTAAAATTTTACTAGTTTTTATCAAGTTAGTTCCAAATACATATAGAATATAATATCTACTGTGGACAGTGTGAACATATAGGATTCTAGTGCTGCTTTTTACACATTTTCTATAATACACGAGGTAGTAATGCACTATTTCAGAGGGTAGCGGTAATGTGCAAATGTGCACTCCTGTCTATGGAAAGCACATGGAGATAATAAAAAGAGTTGACAGATATAGGTACATTTGTAGTTCAGTCCAAAACAATAGAGGTAGAAAGCAAACACTCGTTAGTGCCCATCTTGACCTGCAGTGATCCCTGCATCTTTTCTTCATTTGCTCTGTAACCTTGCCTGATTTAACTCCAGTAAAAACAAGAACATTGATAATATCTACCTCTTCCAGTTGTTATGGGATTTAAATGAATAAAGCTGTGGCAGGGGTAAAATTTGCATTGCACCTGGCAAATAGTATTTTGGAAACTTTAGCTGTAATTACCATCAGTAGGTCCATGAAGCGGATGGTACATTTGAACTGAACTTGGAAATGCCCTTGCATTCCTACTTTATGTGTGTGTGTATGTGTGTGGTTGCCTTGCCTTGATGGACTCTTTTTGTATATTAAAAAAAAAAAAAAAGAAGAAGAGGGAGGAGAGGGGAGCAGAAGAAAAGAGGTGCTGCCCACAATAGTTAACTTTGGAAAGGCTTGGAGAGTAATATATTCACTGCTTTGTTAGACTCATAGTCTAACACTGGGAATGGTTCAGGGGATATGCTTTGAATTGAACCATTTTTTTCCTTCTTTAAAGTTATTTAAATGTTACCAAACTTTTAAGTCCTGAATGATGAAAAATTCTCTGAGGAAAAAAAAAAATCACTGAGCAAATTGGTAAATGTTTAAGTCCAAAGAGAAGTGCCTAAAGGAAAGGAAAGGCCTGAATTATTCAGTGCCCTAAGCACAGGGAACAATAACCACTTTATATGGTAAAACAATTAACCTGTTAAAACAATGACCACTCACAGGGAAAATGTCAGAAACTTTTTCTCAAAATGGGAAATGATTGGTGAGTCCACTGTCGCCTTCAAGTAGAATCAGTAATTTAAAACTCCAGCTCCATGTTCCTAAAGTAAAACCCCTTAGCTGTGTGCATGTCAGAAAAATAAGTTGTTTGCTTCTGGAAGAACACAAAAGCTCTTTCAGATGTTAAAAAGAGATATAATTTAGAAAAGAGATAATCACAAACAACGCTTTCTGCTCAGAACAAAACCAAAACCAAAGAATATTTATGGACATTCCCAAGGAACCACTATGGCAAATCTCTGTGGAAGCTTAATTCATGTGAAGGCTTTGAAACATCAGCACACAGCAGGAAATGAAAGGGCATTTGAAAAATAAAGGACAACTGCAGTTTCTCCTTATACAGACCTCTATGAATTGCAAAGAAAATCCTTATTTTTAGCAAAATTGGTATCACATTTACCAACTGCAATTCTGGACGTG
The DNA here is from genome assembly GCF_023851605.1 of Tamandua tetradactyla. Classification (NCBI taxonomy): domain Eukaryota; kingdom Metazoa; phylum Chordata; class Mammalia; order Pilosa; family Myrmecophagidae; genus Tamandua; species Tamandua tetradactyla. Next base: position 170,108,897 of record NC_135329.1, read on the forward strand.
TGTCCACAGCTTGTGGCCAACATAACTGCATCACCGTGGATCCAAACCCACCAGAACATTCTGTTTTGCAAAAGGAATTTTGCCTTAAAATTCAGTTCACATGGAGAGTAGGGAATGAGAACTCAAGTGGCTAATGGAAACTCAGGGCCCAAGAACAAGAGAAATCTGTAGAGGTCTCAAGGAGCATGCTATGAAGAAATATCCTTATTTTAACTCCGAGTGAATTCCTCAGCAATTAGTGGTTTATTTGAAATGTTAGCAGATACAAGAACTGTGGGCAGAGATCCATTGTTTGCCTACATCATGGGCATATCCTTGACCTCTGAGGAAAACAAGCTGCATAGAGTTACTGTGGCAGAAAATATGATTTTCAGTCTCTTTGAATATTATTTGAAGCATAATGAAAACAAAAAGTAAGCGAATAAGAAATGTCCTTGATCAGGTTTCATAGATATTGCAACGTAGAGGAGTACCTCAATGTTATAAAAGACACAAATTTCTCAACAAGGAAATGTGTCTCTGAGAATGCCGAGCAAAGTTCCAAGAAGTAACTTAAACACTTGGAGAAATAAAGTCCAAGATAAATGGTTGTGGGATTTTGTAGATAGGGTGACTTTAATTCTCTGACATTAGTCAAAAGACACAATAAACTACTACGCAAAACCACATACTTCCAAAATCATCAGAATTCCTTAAAAGACATATTTTATTTTGGTTTTACTTTTTTTTATGCTACAGCTAAGATAGCTTCACCTCTTCCCCTCTATCAAAAACCTAATTATTAATTAAATCATGCTCATTGTTGATAACTTAAAAGCATGGAAAAATATCACTTAGCATTCTACTGCTCAGGTGCCAACATACTTAACATACTGGCATATTTTTTTTCTTGACTTTTTTCTGCATTTTTTTTTAAACTTTGTTGATATTATGCTGCGTATATGTTGACGTTTTCACTCAACGTATCATAAGGATTTTCCAAGGTCCTGGAAAACAGTTCATAATTATCATTTTGAAGGCAACAGAATTTTATCATGTAAGTGTAGCATAATTTGCTTAACTATTTCCTTTCTTTTGTACATTTGAACATTCTTTGCATGTTTTGTTATTACAAATTATAAAGACCTTTTCTTTCTAAAATATGAAAAAAATGTTACTAATATTTATTTGTGTGTATATGTATATGCATGTGTGTACATCAGTTTTGGGTGCTGATACCAGGTATTTTGATTTATTTAATATTCATTTTTTTGAAGCAGTCCCTAAAAATTAAGGAGACCTCCTTATATGTAGACTATATAAAGAACTCTTACAACTCAATAATAAAAAAGACAAATTACCCAGTTAAAAATGGACAAAGGATCTGAATAGACATTTCTCCAAAGAAAATATACAAATGGCCAAGAAGCGCATGAAAATGTGTTCAATATCATTAGCCAACAGGGAAATGAAAGCCCAAACCACAATGATATACCACTTCACACCCATTGTAATCGTAAAGACAAATATGCAGAAATGAGAACCCTCATACATTGGTGGTGGGCATGTAAAATGGTGCACCCACTTTGGAAAATAGCTTGGCAGTTCCTTAAATGGTGAAACATAGAGTTACCATATAACCCAGCAATTTCACTCCTAGGTATATATATCCCAGAGAAATGAAAACATGAGTCCACAATAAAGCTTATCTAAAAAATGTTCCTATTCAGAACAGCCATAGAATTGAAACAACTCAACTTTCATCAACTGATGAATAGAGAAAGTGTGGCAAATCTACACAACCAAATATAATTTGGCCATGAAAAGATATGAAGTACTGGTTCATGCCACAACATGGGTAAGCCTTGAAAACATTATGCTGAATTAAAGAAGCTAGACACAGTCACATATTGTATGATTTCATTTAAATGAAATATCTGGAATAGGTAAATCCATAGAGACAGAAAGTAGATTAGTGGTTGTCAGGGACTGGGAATATTTGGGGATAAATGTGAGTGCTAATAGGTACAGGGTTTATTTTAGGGGTGATAAAAATATTCTGGAATTAGCGGTGATTGTTGAACAACTCTGTGAAAATACATTAAAAACCATTTAATTATATATTCTAAATGGGGAAATTATATGGCATGTGAAATTTATCTCAATAATGCTGTTATTTTAAAAAATTAAGTCTTAGCACATTATGTAAAATGTCCAGACATTGGCTCATTTTTCAGTTTAAAGGAAGAAATACCAATAACATACTCTTGGCAATATAATTTTCCTGGTTACAAAATCCACTTTGGTACCAAGTTTCTTTATACATTTTTGAGATGATTTTGTAAACACAGGGGATAATTATTGGAGTTTGCAGTCAGATTTTAGATGTTTTCCTCATAAATGCCTACTTTTTTAGGAACAGAGTTTAGATTATGCTTCTTGAGTGGAACTAACAATTAATTTTGGGAGAAAGTAATCAAATCCATAGGCTTTTGCTATAAATTCAAAGCGAATGTAAGCTTTCCCTATCCAGGGAAAAGAGGTTTATTTATATTTTGGAAAAATCTTGACAACTCTGTATGTATCTCACATATAGTGAGATTATTTCCCTTTATAACTTTCCTTGAAATAAATGTAATCTGGCAGATTTAATTGGAATTTGTTTAATTATTCAAAAGCATTTTTGACAGCTGACAAATATCACTTATTTGTGCAGTTCAACTATTACTGCTGCTCTGGGAAATAATTTACAAGGGATGGAATTAATTACTACCCACCAGGTATGATTTCAGGTATGTAGCATGTCCTGCCATTCCACAAAATATATAATAAATTAATGAATGGTCCAGCCTTGCTCTTCAATTGAGGAGTGGTGCACAAGTGGAAGTGGTCTTGCCAAGCATTCCAGTTATCTATTGATGCATGACAATCGACTTCAAAACTTAGTGGCTTAAAAAGAGCATTTATTTTGCTCACAAATCATCAATTAGTGCAGAGCTTGATGGGGATAGATTGTCTTTGCTCAACTCAACTCAGCAAAGTCACCTAAAGTTCAATCACTCACAGGTCTGACAGTTGATAAGGGCTATTGGCTGAGACCTTATGTGGAGCTGTTGGCCACAATGCCTACACTTGGTTACCCTGTGTGGCTTGGGCTTCCGCCTCACAACATGATGTCTAGGTTCCCAGGATGAGAAAGAGAGCCAAGTGGATGCCACATCATCTTTTTTTTTATATAATTTCAGAAGTATGTAGCATCACTTCCACCACATTCTATTCATCAAGATAGCTACAAAGGTTTGCCTCATTTTAATGTGAGATGATATAGACTCCATTTCTTAATGGGTGTGGCAGCCCAGGGCCTGGGATCCCTCCTAAATGGGTATGAAGCCCCAAGCATGTAGCAGCCTGCATGACCAGGACAAAGGTCAGGAAATGAAACAACCTCCCTGGAAGGAAAAGGATGTAATCACGGATGTAAACAGATGAGAGTGGAACGGCACTGCTTGTATCTTAGTCTTAAACACTAATCTTAGTAAAACATCAGGTTTTAAGACCCTTTAATGATTATACACCAGGCCTGAGGTCCTCATACTATCTGGAATGTATTTATTCTAAAACTGTATACATATTTCCCCTTGTACTTTTGCCCCTCTACAAAGTGATACCTCTCTGGACCACTGCCACCGGAGACTCTCTTGTTCATAAGTCCTAATACATCTATGTCTACTTCAGTGTCTGGCATGTTTTTGGTCTTGTGGCAGCACTGGCTCATACTCTTCACAAACTCGGTCTGGGCGACCACAATTGGTGAGCCAGTCAGGAGACTGAGACACCATCAGAGCAGTAGGCATGAGTCCAGAGAAGGGAGACCTGGTGGAGTAAATCCCAGGTAGGCCTGCATTGTGCATATGGGGATGGGTGGCTGCCCTCCTAGATGGATGAGGACCATTGTGAGAGTATAAGATGCCCTAAAACCTCTGGTGGTGTTGCTAACTGTTTTGCAGCAGATAGCAGGACAACTAAATCTTAGCAAAAAGAAAGGAGAGTGCCAAGTAGCAGAAGTCATAGCCTAGTCCCTTTTAGGGGCCTCATGTATGACCACAGAATCAGAATAGGTGACAAAAACAACAGTCTGCCCTCTAGAGGAGGAATTAAAATTAGATTGGGACATATAGCCTACTCAAGAGAACATGAAAGATGCCTTAATCGAGTGCTTGTGTCAGGTGAATGATCAATTAGAAGCTTTAGCTTGTAAATGTGCTTGAGCACAGAGTTGAAAATTATCCTGATTTTGAGTCTGGAGAATACTAACTAATCCTGGGTGGGACCCAAAAGTTTGGGATCCCATAGGTTCTTCATCTGATGATGAAAAGGAGGGAGAAGAAGAGTATGGAAAGCAGAGGAAAAAGAGCCACACTGGCAGGTATGCCCAGTCATACAGCAAAAATTTAAAACAGTGGAAGAGTGACCTAATGGGATGAACCCTCAGAATTTACAACTTCCTCAGCAGAAACTCCACATTATCAAGAGAGCTCATACTGCTACTGAATTAGATGTTGAGTTAGGTGATCTTGAACAGGGTTATAGGCAGAAAACCAGGGAGTCATTACCCAATTGGCTTTTTACAATTATGGAACACTGGAGCCAAAGTATAATATTAACTAAATGGAGATAAGAAAGCTAGCATCTATCACAATGTACCCATCCCTATGCCAGTGCCTGTATGCTTCCCTAAAGCATAAAAAACTGGTTTCTTTGTTAGCCAGTCCAGTAGCTGCAAGCAAGACTGCCTGGTCCATTGAGGGAGATATCCCACACACTACTCCCCATTGGCAATCTATGGAAGAACTTAAAGATGTTTTGCAGATCTTGAGATGAAATATGCAATATATTCTGAGCATTTTCCACAATGAAACTTTTATGGCGGAAATGAAAGACACTATTCTGCACACTGCTCCTAATCATTTTTATGGACCCCTCATGTCCTCTAGTGGGATAACCCATTTCAAGAGGTGCTCAAGCCATAGCAGATCCCGGGGAATCAGAGCAGCTCTGGAAAAGAGAAGCAAGCGTGGCAGAAAAGATTTCCCGAGAGCATGATGGCTCTAATCAGGTCTCACTTAAACAAATGAGGGCTAATCTAATTGCTTCAGGGACAGAAGTAGAAACCATAGAAAAACAACCAAATGCTTTTTTAGTTAAATTATAGAGAAAATTACCCAAAGACAAGAAATTTACTAAAATTAATCCCCAAACAGCTAAAGAGGAAGATAAAATAACTAAGAAAACCTTTCTAAAATACAGGATATTCATCCTCCACACCCCCAAATGAGCTTGGCAAGCCCCCTTTCACCTCCCATAGGGAAGGAATCAAGACCCCCCAGGTATGAGAAGTAAACACGGACCCTGGGGATCAGAGACCACATATAGCATGAACTATTTTATTGGTCCCCTACTAACGAACAGAGAGTTTTAGCTCTAATAGACATTGGAGCTGAATGTACTCTGACTTATGGAAATGTAGCCCAATTTAATGGACCTGTGCTGGCCATAGATGGCTATGAGGGGAAGACAATCAGACCCAAATGACATACTTTGATTTTATAAATTGGGAGATTATTCTCTCCTCTGGGAATACACTGTAAATATTCCTCCTATACACAAATATATATTAGGAATTGATCTTTTCTTGAATTTGACATTAAAAACTACCATAGGAGAAAATAATGCAATTATGGGTGAAAAGGGATAGGAGCTAAACAGCACTGATGCTATCTTAGTCTTAAACATTAGTCTTAGTAGAATATCAGGGCTTAAGACCCTTTAATGATTTATTAGAGGTCCAGTGTCCTTGTACTATGGAATGCCAGTGGGGACTCTCTCCTGATCATAAGTCCTAGCAAATCTATGTCTACTTCAGTACCTGGCATGTTTTTCAGTCTCACAGATGCCACTGACTCATGCTCTTCATGAACGTGATCTGGGCCCAAACAATGGGAAAATAGCAAGGCTGCAGAAGAACATGCAGGATCATAAATAATGCAGTGAGCAATTCTGGAAAATTTAATCTGCCATACAAGTAATAACTTTTTAAGCTTATATTAGTCATTTTCACTATTGGATGAATATATTTCAGATCCTCTCTGAGATTCTGATAAAAGGGAGAGAACCTGAGTATAAAGCCTTAAAGGAATTGGAGTAGTGCATAGATAAAAGGAGAGAGGGTGGTTACAGGAGTACAGAAATGTTTTACCAGCCACCATCCCTGTAGCTCTCCAGAACTTCCTCAAAGCCTTATAAGTAGTTGGTCCTTTCTGTTGACAGCACTAGTGGGTGGTCTATGAAAGATTCCAAATTGTTTCTGTTCTTCATCCAATCACTTCATCCTACCTCATCTCTCTTCTCCTAAATGGTGTCTTACTAAAGACGTGGGTTCCAAAGCAATTAATTAAGAATCTGTAATATGGAGACCTGAAATGTGGAAGCCACTGTTGTACATTTCTCAATTTCACTGTCCTGTCCAAGCTAGATAGTCACTTCATTTAATTTAGCTGATGATAGCACAACATGGTAGAAGTAATTAATTCTTCCCATATTTACATCTCTATCGCTGGCCACACCACTGAGCTCCAAACCTACAGAAGCAAATGGTACATCATGGTCAACGCATCCCAAATTGACTCATCTTCTACTCAAACCTGCTCCTCTGCCATTGTTCCCTGTATTACTAAATAGAAAACTATTCAAACAGTCATTCAGAAGAAAATGCTGGGAATCACCATTTATATGCCTCTTCATCTTATACATCCACGTAATTAGGGAACCCTACCAGCTCTCCCTCTGAAATTTCACTTGAAACCATCCATTTTTCTGAGTTCTCTCAGCCATCACCATTTCTTACCAAGACAACTGCTGTATCTTTCTAAGTGGTATCTCAGCCTTTAAACTTACCCCCTTCCAATCCAATCTCCACACAGTATCCTAATGATGGTTCTTCCAAAATACCAATACAATTGTGTCAAACCTTCCCTTCAAACTCTAATGGTTCCCCATGGCCTCAAGGTAAAAGCTAAACTTGTTAACTTGGCTCCTGCCCATCTCCTCAGCCTCAAGTCTCACCTCTCTATGGAGATCTCTCCGTTCCTTAAATGAACTAGGTGTTTCTTGCCTAACAGCTAGTGTTATCACTTCTGTGTACAGGTTTTCCTGTGAAGGTGATTTTTATAAGAAATTTCCCCAAACATTATAATATAGATACAGAATTATGGAAGACATTTATGTTACACCAATTTCTGTTTTTAAAATTGCAGTAACAACAAGTTACTACAAACATACATATATATGCACACAAAACAACATGCATATGTGTATATATAACATAAAATTTGCCATTTTAACCATACAATACAGAAGAATTACTTTTGCCATGTTGTGCTATCATCACTACTTTCCATTACTAAAACTTTATCACCACAAATAGATACTCTACATGTTAAGCAATAATTTCCCATTCCTTCTCCCCACCCCAATCCCTGGTAACCTGCTATGAATATTTGTGCTCAAGTATGTGTATGAGTCTGTTTTCAGTTCTCTGGGGTATAACCTAAGAACGAAATTTATGGGCCATAAAAATAAAAAAATTCTATGTTTTACTTTTTGAGGAACTACAAACTGTTTTCCACATCATTTTACATTGCCACCAGCAATGCACAAGGTTTCCAAATTTGGCACATGTAGCTAAAATTTATTTTCTGCTTTTTAATAAAATATAAAATATAGTGAATAATATATAAATTCATAACGGAAGTGAAGTGGTATATTGTGGCTTTGATTTGCATTTTTTAGGTGGCTAATGATGTTGAGCATCTTTTCATGTGCTACTTGGCCATTTGTATATCTTCTTTGGGGAAATTTCTATTCAAGCCCTTCGCACATTTTTTAATTGGGTTGCCTTTTTGTTTTTTAGTTGTAGTTCTTTACCATTTTATGTAATTTTATGCACATAGAGCAAATTGAGTGTGAGTATAGGTAATCTGTACAAATTTATATTATCTGTATTGCCCAAATGTCTAACCAGGAAATACTTTGGTAAATTGTTTTCTCTTCTATTTAGCTGACACTACATTATGCAAAGCAGCAAGTATTATAATTTAGATTTATCTTAGCTTTAATTGGCTTTATGGGTTGACTTGATAAAAATTTTAGGTTTTTACAGAAATGTGTTTAAATTAAATTTTAAATCCAAACCAAAAAAATGATATAAATTCCAATCACTTTCTCTTAGTTTTCTAACTTAATACTGGAAAATATAGTTCAAGTCCAGTGTGATAGAAACAGCAAAGCCATTCGAAGCCAGGTGGACTGGATTTCAAGTGCCAGCTTATGGTAATTAAGTGATTTTTAAAAGTTGCTTTAACTCTCTGAGACCTAGTTTTCTTATCTACAAGAAGAAGAAAATATTTGATTTGCAGGATTGTTGTGAAGATTAAATAAAACAGCATATTTATAAGAGCTACATATAATTTTTGATTCCTAATTGGTCCTAGGCAAACATTATTCGTCCTCCATTAATTTATCTTTTATAAGTCTGAACAGAAACATACCCACAGCAAACTTTTATGTAGACACAAAGAACACCCATTTTACAAAAATACACACTATAAATAATTTCCAAAATTAAACTGCCTAACTAGATACAATATTGTTGTATTATTGTGTAGGTTGTTAAGAGGCATTGGGGTAAAATCAAGGTAATTAAATCTCTTGCAAATTTAGTAATACAAAAGACCCTAGTTATTGGCTGTTGTAGTTATTCTATTTCTGTAAGGAAAGGAGACAGGTTTATTTGCAGGATCTCATGCTTAGTCATTAGTAATAAATGTATTAGGACCAGAACTAATCCAAGTAGCAAGCAGCTGATTACTGCTGTATTGCAAGATAAAGAAATAGTTGATGTTCACACAGGTTAAAGCAGCCAAAAAAAAAATCTCTAAATAAACAGCCAAGTGCTCTTGTTCTCTTTCTAAAACTGTTTTCAACGGTCTTTAGTCTGTGATTACTTGACTATTCATTGATTTCTGAGGCTGTTTCTTGCACATCCCAATTAAAAAACTAATCACATTCTTGTTAAATTAGGCTAACAACTCCTTTTCATAGGAAGATACAAAAAATCAAAATACCTCATCTGTAAAATTTGACTTTGTGAAACTATGAAAGCAGTTAATTTCATTAATAAAATTATAGAATGTAGCTATAAATGATCAGGGCTGAAACCAGGGAGTTGATGAAGCCTCATATTTATTCATGATTGTAGATTGGGTGTGGGATGGCAATAGTATGGCCTATATGAGAATAGAAAAGAGAATCTGCTGTTTTATTTATTCAATAATTCCATTTCATAATTTCCCCCACATGCATTTTTTGTAGTCATTTGTTATACAATGTAACTAGAGTGATTGTATAGTGCCAGTTGTGTCTGTGGTTGGTGACACACACAGTTGCATTTTACAATTTATTATCCTGGCTAGAAATACTGGTATAATTAGTGTGTATATATATATATATATATATAATTATTTAGGCCTTTCAAAAGGTAATGCAATTACTAATTTAAATTCCATTGGTGAACCATAGAGAGTAGAACCCTTCTGATTAATTATAAAATAATCCCTTTGTTGCTTATTCTGAGAGTTGGCCACAACATAGGGTTGGCATAGGACCTAAACGTGAGAGAATTTTTATTTGCTTTTGACCACACTTGACCCACTCTACCCACTGGGGACATTCTTGAAGAGTTTCCTTAGTAACACATTTTAAAGGGAAATACTTAACAGATTTCAATAAACTAGAAGATTTTGCTGTAAGTAAAATCTGTTACTTTTCCATGAAAGAAAATAGAAAATCATGTGTGTCTATGTGGAAACTATGCATATAGGAAAATATTTAAACTTTTCTATTCTTATAGAAAAGCTTTGATAGATCAGGAAGAAGTCAGATGATATGAATAAGCCTTTGCTTTCAGGTATGGAAATTATTACAAGAGAGTTTGATATAGATGGGGCAGTCAGTTTGCTGGTTCTAGAAGCCAAACCAAGAGTCTCCAGGAAAAGGCCATGCCAAATACCTCCTATCCAGTAAACATCTTCTAGTTATTGAGGACCCATGAGAACCAGAGCTTGTAGTAGCAGAACCTCCTGGTGATTTCTAATGAAGGGATGGAGATTAGAATACTATAAAGAGGGCTACTGAAAATAGTCTTACTTGCATCAAGACATTAAGACTTGACCTTTCTAGCCCCTTCTCCAATACCAGAGCTGACTGGTTCTCAAAAGATAGTTTGAATTCTATTTCTGGATAAGCCAGATCTTTGGAGAGCCTTGGATTACATTATTCAGAATCCAGTACAGTGTTTTCCAATAAGTATCTATGGATAATATCTGGAGAATGTTAACATAGTCAAAGTAATTATGAAACATACTACACATGGGGTTCCTTACTTGGAGAGTCCCAGTGTAAATTAAAGTCTCTGTGGGACCCTGCAGCAAAAATGCATGTTTGGCACTGTTTAACAGAGCATTTCCAAAACATAATTGGACACAGAATGCTTTCTTCACCACACACCTAGCAACTTTATGAGGAATGTGAGTTTGAGAAACATTGATGATTTTATTAAGATGTTTTCGGATGTAAATAAAAAATCCAACAGTGAGTAGCTCAAACAAATAAAGCCTTATTTTTATCACATATTAAGAATTCAAGAGGAAGAGAAGGCTGACATTGCTTCAGTAACTTCAGCATCTCAATGTCAAGGCCAGCATTTCCAGGATTCCCTTAATCTCTTCTCTCATAGTTACATGATGGCAGAAATATCATGTAACTATGTTTGAATGGCAGTTCCCATTCAAGAAAGTGGGGAAGTATGGGGCTGTAAGAAGCATTTCTGGTTTTCATAAAGAAATCAAGAGCTTTTTCAGAAGCCATCCAGAATACTACTAGTTTATCTCTAGCTGCAAGTAGCTGGGCAGCCTCTATAGTAGAAGCAGGCAAAGGAAAAGGGGCTGGGTATAGCTGGTAGCTTTAGCCAACCCAGTGTCTTCTACAATGGTAGAATTACTTGTAGGACTTACATTGTGGTTGTTTGCTTTCAGCTTCCACCAAGGCAGTTTTCACAGCTTCCACACTGTGCAAATCATTTATATGAAAGCTACTGTTATCTTTATAATAAGAAGAGCATCTGGCTATGAGGACACCATCTAGAGTAAAAGAAGATGCTTTTAAGAAGAACTACAAGAGAAAATCTTTCAGGTCTCAATTCTATCTCCCCCCTCCCTGTCATCTCAGGAAAATGTTTATTCCACATGACCCTTTTGGATCTACCTTAGCCCTAGAAGCCATATTCCTGGCATTTGAATATTCTCTCTAAAGTTCTGCAACATTTTCAACATGCACCAAGGAATAGGGCAAGGTTCTCACTGCACCAGAGACCTATAGATCTCTCTGTTTTCTTCTGAGTCTTTACTGCTCTTTGTGAACCCTATTTTTCTTAATTAGCTTAAGTATTTGGAAATGAAAACCTAAACAGTAAAGTGTTTTCGTGGATTTATTTTGGTTTTGAGTGCCACTGCAAACCTCCTCTGATGCAAAGAAGCATAGTTTTCTGATAGAAAAAGGAATATACAGGAAGAAAATGTAAATAAATATTGCAAAAAATATTTGGCCTTCACTTTACACAAAAAACTGTTTAATTCACAAATTAAGATGCTGAGTATTTAACAGCTGTCTCACTTGACAGACCGCAACCTCAGCTCATTTGATAAACACTGTTCAAGGACTCTTCTGATTCCTCACCTTCTGCCAAATTTTCACTCTTCAGGTCACGTCCACCTCCACCTCCTTCATTCTCAGCAAATGACTAGCTGCAAATTTTAGAAGAGAAACTGAGGAGCCTCTTGCTTCACACATTTATTGCCATCCATCTTTTTCTTCATTTTCTCCCTGAGGAGAAAATGATTTTCCTTCTTCTACCCAAGGCTAGAGGATGTGTTCTTCATCTCCTTGCTCTCGCTGGCATTTTTTATCAACAATCACCCTTGCATTCTCATGCACTTCAAGCACTGCCTCCATGCAGATGCCATCTTCTTTTTGTCTACAAACATTTCCAAGACCTCCTTGTTCTGAAACAAAATTTTTAGACATGTTTCAAGCTATTGTTCTTCTTGGAAAACTGCTATATACACGTGGCCTCTAATTTCTCACTATTCTATCAACAACATGCAAAGTCAGCATTTCAGTCAACCATTATATCTGATGACCATTTCTTAATCCTCTTTCTCTTCAAAGTCTACTTGTTTACCAAAATTAATTCAGGTGAGACTTCTTAGCTTGTGGCATTGCCCTATTCTGCCTCTATCTGGCTTCTCATGCTAGAGCTAGGAGGACCAGTTAGATCATTGCACTAATCTAGATCAGGGGTTAAAAACTAAATGTGGCCTGCCGCCTGTTTTTGGAAATAAGGTCTCACTGAAACATGCACTTGTTTTGCATATATTGTCTATAGATGCTTTCATGTTACAACAGCAGAGTTGCGTCATTGTGACAGATATGATTTGGACTGCAAAGCCTAAAATATTTAATAAACTTCCCCTTTATAGAAAAATCTTGCTGAGCCTCACCTAGATGAAAGACTGTACCAGTAGGAATCAAGAGGTGATGACTATGAAAAACTATAAAGCTATTAGTGATAGAAATTAATAATTAATCGGAAGGGGCACAGTAAGGAGAGAGATAAGAAAACAAAATTCTTAGAATACCTAGAGATATTCAGTTGTGATGTGTAGGTGAATTTGCTGTGTTAACTAAGGGAGATAACACATAGCCTTTGGGTGAAAATGTGGTACTTAAAGGTAACGATGATCATGATCTTATTTAGAGCTATTTTACATTTGAGCATACCTGTATCCAAATAAAGGTCTAGTGCCCAGGAGGAAATTTTGGGCCTAAAGAGAAAAATTTATGAATGCCTATGGGCCAGAACAAGAAAATAAGAATCTGAAAGGGAAGTGCACACAATTAAAACATATAAAAAATTTCTCCTTTTTACACATTCAATTAATTGTCAAAATGTGTACACCTTTTCTCCCTCTTCCACTTCATACCTCTTACATGGTGATTTTATCATGTACCATATTTCACACCAGATTTTAATTTTCTTGAAGACTCCCTTATTCTTCTTCATGCAACATGTAGCTGCATATTCTCGTTGACATTTTCTAAAAGTATCTATTATTACCAGGGAATGGATCTGCTTTACTTTCAAAATTTATGTGGCTTTCTAGCAGAAAGAGTCTAAGAAACATATCTATTTTGAAAAGGGAGTTCAGAAGTGATCTAGGTCAAGAGTTAGAACTGCCAGGCAAAGTTTGAAGAATAACAAATTTAGAAATACTTTAAAATAAAAAACGATCACAAATGTAAAAAAAAGTGCTTTTTAATTTTCAACTAAAAGGATCAAGTTGATATAATAAACAATTCTTTTTACCAGAGAATTCATGTTTCTCTATAAGCCTTAAGCAGCATAGTTATTTAATAAAAGTTAAGATGGCAGCGCACTTGTAACTTGTGTGAAATTTACAATGAGTTAAACTTCTTTAAAATATTTTTATAAATTGATAATAATCCCCTAATTTGGAAATCAGATGATTTTAATACAGTCTGAAATTAAAGTACTGTTGTTTACACAAACAATTAACAAGAACAGCTTCTAAGTCAGATACCAAACTCCAAGCTCAAAGACAAACCAAAGAAATGTAAACAGTTATACAATACCAACATTTTTAAACGTTGCTTAAAATAAGGCTATTCAAAGTATGGTCTGTGAACTATTTGCGAAAGAAAAGGGTTTGTGCCAGAATGAAAATCAATTACATCACTAATCACCCTGGCTCACAACTTTTTCTTAAAACAAGACTTGAAAAAGGAAGCAATGTTTATTTATACTCTGGCACAAGCACCTTTTCTTGTTACAGACTAGAGAACAGGGGACTGCTTACTTCATTAAAGTGCCATGATAGTTTCACCTTCTAGAGTTAGGTTTACTTTACTGTGGGGAAAAAAATGAAAATGACAATTTAAATTGTCATCTATACATCATGTATAGCTCATCTCATCTACCCAGGGACCCTATCCTAAAAGATCATCACAATTTAACATTAATATTCAGAGGCATTTAAGTGTTACTAATATGCATTCATCTCAGAGGGGGTCCCTAGATTCCTACTGAGGTACATCATCTGCTTCTGTTAGAAAAACAGTAAGAATTAAGTCATTTATTAATCTATTCTTTTTAAAAATATAATTTATTTTCACATTTCAGTCAGTGAAAATATTTAAATTCAGTTTTATGAAAAGGCTGTTTTTTTATACCATTGTGCAGCCACTAGTTGCTTTTATCCCATAAAATTTAATGGTAAATTAAATTAAATTGATTCCTCAGAGAAAAACAAAACTTTTAAAATATTTTTTAAGAAATAGGTTATTATTCAAAACTCAAACATTTCTTGATTTTTATTTTTTTGGTATGGTGTATTTTAGAAATTTAAAAATATATGTTTGGTCTTTTGGGAAAGTAATCATTTCCTCATTCTCCAGTGATTTACTAAGCTTTATCTGCATTATATTAATACTTAGGGTAAATAAATGGAAATCAATAATTTAGAAACTCATCAGTTTTAGACACACAAGAATCCAATGTAGCTTCTATAATGGCTAGTTTATTGGACCAACAAACTGCTTAAAGAATTTAAATGCATATTTACATGTCATAAGAAAAGAGTTTCTTTGGCACCTGAGTTGAGTAAAAATATACGAGAGCAAAGAATCCCTTAAAAAAGTTGCCTAAAGACTATATTTTATCTAACTATACATATATACAAACACTTATACATATACATATATGCACATATACAAGTAAAAGTAAGTAACCTTTCCTTGAGAAAATGATAAAGATATTAAAGGAATTCACCATCTAGCCAAATAAACTGACCTGATGGTTGGTTAACACAAAGTTTTGTTTGCAGTTACTAAATAATTTGAAGTAACCAAAATTTCAAGAAGTTTAAGAACTCTTTAGAGTAATATATGAATTAGAGGGTTTGAAAACCCAGGTATGTTTTGTTAAATATAGTTCCTTTTCATTTAGCAACATGGTCATGAGGTCCCAATTATCTTAATATGATAACAGACTTTGTGATAATCACCAGGGGGGGATTCATCAAAGATTATCAAAAAAGGGGTAAGTCTCCTTTTTCTTATACCCCTCCTCCCAAATTAGGGCTGAACATAGCCATTGGTCATTGACTGATTAAACATTCTGCTCTCCCTAGACGCTTACTTGTGTATTTAAAGGGCACTCTGCAGATGCCTTATGCTGAGCCTCATCATCACTAGGAAATTTATACAAGGACTCTAGAAGAGCTTGACGTCAAGTTTCATGATCAAATCAACCTTGCTAACTGCTGACTGTCACTGTGTTAATAGTCCTCCAGGTACTATGGTATTTTTTATGCATATTTTTAGAACTCTGAAAGGCTGCTTTGTATTCTAAGACTCAAAAGAATTCTACAAGTCTGTAAACTGCCTAAATCTGTCAACATTTTATTTTACACTCAATAAATACTCTTTTGGCTGACTAAAAATAGAGCACATTTAGTTTTACCTAATTGTCTTTTCCTCTTGAGAAATTCTGGAGGATGGGAAACAACTACACTTACATACTATCTATTCTCTATCTTCCAGACCTCATTAACCCTGAAATATGATGAGAGGGTGCAAAATGTATTTGGGTTCAAAAATAAAACCATTCTAACCGTTTCTCTGCTCCAACTTATATAGAATATCCCTGATCAAGTTTTCCAACCTCCTTTTTGCTTTCACTAAAGCAGACCTTATTATATAATGGAAATCTTATGCATTTTCAAAATGCGGTTGAAAAACATTTTCAGTTTTAACACATCTCTTGAGCATCTAGAAAATAGTATATACATTCTGGCTTAAACTTGACACTATTTTCCTAAACAAATCTGTTTATATAGGCATGGTATAGGACTCACCTTACAGGAAGAACCTGTTAAATTTGAATGTCTTCATTTTGTTCAGTTTACATAATGCAAACCTTTTTTTTGGTGATAAATGAAAAGCTTTGATAAATCATTGGAACTTGAATTCTTCATAAACATGTAAACTCACATGCACAATTTTATTTTTTGTCACACATTTAAATATTTTCTTTTCTGCAGGGTTGAGATTTCAGGATAGGAAATGAAATTTGCTAATTAGTAATTTAGCATAAAAACATTTCCCTAAATTTTTCTATGCAAAAGTGCACTTATAATATGAACATGTCATACATGATTCTACAAATCATAATCTCACACTGAGGTGGATTTAAAATTCCAAATTCAGTCCAAAAGAGTCAAAGAGAAAAGTGCTAACACAGCAAATCTGAAACAAGTTCATGGGGATTGGGCAATGAGTCATCAAAGCGAAATCTTTTGGAAACCAAGCTGCTATCATCTGGGATATTCTCTTTGTCTTCCCGATCACCACAGGTTCCATTACAAGAAGATTTAGAAGTTTTGTCTTCAGAGGACCTAACTGTATGATCCTGAATTTGAGAGGAACTAGGAGTTTCTTCAGGGTGAAACAAGTTTTCAAAGTCCCATTGCTGCAGCCAAGAATGAGAAAGGCAGATTTCTGCTGTTGGTCTTTTCCTTTGAATGAGAATATCAAGAGAAAATTGAGAGTTAAGAATCACATTTAAAATATCTGTAGTCCAATAGGTTATATATATATATATATGTATAATTTATATTTATAAATATATATAATTTATTATGAAAATAACATACTTACAATATAAAATCCAAACAGCACAGCAAAGCAGGGAATAATAATAATAATAACAACAATAACAGCTAATAATAATACTAGCAGCTAACATTACTGGATTGTAGTTCTATGTTGATTCATATATCAGGTAATATCAATAATCAGAAGAAACCTAGGAAATGGATGCTTTTATTCTCCCCATCTTACAGATAAGGGAAGCAGAATACTAAGAGGCTAGATTTTGCCTAATATTTCCTAACTTATAAGTGGTAGTTACGTGGAACTTTGATTCTAGTCTGTGCTCATAATTCTTGCATCATGTTATCTCCCACGAAGGCAAAACATAAAAGTACTTTCTCCATTTTTCTCATTCCCAGCCCCACCGTCAAAAATTTTCTCTCTATATATATGTATGTTCACACACATACATACAGGTTCATACACCTCATATATTTCTAAAATTTGCTTTCTTCACCCATTCAACAACACATTGCAAACATCTTTCCAAATCAATATGGTAAAAGTTAACATATTCATTAACAGCTTAATGATATTTAGTCTTCCAATCCATGAACATGGAACGTCATTCCATCTACTTGGGTCTTTAATTTCTTTTAGCAATGTTTTGTAGTTTTCTATGTACAAGTCCTTTATATCCTTTGTTACAGTTATTCCTGGGTATTTGACTCTCTTAGCTGCTACTGTGAATGGAATTTTTTTAAAAAATTTCTTGTTCTGATTGTTCATTGCTTGTGTATAGAAAAACTACTGATTTGTGGGTGTTGATTTTGTATCCTGCTACTTTGCTGAATCTATTTATTAGCTTTAAGAGCTTTGGTGTGGAGTTTTCAATATTTTCTGTGCATAGGATCATAATATCTGCAAATAGGGAAGGTTTTACTCTTTCTTTCCAATTTGGATGTCTTTTATTTCTTTTTCTTGTCTAAATTGCTCTGGTAAGAACTTGCAGTACAATGTTGAATAACAGTGGTTAAAGTGGGCATCCATCCTGTCTTGTTTTTGATGTTTAATAAAAGTTTTCAGTCTTTCACCATTAAGTAGGATGTTGGGTACAGGCTTTTCATATATGCCCTTTATCGTGCTGAGGAAGTTTCCTTCTGTTCCTAGTGTTCTAGTTTTTATCAAGAAAGGGTGCTGTATTTGTCAAATGCTTTCTTCTATGTCGATTGAGATTGCATTTTTTCTTCTTTCTTTCTGTTAATATGGTGTGTTCTATTAATTTATTTTCTTATGTTGTACCAATCTTGCATACCAGAGCTAAATGCCACTTGATCATGGGGTATAATTCTCTAAGTATGCTGTTAGATTTGGTCTGTCAGTATTTTGTTGAAGATTTTGCATCTATATTCATAAAATACTAGTCTATAACTTTTTTCTTGTGGTATCTTTATCTGGCTTTGACATGAGGGTGATGCTGCTCTTGTAGAATGAGTTAGGGAGTGTACCATCCTTTTCGATTTTTTGAAGAGTTTGAGGAGAATTGGAGTTAAATTTCCTTGGAAAGCTTTTAAAACTCCCCTATGAAACCATCTGGTCCTGGGTTTTTCTCTGTTGGGTGGCTTTTGATTACTGGTTCAATCTCTTTACTAGTAATTTTTTGTTGAGATTTTTAATTTTTTCTTGAGTCAATGTAGGTAGTTTGTGTGCTTCTAATAGTTTGTGTACTTCATCTAGGTTATCAAATTTACTGGCATACAGTTGTTCATAGTATCCACTTGAAGTTCATTTTAATTCAGTGGGGTTGGGAGTAACAGCTCCCTTTTCATTTCTGATCTTTTTACTTGCATCCTCTTTTTTTTTTTTTGTCAGTTTAGCTAAAGGTTTGTGATCCTTTCAAAAAATCCTTTCAAAAAATCAACTTCTGGTTTTGTTGATTCTATTATTTTTTATTTTTGTCATCTATTTCACTTATCTCAAATTTCAATATTTTTAATTTACTGAGACTTATTTTGTGACCCAACATATGCTCTATCCTGGAGAATGATCCATTGCACTTGAGAAGAATATGTACTGCTTTTGTTGGGTGCACTGTTCTGTATATGTCTATTAGGTCTAGTTAGTTGACTGTATCATTCAAATTCTGTACTTCCCTATTGATCTTCTGACTAGATGATGTTCTATTTGTTATTGAGAGTGGTGTATTAAAATCTTCAACCAATAATGCAGAACCATCAATTTCCCCCTTCATTCACATCAATATTTGCTTCATATATTTTGGGGCTCTGTTGTTAGGTACATATATAATTGTTGCCTCTTTCCCTTTATCTGTATATAATGACCATCTTTGTCCCTCAAATTGTTTTTTACTTAAAGTCTATTTTATAAGATATTGCTATAGCCACCCCAGCTCTCTGTTGGTTACTGCTTGCATTGATATATGTCACTAAGTTATCCCAACTGATAATACAGGTCTTTCTTATGCCATTTTGCTATTCAAGCTTTTAAAAGTCTTACAAATTTTTTGTCTATCACTTCCATTAAGGCCTATTTTTATATTTATTTCCTTTTTTGTACCATATTGAGTACCTTCTCATTTTTATCTCGATCTATTTTTCATATTTTCATTGTGGTTACCAAGGGGTTAAAATTTAACCTCCTATATTCTCAGGAGCATTAGAGACTACCAATTTAATAATCTAAACCCTTGATCTTGGGACCCATGCCCTTATGAAACTCATTCATGCAAAAGAGAAGTTAAGCCTACATATAATTATGCTTAGGAGTCAACCCCAGAGAACCTCTTGTTGCTCAGCTGTGGTTTCTCTAAGGCAACTCTGCAAATAAACTCACTGCCCTTCATCCTACACGGGACATGACAATAAGTATCAATAAATTAAAAATATTGAAATTTGAGATAAGTGAAATAGATGACAAAAATAAAAAATAATAGAATCAACAAAACCAAAAGTTGATTTTTTTTTTTTTTTTTTTTAAAGGAAAGACAGAGAGAAGGAAGGAAGGATAGAAGGAAGGAAGGAAGGAAGAAAGGGAAACATCTTTAAACATTTTCTTGTTTTATTGTATTCTGTTTCTCCGTATTTGTTACATGGGCTGGGGCCGGGAATCGAACCGAGGTCCTCCGGCATAGCAGGCAAGCACTTTGCCCGCTGAGCCACCGCGGCCCGCCCAAAGTTGATTTTTTGAAAGGATTTTTTGAAAGGATCACAAACCTTTAGCTAAACTGACAAAAAAAAAAAAAAAAAGAGGATACAAGTAAAAAGATCAGAAATGAAAAGGGAGGTGTTACTCCCAACCCCACTGAAGAGGGGTAAATCTCCCTGACCATGTGGGCTTGAGAAAGCCTTCTTGACCAAAAAGGTGGAAATAAATGAAGTAAAGTTTCAGTGGCTAAGAGATTTCAAATAAGTTGAGCGGTCATTCTGGAGGTTATTCGTATGCATTACATAGATGTTCATTTTTAGTTTCTAGAGTATTAGAAAAGTTGGAAGGAAATACCTGAAACTGCTGAACTGTAATTCAATAGCCTTGATTCTTGAAGATGATTGTATAACTATGTAGCTTTTATGGTGTGACCATGTGATTGTGAAAACCTTGTGACTGATGCTCCCTTTATCCAATGTATGGACAGATGAGTAAGAAAATAAAGACAATAAATAAATAAATATTAGGGTGGGTTAAAGACTATGGATGTTTGGGATTTTTTTTTTCGAAAAATGAAAATGTTCTAAAATTGACTGTGGTGATGAATGCACAACTATATGATGATACTGTGAGCCACTGATTGTTACTTTGAATGACTATATGGTATGTGAATATATTTCAATAAAATTGCATAAAAATTTTAATCTCCTAAATATATAACAATTACATTTGGTTTGATATCAATTTAACTTCCACAGCATGCACATATACTTTTTCTATGCCCTTGTCTCCCCACCATTTCCTTTGTACTTGTTAGCACTTATATGTTTACACTTTGTAAGAGAAAAAACAGATTTATCATTATGTTTATGCATTTGTATTTGAGTACTGTAGGAGGGAAGAAGTGGAGTTACATACCAAATAACACAATAATACTGGCATTTATAATTACCCATGTGGGTACCTTTATTGCAGGGCTTTATTATGCTACTTGGATCCACTGTCTAGTGTCACTGTTCCTTTCATTTCAATCTGAAGAACTCCCTTTGGCATTGCTTGCAAGGCAGGTCTAGTGATGATGTACTCTCTCAGCTCTTGTTCATCTGAGAATGTCTTAATCTCCCCCTCATTTTTAATTTTTAAATTTTTAATGTAATTTTTAAATTGTGAAATATATATACGAAAAAGCAATACATTTCCATGTACATTTTAATAAGTGGTTATAAAACAGATTTTAAAGTTTGGTGTGGGTTACAGTTTCATGATTTTTCATTTTTTCTTCTGCTGCTCCAAGACTGGAGACCAACAGAAATATCAATATAATGATTCAGCAGTCATTTCATTTGTTAAATCCTATCTTCTCTGTTAGACTCCTCTTTTTCTTTAAATATCATATATACAAAAAAAAAAAAGCAATAAATTTCAAAGCACATTGCATCTATCAGTTGTAGAACAGATTTCAGAGTTTGGTATGGTTACAATTCCAAAATTTTAGTTTTTTATTTCTAGCTGCTCTAAGGGACTGGAGGCTAAAAGAAATATCAGCATAATAAATTCAGCATTTATACTCATTTGTTAAATCCGACCTTCTCTATATAACTCCACCATCATCTTTGACCTTTCTCTCAATCTTTAGGGGCATTTGGGCTATGCCCATTCTAGCTTTTTCATGTTAGAAGGGGTTGTCAATAATATGGGATAGGGGGATGGAACTAGCTGATGTTCTGGAAAGGCTGGCCCCTCTGCATTTCAGGACTTATCTCGTCCAGGGACCCATTTGGAGGCTGTAGGTTTTGGAAAGTTACCCTAGTACATGGAACTTTTGTAGAATCTTACATAATATCCTAGGTATTCTTTAGGATTGGCAGGAATAGTTTTGATTGGGGTTTGGCAAGTTATGATAGGTAGCACCTAACTGAAGCATGCATGAAGATGACCTCCAGAGCAGCCTCTTGACTCTATTTGAACTCTCTCAGCCACTGATATCTTAATTGTTATACTTCTCTTCCCCTTTTTTGTCAGGATGGCATTGTTGATCCCACAGTGCCAGGACAAGGCTCATCCCTGGGAGTCATCTCCAACACCGCCATGGAGACTTTCATCCCTAGATGTCATGTCCCATGTAGGGTGATGGGTAATAGTTTCATATGCAGAGTTGGGCTTAGAGAGAGAGAGAGACCATATATGAGCAACAAAAGAGGTCCTCTGCAGGTAACTCTCAGGCATACCTATAGGTAGGATAAGCTTCTCTGCTACATACATAAGCTTCACAAGAGCAAGCCTCAAGATCAAGGGCTTGGCCTGTTGATTTGGGTGTTCCTAAAGAATTGCACAGTATATGGAATTTCTCTGGTGGTAAAGTTTAACAGCTCCATAATTTTTCTCCCATCCCTCAAGGGACTTTGTCAATACACTTTATCCGGGATATTATACCCTGGGATGTATCCAGGCATTACATTAAGCTACACAGGATTAAAGGCCCTCATTCTTATTCTGGGGTCCCTGTGTTTGGACTATTTAAATGATCTATCCAGACAGGCTGAGTTAGATTATGTGCTATAGAAAATTTAGGTTCTGGACAAAATAAACCTTTCTTCCTTTGGTCTCAAAAGAGTAGGTGAAGTCCTAAAATACAGGTAATGTCTTCCTTACCCCTGTATTCTGAATTACCTTAATTCTGACTCGATTGGCTTCATTATTATCTCTAACAGGTTATAAACACATGAAACTGCTCCTGAAAATCCAGAAATAACAATTACTGTTCTGGACTAAATGTGACTGCTATAAGAGCTTACAATCTAGGCCTCAGTTTTCTTATAAGTATTTTCTAAATGGGACCATACAATATTTGCTCTTTTGTTTCTGGCTTATTTTGCCTCACCAACTGTCCAACAGGTTCATTCACATCATTGCATACCTCACAACTTTGTTCCTTTTCATAGCAGCACTATGTTTGATCATATGTTTACATCATCATTTGTCAATTGTCTCTCAGTCAGTGCATCTGTCAGCCACCTCCATGTACTGAGCCTCACGTATAATGGCCAAAGTCAACAGTCCATCCACACTCTCAATTTTAGATAATTTCATTATTCTTCTCATTTTTGAAAGAGAATCTCACCTGGTATACAATTCTTGCTGGCAGTTGTTTTCTTTCAGCACTTTAAGTATTTCAACGTAATGACTCCTTGCTTGTATGGTTTCTGATAAGAAATCAATATTCAATATGATTGGGATTCCCTTGTATGTAACACTATGCTTTTCTCTTGCATCTTTCAGAACTCTCTCCTTATCTTCTGCATTTGATAGTGTAATCAATATATGACAGGGTGAATTCTTCTTCATGTTTATCCTTTTTGGTGTTCTCTGAGCTTCTTAGATGTGTATATTCACATGCTAAGTTTGGGAAGTTCTCTCATTATTTCTCTGACTATTCCTTCTCCCTTTCTCTCTTCTCAAAGCTATCTTTGACTATTTTTGCTTTTAGTACTTCTTTTCTCTTTATGCTCCTTAGCCTGACTCATTTCAATTGTCTTGCCTTCAAGTTCACTGATTCTTTCTCCTCCCAGTTCCATTCTGCTCTTGAAACCCTCCTAGGCATTTTTCATTTCAGTTACTATGGTTTTTAACTCCAGTAGTTTTGTTTGGTTCTTTTTTAAAATTTCTATATCTTTACTTAGATTCTCATATTGTTGAGTAATTGTTATCCTGATATACTGTATTCTTTCTCTATACTTTCCTTCATCTCCTTAAACATTTTTAAACATTTTTTTAAAAGCTTTGTTTGATATGTCCACATTGTCATCTTCTTCATTGGTGTTTCCCGTACTTTTATCCTCTTCTTTCAGATGAACCATCATTTCCTGTTTCTTGATTTGTCTTATACTCTTTTGTTGCACCCTGTAGATTTTAATATGTTAAAAATCTTAACTCTGGAATTTACTTCCTGGGATGCTTGTTTCCTGGTTTTGTAACCAGCTGATGATAAGACAAAATTCTTGAGCTTCAGCCCTCCTATTAGGAAGGTCTGCCCAAGGAAAATACTTTGTGAAGGACATTCTCTGTCTTACCATATGTGCAGTTTGAACCTGTTGTGTATCCCAGAAAAGCCATGTTCTTTAATCCTCATTCAGTATTGCTGAGTGGTATCTTTTTTATTGTCTCCATAGATATGTGTCTCTGTCCATTCAAGGTTACTTACTGGAGCCTTTTAAGAGGAAACACTTTTGGAAAAGACTTTAGGGTCTATAGAGCCAGAGACCTTTGGAGATGAAGAAAGAAATGCCCCAGGGAAGCTGTTCGAAGAAGTCAGTAGAGGATGCTAGCAGACATTGCCGTCTGCCTTCCCAGCTGAGAGAAACTTTGAACATCATCGATGTTTTCTTTGGGGTTAAGGCGTCTTTCTCTGGATACCTTAATTTGGACATTTTTATGGCCTAAGAACTGTAAACTTGCAAATTAATAAACTCCCTTTTGTTTTGTTTTGTTTTTTAACTTTTTTTATTGTATAATATAACAAAGAAAAGAAAGACAAAAGCAGTAATTTTCAAAGCACTCTTCAACAAGTAGTTACAGGACATATCCCAGTTTGTCATAGGCTACCATACCATCATCTCAGATTTTTCCTTCTAGCTGCTCCACAACATTGGAGGCTAGAAGGAAAAAATATTTTTTATTCATCACAATCAACTTTTCTTTTTTGTGAAAAATAACATATACAAAAAAGTAATAAATTTCAAAGAATAGCACAACAATTAGTTGTAGAACAGATTTCAGAGTTTGGTATGGGTTACAATTCTACAATTTTAGGTTTTTACTCATATCTGCTCTAAGATACTGGAGACTAAAAGAAATACCAATATAATGATTCAGCAATCATACACATTTGTTAAACCCTACCTTCTCTGTGTAACACCACCATCACTTTTGACCTTTCTCCCACTCTTAGGGGTATTTGATCTATGCCTATTCTTTTTCATGTTGGAAGGGCTGTCAATAATAAGGGGTAGGGAAATGGAACTACCTGATGTTCTGGAAAGGCTGGCCCCTCTAGGTTTCAGGATTTATCTGGTCCAGGGACCCATCTGGAGATTGTAGGTTTCTGGAAAGTTACCCTAGTGCATAGAACCTTTGTAGAATCTTATAAAATGTCCTAGGTGCTCTTTAGGATTGGCAGGAATGGTTTTGGTTGGGGTTTGGCAAGTTATGATAGGTATATATCTAACTGAAGTTTGCATAAGAGTGACATCCAGAGTAGCCTCTCGACTCTATTTGAAATCTCTCAGCCACTGATACCTTATTTGTTACACTTCTTTTCCCATTTTTGGTCAGAATGGCATTGTTGATCCCACAGTGACTCATCCATGGGAGTCATCTCCCATACTGCCAAGGAAACTTTCATTCCTGGATGTCATGTCCCATGGGCATGATTTCAGTTGCAGAGTTGGACTTAGAGAGAGTGAGACCACATCTGAGCAACAAAAGAGGTCCTCTGGAGGTGACTCTTTCAGGCATACCTACAGGTTGGTAAGTTTCTCTACTACATACACAAGCTTCACAAAAGCAAGCCTCAAGATCAAGTGCATTGCCTATTGATTTGGGTGTCCCAAATGTTTGACACAGTATCAGGAGTTTCCCAGGTGGTAAAGTTTAATAGTTACATAATAACTTCCCCTTTTCCAAGCCATTCCATTTCTGGGTTTACTGCATTCTGACAGCTTAACAAACTAAAACACTGTGCCTCCATCTTGTCCTGGGCTTTTGCTTGTTAGTTGTTTCTGAGTTCCCCTGTTTCCAGCAGTTTGGTCATCCCCTTTTTTATTCAGGGAACAAGTCTCCTTTCCCAGGTATCTGAAGCTGGCAGGCCTTTTTCCCCAGACTGTTCACCTCTAAAATTTTTATACTTTTTTATAAAATTTTTATATTCCCACTGCTTTTGCCTGAATGGTAAATCCGGAGAGGAGGGTTACCACAGGGAGGGCTTTCCTAATTTGGTCTTTCCCAGCCAAAACAGGACCATGAATCCACAAAGGAGGCAAAGACTGACACCAACTTGCCCTTTGGAGGGGGCTTATCTGACGTTCCCCAAAGCTGAGCTTTCCTGGCCTACCCAGCAAATGTAGTCCTTCAGCTAACTGTGCTCCACAACCCTGAGGAAGCCCTGCATCCTTAAATCTCCACTTCCTTCACCACTATCCCTGGAGGGTTGAAACAATGGCTGCTGCTGCCTTTCTTGAGCCAGCCTCTGGGTTCCTGGCCCTATTTCGTCTGGGAAAGACCAAACTGGGAGTGTCCTCCCTGTGGTGACCCTCCTCCCAGAATCTGCCCTCCAGGCAAAAGCAGTGATGAGACAATGATAGGAATATAAACAACTATGTAAGCAGACAGACTGGAAAACGGCCTCTGAACTAGGACCCAGTGACCTGAATTTGACAATCAAAAGCCATGATCAGTGATTGGCCATGTATACCTCTCTTCTTGGGAAAGAGGATTTTTATGTCCCTTTTAATCAGGAGCAGCTAGTCAGGCACTAGACCTAACGTAGTCTGCTGTGAGAGTGAGGGATATGCCACAGAAGCTGCTGCTCAGAGAAAGCAATTTACAGTTCTTTACCATAATTTACTAGCCTCTTTCTCCTCTCTTCCCTGGATGTTGTACAGTATTTTCCTGGCCTCTGGAGTTTCAAAATAGTTGTTTCAGACAGTTCCTGTCTGTTTAATAGTCGTTTTGGTGAAAGCAAGGACTGAGTCCTGGAGCTCCCTATTCCACGAACCTCCTCAGGTGTCCAACTTCTTGCTTTTGGATATTATAAATAATGCTGCAATAAACAGTTTCTGAATACTTCTCTGATTTTCAAAGAATAAATAGCCAGTTCATATTCCATAAATGCAGCTAGTAAGCAAAGCAAGCAAACATATTACAATATTGCTTGCTTCAACTATACCTGAAGATATAGAATATGAAATGAAAAAAAAAACAAGAAAAGTTTAACCTTTGCATTTCCTCATCACTTCCAAGCCTGACCCGTGCTTAAGTGCGAATTCATTTTATATATACACAAGTGTTTCCTAGTTGTAATAGCTTAAAAAAAAGGAAAACTGAAGCATCTAGAGTTTCTTTAATTCTGATGTGCTGAAAATCCAGCCTAGCATGGAGCTCACAGATGAGATGGTCTTAGCCTAACAAATCAAAATTAGTAAAATTATAAAATATCTTATGTTTTCAAACCTTTTGAAGGAAAATACATCTACATAATTTATATTCTATATTATTTCTGTGTTTTTAAAAGCAGTACTTGCAAAATCTTTAAAAGATATCTTGCTTATGTATCACTTTGAGTTTTAAGTAAATATGATCACATTATACAATATATCAAAAGGGGAAAAAAAACCCACCTATACTCATAATTCCAACCTTAATACAACTACTATTATCATTTGGGTATGTCTTTCGGTTTTTGTTTTTTTTCTGAAAAAAAAAATTAATGTGCTCATTACAGAAATTTTAACATCAAGGTTAAAAAATATTTAAGAAATAGAAAATTGTTTGCACCTAGAAACTACAATATCATTACAATGTGTACTAAGCAACCATTCATGTCCAAAATATTGCCAGTGAGATTTTGTTTGGACTTGCATTAAGCCAATAAAATAATTACCAAAACTGTTAAGTTTTTTTTAACAGATAATGAAGCTGAGTCCTAAAAAGATAAAGTAATCGTCAGAGATTAAAAATCTGACAAGTGACAAAACAAGGACCCCAGCACTACATATCACAGCTCCTACATTATATGTAGCCAGGCAATTTCAAAGTAAATAGGGCAGATTCTAGGTAAAAGAAAACAGGGGCTAGCTTTTTACCCTGCTTTTAAGTTGCCCAGCGATTGAGATAAGAATCCTAAGCCATAGTTTCAAGACCCTTCTTTAGTAGGCTTTTGAAAGGCATATGATATTTAGATTTGACAATTAAACAATTTTAGATTTGACAATCTAAACAATTTAAACTTATTTTATAATTATAATTATTTTAACTACAACTCATTCCCAGTAAAGTCTTATCATAGCCAGTAGTGTATTGTAAACCTTTCATTTCTAATTATTTTAGAGAATTTCAAGGATTAGTAATTTGAAAGATAAATAACCCAAATTTGCTCCTCACTCCAAATTTCCTATTGTATATTTTATGTTTAAAGTTACATATTTGCTATTTAATGATGTTTCATACCACCTCTCTCCCCACTTTACCTGAAATATACTTAGAATATATTTTTAATAATTTTATACTATTTTAGAAAATATCTTAATAGACATGTATTATTAATTTTGCAATGGCATGTAAACAAATTAATGTTATTACTTACTCTGGATTTTTCACTAAAAGGCTCTGGATAAAGTCCGTGGCCAGCTGTGACACTGATGAAAAAGTTTCTTCTGAATAATCTACATTAACTTGAGAAATATTGAGGTATGTTTCTTGATTATCTTCTCCCACAAATGGGGATGTATGAGTTAACAACATATATGCTATTATACCAATATTCCTGAAAAACAAATAAGGGAGAAAAGGGGAACTTAAAATTGCACGCAATTTAAAAATATTTATATAAAGCACGATCAATACCCTACATATTCTTATTCTCAAGATTTGTACAGTTAAATTACCTACAGATTTAAATCACTTTTAAAAGTTCCTACAATGTAATATTAAAAATAAAAGAATGTGTTATCTCAAAGTTTGCCTCAGAAAGAGAACACAGCAAGGAATGAAGTTGTGTATTATATAATTATAACAATGTACTAGATATATATCACTATATCTACAGTCTGTCCTTCACACTGATAACCAGTTGTTAAGTACACTAAGCTACTCACAGAGCAGGATTTCCAAAATGGCATCCAATGGTCAGTAATAATTTGTGTGGTATTGATAGGAATTCTTTGCAAACACAGTTTGCAAGTTTGGCAAAGCAGAAATTTGTATGGGCAGATTTCTTCACTGCAAAACTTTTCAGCCTTAAATATATTAATGACAAATCCAGTCAACAGGGGCCAGAAAAGACTACAGTTTTACCCACTTACTGAACCACACTCTATTCCCAAAGCAAACCCATTATCAGTTCCATGGAATGCAAGGAATACATCTAAACTCTTCCACTTGGCCTGTGGAATCAGTACCCCAACTCTGGTACCAACTAAACTTCCCATACCAATTCAGGTTCTCCTACCTATTATATACTTTTAGCACTTTATGCACTACCCATGAAAACTCACAATTCCCTAGTGATATACTCTCATGGAACTGAACTTTTATGTTCACCTGTCCTCTTTTTTCTGCTTAGCAAATACCTCCTAAGTCTAAATCAGATGTCTTCTATCTGGTGGAACTTAACAACGCCTTGACTGCTGCTTCCTCCATGTTTATTAACCTTTATAATACAGATTATAGAGCACTATATATTTCTTTTACTAGACTGAGTCTTCCTCAAGAAAAAAATATTTTCCTGTTTATTTCTGTACCTTTAACTCAGAGCCAAAGTCTTACTTAGAAAGAACAGATAGGTTTATGTTTTCCTGTAGAATAACAATGATCCTTGAATAAAACCTTTTAAAGAAGGCTCTATTATTTATGTTTGGAATCAAAAAACCTCAGAATATATATTATCCCCTTTTAACAAAGGCATTTAGGTACTAACAAAATCTTACCACATATCTGTTGCTGTGGTAATAGGATCATAGTTCAGGATTTCTGGAGCTGATAGAGAAAATAAAATTCAAATTCAATACTGATAAATTTCTAAAACATGAAAATTACATTCTATTAAATTATAACTGGATTTCATTTGAAAGCCTACTGGCATAAGAACAACATGAATTTAGAACAGTGTTAATTATCCTGTGACTGGACATTGAAACATGTAATATTAAGCAAAATATATGGCCAGGTGGCTCAAAACACCTATAATATTCGTGGGGTAACTGGTAGCTATGTAATTAAAAGAAAATTAAACTTATTAAGATTAATCTCAGAAGAACAATTATAAAGTTAAATGTTAGAATCTAGAACCCTTTAAAAAGTTAGTTTTATTAGTTTGTTAGGAATTAGTTTACATTATTTTATTAGGCTGATTTAACTTTTTATTTTTAGGTTAAATAGGATTATATATGTTTCAGTGACATTCTGAACAAATTAGACTTTCAAGGAGATTCAATATCCTTCTTAAATGATCAAACCTAATTTCTTAAGCAATTAATCCCCTGCTGTCTCCTACTATGCCAAAAAAAGTACAAAATAAATTCTCTATACTTTCTAAAAATTATCATATATTTCAAGTCAGTGGAATCCAAACTAGGATTTACGATTGAATAATAACATTCTTATTTTAAAATATGGTTTCATAATTTCTCCAAAGAGAAATTGTTTTCTAAAGCCTAACATTTTTGTTAATAAAACCTTTGAGTCATATAATATATTGCCAACCTCTGTTATACCATCTACAGCCTTTATGTATACTTAGGTGAGCTATGTTATCTATAATTACACTAATTTATTCTAGGACATTATAGCCCCTATTTTAGCATCCAAAAGTTAGTATTTGCTTTGCTTTTTTATCTGTGGGAAAGATAAAGTGCCTAGCTGAGTGGCACTTGTTCTGTTTAGCTGTATCTTTTCAGTTCCTGCATGGGGATATCAATGTGAGCAACACCAAAAAAAGGGCAAAAGAGAATATTACTATAAATTACATACTTTAAATTCATTTGATGTTCATACAATTTAAAACTCTTTTACACACAATCTAATTTGATTAATTTAGTACAATGTTTCCAGATTAACTAATAACCATAGGTTCTTGTGGGCACCCTTCTTTTTAAAAACCCTTCTTTTCCAAACCTAAACAAAACCTCACATTTTAAAGCAGCATCAAAAAACAGTAAGGAGTCCTGCTAACATAACAACTCCTGCAAAACAAAATATTTGTGTTGTAAGCAGGTTAGAATTGAGGCCAGGATAGAAGTAGAAAGAGGGGCATCCATCCAATTGCCAGCCTTCAAAGGTAATAATGGGTCACTCGATTCTCTCAGTTTTCCTTTTTCCATTTTTCTCCTGTTCTGTAACTTCCTATTGCTTTTTACCCATTTCTTTTTCTCTATGTAAAAAAGCCTTGTACACAAACATTAAGCCTTTGCACTTATATATTTAACGTTCTGGAAACTATGGTGAATGTCTCAATTATCCTACATTTACCACAGTCTATTTAAATGTGTCATAAACAAGTTCCAATGTATTAAAATATTTGAACCAAATATTTGCATCTTGGAATTACATGTGCTAAAATATAGTTTTACAAAGTGTCACATACATAATATGTTTTGAAAATGGTGTAGAAAGTAAAAGAAAATTCTTACCTAAGTATTCTGGAGTTCCCATGATTTCCCGAAGTTCACATGCATTCCCTATTTTTCGAGACATTCCAAAATCTACAATTTTTATGTCTCCAAGAGGGTATATGCTGCTCAATAATATATTCTGTGGCTAAATAAAGTACAACAAAAAATGATAAGTAATATACAATAAATGAATACTCACCTGAGATCTTTGGTAAATAAAGTAGAATTGACCGTTTAGCTATTATTTCATTGAGTCATTCATAAAACAATTACTGAACTACTATTTAGAAGGAATGATGCATCAGTGATGAATAAAAATACACTCAAAGAGATTCCTAGTTCAGAAGAGAAAAAGGTTGCTCTAGTTTGCTAGCTGCCGGAATGCAACACACCAGAAACGGATTGACTTTTAATAAAAGGGGATTTATTTCATCAGTTCTTCAGAGGAAAGGAAGCTAACTTTCATCTGAGGTTCCTTCTTATGTGGGAAGACACAGGACAATCTCTGCTGGCCTTCTCTCCAGGCCTCTGGGTTCCAACAACTTTCCCTGGGGTGATTTCTTTCTGCATCTCCAAAGGCCTGGGCTGAGCTGCAAGTGCTGAGATGAGGTATGCTGAGCTGCTTGGGCTGTGCTAAGTTGTGCTCTCTCTCATTTAAGCACCAGCCAATTAAGTCAAATGTCATTCACTGCAGCAACAGATGAGGCTCATGTACCATTGGCTCATGTGCACAGCAACAGAACTAGGTGCCTTCACCTGGCCAAGTTGACAACTGAATCTAACTACCACAATGGTGCAGGAAGAGACAGATAGATACAGATCTAATGAGAAACAGAATATTCAGTAATAAAGACAAGACTGCCTAATTCTGCACATAATAAGACTTTAAAGTAGAGATGATATTTAAGCTGAGTCTTAAAGAATGAACAAAAGTATGCCAGTAAGAAAGATGCTCTAGGGAATAACAGAAGAAGGCACGAAGGAATGAAAATGCACACACTTCCAAAAACAGAAAATTGTCCAGGACAGAGCTAAAGCTATGTATGAGCTGGGTCTGATCATTCCCCAGTTTCCAGCTTAGATAATAAGGGGCATAATAGGTTTCATCCACTGACTCCTGGAATCATATGACTGTTTTACTATAGTAGGCCCAAGACCTACTACAAAGCTTCCTGCCACTATCATACCATATGTATACCTGCCAAGATGCTGCTCCCCAAGTCTATGCTGCTCCCCAAGTCTGTGCCACTCCCAGTTGGTTAGAAGAATCATAACAGTCTCTTAACTTTAGGGAAAATCCCAAGTTCACTCATAATCAAGAATCAAGGAGACTACTATAGGAGAACAGGTAAGGGTAAGGCTTTATGGTATTTAAGCCAGGTTTATACGCCACCTCTGATTTCAAGTACTGTGTGATGCAATGTAATGCATTTGGTTGTCTATAGCAGCAAAAGACCTAACAGGAAGCTGGTGGGGGTATGATTAGCCTCATATTTACCATGTTGCTTCTTTTCCAATATTTTATTGGGAGGGGCAATGGCAGGGATGCTAAATAATAAATATCTCCCCTCCCCATTTACTGTTATCCCAATGCAGAAAAAAAGAACAAGCTTGTTTTTTTTCTTTTGTAAAAGGCGTAAAAGAAAGAAGAAAAGATAATTTGAGACATACAGGTTTTAAGTTTCTACAGGGCAACAAAATGACATCCATTCTTCAGTTGGAAAAAGGGATTTGGAATTCAGGAAAGAGGCATGGGTTACGGGTAGAGATTTAGGAGTCCTTATCATAATGAAAGTGTTAGTGGGAGCCAGGAAAGCAGGGAAACTGTATAGAAGAGGAAGAGACCAATGTTCAAAGGAATGAGAAAATTAGGTTGGTTCACAGTTCAAGGTCCTCAGGTGGCTGTGGAGGTAGTATAAGGAGAAAGGATAATAACATGAGGTTAGCTTCAGAAATAGAAAAAAGAACTGAGTATTTTAAGGGCAGACAATTTTAAAAGATAGAAGGAACAGGATGAGGCTTTAAGAGTGGGATGGAGTGGAAAATTGTAGGATTCAAACATAAAGATGCATTTTAAGAGCCTAGTGATCAATTTGAGTTGCTCACATATGCAGTCTTCTCTCTGCCAATACAAAATTAAGTCCATGTGGCACATAGTAAGCAAAGAGTTCACACAGTGCAAATGACAATGATCTGTTTCTTTCCAATACCAGCTTGCAAATGTGCATACCAAGATCAGAGTAGGAACACAGATGTTGCATTACTTTAAATCATGTTTCTCCTTACCTTTAAATCAAGGTGCACTATGTTATTTTGATGTAGATAATAAATTCCTTCAAGTATTTGTTTAATGAGTCTGATAATATCATTTTCAGAGACCATTTCAGCCAGCTCAGGTAAACACAGGTTAAAAATTTCCCCACCTGCAGCACTGAAATAAAATTCAATAACAGAAACTTTAAAAATCATTGTCCTAAAAATGACAACTTTTAAATACTATATACCTGCTAAGTAAAAGCCATACAGACACCCTAACTTTAGTCAATATATATACTTATCTTTAAGAAGGAAAGTATATGACAAAATATTTCAAATTCTGGGTACTAATAATTGAATAATTAAATAAATAAAGTGGAACAGCTTTATAATTCAATAACCTTGTAATCGACCTTAACACTGTAATAAAAACAGGAACGACCACTAAGGGCTTGGTTGCTCTGCTTCTATGCCTTCATAGAGTCTACATGAATAGATGCACATGAGAATCATTCACTCTGATCCTCATAACAACCATGTGAGGTAGGTGGTTATTATTCTCATTTCACTAATGAAGAAACATAGGTATAAAGAGGTTAAGCAACATATACAAAGTCACACTTATGGAGTCTAGAATATAAATCTATGTAATATGACATTAATCATATTAGTCTCCATTCTTAACTAACTTCCTTAACTAACTTCCAGAATACCTGGAGCCAGACCACCCAATTTTTCTTTTTTCAAAGAAATGAAAACCTAAAGAATCCTGATAAAGGCACAGTGCAAAATCCCTAGGTTTGGAATCAAATGATTTGAACTTAAATTCTAGCTCTGCTATTAACCAGCAATATAACTTAGGATCAGTCACCTAAATTGAATTTTCTCATCTATAAAATGGTGATATCGTGAACTAGCAGGGTTGGGTTTTGGGTTTTTTAGTTGTCCTCCTCTCCACTGAGGGTCCAATATAAATAAATAAAAATTTTCAGCCACCACATCATGCAAATCAGAAATCTATATAGTTACTCATCAAATATGTTTGGGAATGTCTCAACAACTAAGCATATTCTAGGTGATAAAACAGAAATTAACTCACTCTAGGTAACACTCATTAATGTTCAATTAATGTTTGTTGAATAAATGAATGATGGAATAGGCGGCCATTCTTCATATTGAGAGTCAGAAGTCTTGGCTGCCAATTGGAAGACAAATGTCATTTGTATTTGGAGCCATGAGAAGAAAAACTAATCAACGGCAGTCTCATATTTGAGTCCCACATTGAAAGTCATAAGGGCTGACATTTCACACTGCAGATATAATTTGCAAACAAGTCACTGTACAGAGTATGCCAGTTAAAGGGCACAGAGATTTCTGCTTTCTGCTTTGGTTTACAACATTCCAGAGAAATATTCTGTTGGCCAATGGTAAGGAATACACATGAAAGCTCCCATCACACAAACGTTACTTCCACCCCTGACCCGTGACTTCCTGGAAATTTATGATAAATTAACTCAATATCTATCTCAAAGAACCATGGTAAAGATAATTAATTTGAGTAAAACAATTAAAATTATAGAAGCGAACTCCAAAATAAGGTTCAGGAAG
This sequence comes from Tamandua tetradactyla, assembly GCF_023851605.1. Taxonomy (NCBI): domain Eukaryota; kingdom Metazoa; phylum Chordata; class Mammalia; order Pilosa; family Myrmecophagidae; genus Tamandua; species Tamandua tetradactyla. The sequence continues at coordinate 170,144,134 of NC_135329.1, forward strand.
ACAATATTAGAAACTCAGGTCAAATTTATTTATTTTTAATCTAAAAGAAGAAACAAACTAATCTTTATGATGTCAAGCCTGGTGGTTTGTTGGCTGGCATGTTAGATATTTTCTTGTTACAACCCTTCTCAAAGTCTCCTGAGGGAGAGTGGGAACTCTTCCTCTTTTACTTTCTGGCGACACTGTTTAATTTTAACTAAAAGAATTCCCTCAAAACAGAAAGTAGTCTAAATATATCCCTGCAAAGAAACCACAGACAATATTAACATTATCAATGCAATCATAAGTAAGAAAATGGAGAGATTCTCTTAGAATAAGTTATTTGCTAGGTACCTTACAAGGAATAAATAATCTAATGAGATCTAATAATCTCATTCTATATATAAGAAATCAGACCAAATAATTTGAAATTGCAAGAAAACTTTTAAAATATGGATTCACATCCACTATTAAGAAATAAAAATAAGAGAAAGGTCTGAATTCTTCATATGTACAGCAATATAAATCGCTTTAGGTGAAAAATTCATTCTGAACACTGAAACTATGTAACAACATTTTACATTACATTCAGTAGATTAATAAACAGAACTCCCTACTAATTAATTCTAAAATTCAAACTAAAATACAATTAAAAATGAAACTGATATAAAGTTGGTAAAATACTTCCTAGGGCCTAGAACATGAGACAGGACAGCAGAGTGATTATAGGGGTGATTTCTGGAATCAAGACTGACTAGGTTCTATTTTAGTTGTGTCATTTACTAGCTATGTAAACTGGGACAAAATGTGCCTCTGTTTCTTCTACTTTAACATATGAATAACGGTAGCTCCTACCTTCATAAGGTTGGTATAAGAATTAAATTAGTTAATACATATAAAGAACTTAGTACAACAGACATTATAAAAACCAAAGCAGGTCAATGTAAGTATTTACCAGAGTCTCTGATACATAGTAAACATTCAATAAATATTAGCTATTATTATAATGAGTCAGTAAATATTTATTCCAAATCTAGCCAGCATGCAACCTTTATTTTGGGGGGGACTTATTTTTCAACTCTGATTTTGAAGGCAATTTAAAAGTCTTTGCTAAATTAAGCATTTTTATTTATTTTATTATTATTATTTTTTAATCTTTTTTTTTTTTTTTTTACATGGGCAGGCACCGGGAATCGAACCCGGGTCTTCAGAATTAAACATTTTTAGAAAAACTATATTGAACATATAAAAATGTGTCCAACATATTCTTAAATGAAAAAGAAGGATTATGATAGGGTATGTCCAGTGGATTATAACTTTGATTCAAAAGGTACATATGCATAGAATAAAAAATTAGAAGGCTTAAAATATAGGTATATGCCAAAAATTAACCACATTTTGTCATTTTTATCTTCTCTATCTTCTATTGTTAACACAATGAATAGATACTGCTTTTATAACCACTAAAAATATTTTAATTTTTTTTGTTTTTTGTTTCAATAATAACATCAAACAAAATGCTATGATGGTTAGCCAATCAGACTGTATCTTCCTTTAATTTGGCAGACTGACCAATGTCTTTTTTGGGACAGCCATTTCTTCACACAGAGGAGAGACAAAAGTAGAGCAATGGGTAACAGGAAATTAGGAAGAGTTAAAAAGGGGTAAAAGAGCAGATAACACAGAAAATCAAGTTGCAGATGTTAGCAGAAATTAGAAGCATAAATGGAAGCAGTGAGTAGCAAACAAGTAAACATTGTTAAAATAAGCCATTCAGACTTGTTTTTAAAAAGTGACTATATATAGACAAGAAAAATATCTCTACAGTCGGAAAAGCCACCAATATCATTATCACATAGTCCTAGAAGGTACACTAAGGGTCAACTTCTGTTTCTTTCTTATGTAAGAATAGTTTGCCCCCTGAAGGATATTAACCAATACACTTAGAAATCTGGAATTCTTGCATGCATTGTTTATGCATTTGTGCATGTGTTGTATATATGTTGATAACAGTACTTTAGCACAGGTACACTGTCATGTAACCCTGCCCTATATACTATCTAGATATACATCTTCCTTTTACAGCTCTCTGGAGCACAGTTTAAAAATTAGTAGGGAAGTAGAGAACATTTTTTTAGAAACACTCCCTCAACACAATAAAAATAAAATTCACATAAAAGATTAAAATCAGAATACTTTCCTATCCAAAATGATGGATTTCTTTGCGTACTAGAGAGCCAAAATTTTCAGTAAAACAAAGTAAACCCTGTTATATAAATGGACCAAAGATGGCCCCTGTATATTGGCTCCTATACTGTTTACTTTTTTCACAGCAAGATAGGACCATTAGCCCAAAGCCCATTCATGGTGCCAAGCTCAAATTCTTATATATTCAATTATTTAAAATATAGCACAAATAAGCATATTTTTAGTCCATTAGAGGCCTGCTTTCTTTGCAGCATCCAACATCTGCTAGGCATAGACAAGACAAACTTGGGGCTATAAAAGACCTTAAACCACTGCTGTCCATCAGAGCTCTCCGGCCCAGAGACGCTCCACTGTGCTGCTGAAGTCCATCATCACCTTGATACCAAAGTCTTGTCTCCAACCTTCTCCCCCAGGGGTTCCTTTGCCCTGCTCCTCTTCTGGGTGTAGTCTCCCACTACAGCCTGAAAGTTCTCCTGCTAAGAGGGACTTCCCTCTCAAGTAAACCTGTCCACACACGTCATAAAGCTCATCGTTAAAATGGTGCTACGCTATTCCATAGTCAAATCTTTTTTCTGATCAATCCAGAAGTTCTCTAACACCTCATACCATCTTTATCAATACAAAGCAAATCTAATCCTACAACTCTGAAAAGCCATAATAAAGATTTTTAAAGTAAATATTTGCTTGTAGTGATCAAAGTGAAATCATTAAAAATTTTTTTTATATTAAGGGTTTCTTTAAAATATATTACTATGCTTCCAGGGGGAAATAAAGACCATGGAATTTGGCTTAGATTAGAAAGATATTCTAGCCAGATACTCTATCTATATTCTGTCTATAAACTAGAGCATGTGAGTGGAAGCTATTTAAAGAATCAAATGAGAACAGAGAAAAAGTGTTTGGCATTGTGCCTGCTATATAGTAAACAATACATTATTGCTGAAACTGTTGTTTGCTGAAACGAAAACGTATTACTTTGGTGATTTGAGCTCATTCTAGAAGGTGAGCTTTCTATTTTCTTTTGCATGTTTTCTATGGTTCCCATCATTTTCTGTAATATTTACTTAAAGATAATAGGCAACATAAACTGGTAAATTTCTTGATAAAAATAAAATATTATTTCTCTCCCACATAATTTCTCACAGTTGTCTCTGGTGAACTTAAATGTTAAGGACTTAATCATGTCTGTCCCCAAGAAAAAGCTTGTTCAGGTCCCAACCTCTTGTTCTGTTGCTGTGAACATCTGTAAATAGGACCTTTGAAGATATTATCAGTTAAAGTGTGACAAAACTGAGCAGGGGATGAAAGGTGGGGTGCTAAATTCAATATAGCTGACATTCTTAAAGGCAAAGGAAACTGGATACACTAAAAGCTACCAGGAAGCAGTCAGAAGCTTCCAGAAGCTGGAAATCAATAGAACCCAAAAGAGAAAAGAGATGCTACCACCATGTGTGTTACCATGTGACAGAAAAGCCATGGAATCCCAAAGATTACCAGTCAGAAGATACCAACCCCAAGTAGAAGCAAGCCTTGTAACCTCTAAAACTTTGAATCAATAAATTCCTTGTTGTTAAGCCAAACCACTGTATGGTACTTGCTTTTAACACAGTCAGGAAACTAAAATAATAAGCAAGTTTCTCTTATGAGCTTTACTATTTCCAGGACAAACTTTTTTCCCCATCTCCTCCAAAAAATAACATTCTTTGTAATAAATTTTACTTAGTTCAAAACTCAGAATTAATACTTCACTATGTCCAATTAGATAATCCCTTATTTCTAAAAGTAAAGAAAGCTTTGTATGTATATATTTTTTAATTCTCATATATGGTTTTAAAACACTTTTTATGGGAAAGTCTTTGCCTTTTGGAGAGTAGGGATGGGATAAGTGAACTATCCTCAAAACTCCCCCCAAGTTATAAAGAGATCTAACACAGTTTCAAATAAACAGTCAAAAAAAGGGCTAAAAAAATTAAACTTTAAAACTGGAAATAAAATGCTTTCCCATGGACTATATATCACTAAGACAGAAATGAAAGAGTTAATGATTGTTTTTAAAATGATAATTTGAAAACATTTAAGTTCAGTTTTAAAGTAAACAATTTAATTTGGTTCAAAAAATAGCTTTAGATTCGGTAGAAGCAAAACAAAACACAAAAGCCAATTAAAATACCTCTACCAGACCTTGTAACTATAGTAATTCCAAAAGAAAGTTGAAGTTAGATTAATATGATTAGCAAATGTAACAATTCAAAAAAAGTCCAAAGTGTTTTTGTGCCACCGCCACCCTCCTATGGAGGAAAATTTGGCACATCTAATAAAACATTAAGTCTTTGACCAACTATCCCCCTTGTAGGAATTTACTCTAATGTTACAACTCCACAAATAATGCCCACCCATAGAAGACTGACTGAATAAATCTTAGTACATCAATACAATGTCACACTATGCAGCCATTTAAAAAAACAGCAATCCTAATAGTAAGAGAGATGCATATAAAATAATATAGAATGATTTCTAGGGTATATTGTTAAGTGGGAAAAAAGCAAGTTGCAAAATATTATATGCTATGTTTAAGGATGGACGAAAAAATATATATATAGATTCGTTTATATTTGCAAAAAAGGAGCACATAAAGAGCAAGTCAGAAAGTGATAAATATGGTTACCTATAGGAATTAAGTGGAAAAGAGTAGAAAGGATAGAAATGGGAGCAAGACTTTGTAGTATATCTTTTAATATATTTTTTAGTTCTGAATCTGGATTTTTTATTATTAAAAAAAGCAAATAAAAAAGGTTAAATAATCAAATCCAATGACCAGAAACAAACGTACCTAATTACATAACTGACTGCACACCCTTAGTGGGTATATTCTAAGCACAAAAAGAACAGCAGCGAAATGTTGAACTTTACTAAGTAGTTTGCTGTTGGTAATGGTATTGGTGTTTTTCTGCTGAAACCATTTTGTATATATTGTAGAACAAAGCAAATGAATAGAGATTCTCACTGTGGGAGAAAGGAGATATAAATGAAGAATGGAAAAAGGTGATAAAGAACCCTGTGGTAGTGGATGTGAACTGGAGCTATCAGAATAAACTGATGAATTAAAAAACATCATTTCGGAGCAGTATTCTTGGAAAAGGCCATTAGCAATGCGCATGTCCAGCACCCAGATTTTGGTTTCAAATATCATTCCCTACTAAAAGAAACCAGACTTTGGGAAAGATGGCTGAATACCAGCCAAGGCAGGAAAAATATGTGTTAAACCTGGAAATCTTGTACCATTAGCAAAAGGAAGTTCTCAGACTCCTCAATGACATCATGTCAAAAGGGTAAAGGAAATAGCCTGAAAGGGCACCACTGATAAAATTTGGGACAATTTGAGCATGAAAAAAAGAATAATGGTAGGAAATGATTAATTAAACAACAAGAATCTACAGTGATATTTTTTAAAGGGGAGGGGGGAAGAAGAAAGAAGGGGAGGAGTACTCTTCTTTACAGAAGAATGCCAGATTAATAAATTTAGAAGGAATAACAGAAGTAAAAATCACCATTTTGTGAATTAGAAAATCATCATTTTGTAACAGCTGTTACAATAATTCAGGAAGTAGTCTCAATGGTTACAGAAATCGCTGGATAAAAAGTTGTTGAAGAAGAGAAAATATCTCCACAGAGATTACCTACTAATTACAAAGGGAAAATGTTCCTTTACAATGGAGATAGCTGGTAGACTCCACCTTAACGATGTTCAGACTTAGCAAAACCAATAATGGAACAACCTGACATTATTGTTACCTGATGTGATGTATAAGAAATATATATCATCAGCCACACTGTCTTCTTACCAAAAATGCTTAACCTAAACTAATAATGATGAATCAGATGAATTCAGAATGTGGGATATACTACACATGACGGCTGGCCTAGATTTCCCCCAAAAAGTCAATCGCATGAAAAATTAAACAAAATGACTAATTAGTAAACACAATTTACTAATCTTAATCGGATCTTGTATTAGAAGAAAAAAATTGGTCTGTAAGATATATGGGGGTAATTAAAGAAATTTAATTGTGAATAATTCCGGTATTGAGTTAATGTTAACTTTCTTTAGGTTTGAGACTGGTGCTGGTTATGGAGGAGAATGCCCTTCTTCTTAGGAATAAATAACTCAGCATGCAAAGGAGATGTATCATGATACCTACAATTTAATTTCACATGATTCAGAAAATATGGCAAAATGTCAACAGTTGGAAAATTAAGAAGAAGGGTTAATATAAGGGTGTTAATTATAGTATTCTTCCAACTTTTCTGTAGATTTGAAAATTTGTAAAATAAAAAAGCCTGGGATGAGTAAGCAGGCTGGTTTGGGGAGAAATCAAATTGGCAAGAGTTAATAAAGTAAAAATTCCAGCATTCTATTTTCAAGATTTTTATTTTCCAAGATTATGCCACCTCATTAAAACAATTAAACCTGTTGGACCAAGTTTTACCTTCCACTGAGATGGTCTGATGTGAAAATGCACCTGCAGTAGGCATAGTAAATAAACCAAAGTGCTAGCATTAAATTTTAGTAGGTCTCAGGTAATCTGGTAAGAAATGAAATATATTAATCCACTCAAGCATTTGCTAAGGGCTTGCTACATTTTCACCTCGAGGTAGAAAAATCCATCATAATCCTGCCCGAAGGAAATCAATTAACTGGTTAGAGTACCTGAGTCAGTTTTCAGAAGATGAACAATGTTTACTGCCATATTCTGTTGTTGCTGTTTAGATGAACCCAAAATAGAGGCTGTTATGAAAAGTGGTCAATGTTTTTATGTATATATGCTCTCTACCAAGTATTCCTTTTCTGTTTTGTTAGCTACTGTTTAAATGCTTTAAACACGCAGACAATATGCAAGTAGATAACTTTTAAAAGGTCAGCTGAAGAACCTTTGACCAAAAAAATCATAAAATGTATGAAAAATGAAATCATATTTGTATGCTGTAGTCTTTTCTGTGATTCTAATTTATTTTAGGGTGCTATAAAATATCAATATGGTTTCTAAGTTTCCTGGAAAATGTACACAGTATTCATTCTTAAATAGACTACTTGCCAGCTTAATATTTTACAAAATTTGTATTTTCATTGACAAATTGATTGCAGGCGATTTATTTCCTGATTCAAAAATATATTCACTTTTCATTAATATATAAACAAACCCTACACATCCTTACAATAACACTAAAATAAGGCTAATAAACTTTTAAATTTAAAAAGGCAATGATACTGATTAACTGCTAAAAATAATTACTATATTTACCAATATGTTTTTTATGAAAAAATACTCATTCTTTAGTTCATTATAAAATATTTATTTTATTTAAAAAACTATCAGAATCTAGAGCATACTAAACAAATTTAGCTGATCTCTTCTGTTTTCAGATGCTCAAACACATATTTTACATATTTGTAATAAATGTGTCTGACTCATACCATGCACAAAAAAGTCACTATTTATAGTCAAAGATATTGGTTAACAACACAGCTGACCACCAGCATTTTCTACCCCCAACCTGACAAGTTGTTAAATATTTGGGTGTTTTCAATATTTCACTCACTAGTGGGAAGACATGTTTTATTTCTTATTACTATGATTGCTAACATGTTTTGTACATCATGTATATTAATTGTGTTTCTTTAACAAACAATGTGTCAGGCATGCCTTTAAGCACTTTATCTTTATGTCCTCCTTGGAGGTGTTTTTCAAATAGATGGACAAAAATACATAAACGACTTCAAGTGTATTTGCTCCTTAGACTGTTTTCCAAAAAACTTCAACCAATTCACACGTTATTAGCAAAACATAAGTATATACCTTTCTCCACATTCCCCAAATATTGTGTTGTCATTTGTTTATTTTCTTGCTCTTTTATTAATACCTTAAAGTTTTGCATATGTTTTGTGAGGCTGTACATTTAGGCTTGTGAAAATATTTGAATACAAACTGTGACCCTTTAACATTTTATCAATAGGAATCTTTACAAGTTCTTGTCATAATTGTATCATTCTTAATTGTTTCAAAAATCAGCTTATCCTACCAATTAAAATAGGTATAAATTTGCTACAGTATACACTTACTATTCCAGTATCAAAATGATTTCACTTGTATTTTCATAGACTTCATGAAGATTAATCACGCGGGGACAGGACTTCGCCAATTCAAGCACGGCAATCTCATGTAGAATCTCTGCTCGACAATCCTGTCCTCTTCTTCTCTTTTTAAGAAATTTTGCAGCATATTCTTGACCAGTAGATTTTGAAATACATTGTCTAACTACAGCAAATTTTCCTCTAGGGGAAAAAATAAGAAAGGTTAATTTTGACTTTTTCATAGAAAATACTGGTAAAATACAGAGAGTAGTAAACTTCTAAATTAAGGTTAATCCTTTCAAGCATTCATGCCATTAAGGAATTTGGCTCTATCTCTTGAATGAATCAAATATTTCATGTACTTTAATAGAAATTATAGTACTATCTCATAAAAATTATAAATGGCAAACTTAATAACAGTATAAAAAAGATATAAAAAAGTATAAAAAATATTTTTCACTATATTATGATACAATCTCATTTGCATGCCAACTACATGCTATACTCTTCATATAAATTATTGCATTTAAGAATCATAACAATCCTATATTGTAAATATACTCTACTTTGCAGATGTCAAAGAGCAGTAGTAACTTGGCCAAAGTAAAGATTTAAACTAAGGTCTATTTCCAAAGACCATACCCTTCATAGGTTGTCACATTAACTCCCTCATCAAAAGAGCCTTCTCTCAATATAAATAATTAAAATGAAGGCAAAACTAGCTATAAGTCTCTTTAATAGAGTGCTAAGCACCTCAGCCAATTTTTTAAGACAGTCAAAATTATAGTTTTTATTGATAAATTTGAATATTTCAAGTTTACAGTCACCCAAAATCTAGTTCTAAAGACCTAAAGCTATTTTGAGAAACTAATAAACACTATTGACTTCTTCCCAGAAAAATGTACATCATGCCCTTAAATGGAAAGTTTTACATACAATTCCAGAGGGTTTTCAGAATTTGAACTCCATCCACAAAGTCTCTAAGCCTGAGTCTAGGGAGTCCAAAGCCTCATCCTAAGGCCTAAATCACTCTCCAGTTTCTGATACTAACAAATCAGGTAGAAATAAAGGAACTTAAGAAAGAAATATTTGTTCCACAATCCTTTTTGCTCCAATCTCCCTAAGAATATATTTCCATCACAACATATTAGCAAGGGAAATACATTTTAGTACACTTGGTGTTCATGGGTGGTAGAGGTGGAAAGATATCAGCAAAATAAATCGCCTGATTATATTATACTTGCTATTCACAAGGGCCTGGATGACAAAGATTCCTACTCTTTATTTTCCAAATTCCCTCAAAATTAGTGCCAATGAGAAGGACTGGAAACCAAGCTGAAAAAAGTAAATAGCTACTGATGCCAAGGGAAAAAATAAGTGAAAAAGCTATAATTTGACCCTTCAACATCAAAATATGTATCAACTAAATAGATCTACATTCACAAACCTGCTTCTTTGAAAGCAATTTTCATTTAAGATTTGAGAATGTTTCATTTTAACTATAAAATATTAACATAATATATATGAAATAATACAAATTTTGCATTTCAATTTGTAAACAAATTTTGCAAACAAAAATTTAAAGCAGTCCCTTTATTTTATATTTAAACTACCTGTGTTTTGTAAATTTTATACTAGATAAACTGAGTCAGAATGAGATTAAATAACTCATAAAAGGTCACATATGGATTAAACTGTGGAATGTGAATTCCTAGCTTTCTATTCTAACCATTCAAGATAACTCCTACTGGTAAAACAGTTTTTTAAAAAGTACAACTTACTCACTTCTGTCAATTCTTACTTAGATTTAGAAGCAAAAATGAATCTTAAGTAAGAAGGAAAATTTGAGTTTTATAAAGAAAATCACCTTGTAAAAATTTAGGAAACAGAAACTAATTAACAAACTAAATTGTACAGCTGAAATAATATATAGTTTATATTACCAACCGTGACAATTAAGTTCTACTACAATCTTATGATTTGTCTCTACAAGCCAGAATTCTCTCAGAAATGACAACCTAAAATTAAATAATACCTACTAATTGTTTCAGATATTCTTAAGAGGTTTTCTTTAAAGGAATCTTCATTAATCTAGACCAAAGGTAACCAAATGACACTGATAATTATTTATTCATCAAGGTTCAACACTAAGTAAAAGCTCCATGAGGGCAAGGGCCATGTTTGTTCTAATTACTACAGTAATTATCGAATCTATACTGTGCTAACACATTGTAGGCACTGAAATATTTGTTGAATGAATTTAAGAGTTATGCACCTAACCATATACTGTGGTATTTTGTATCCTGTACTGAAAAGCATTTACATTTTTTAAGGTGATCAGGGATTCCAATAAAATTATACATATATAAACTTATATATGATTAAGGTAAATATTTTTATCATAATTATCAGCTGACTGAGGAGAAAAACATTATTTTCCATTTAAAAATGCTTATTGTGGTTTAGAAGTAGCAAAAATATACAATCTTCAATATAAAATGTTCCTGTCTTATATTTAGTAAAAAAATTCAAACAAAGTTAAGATCCTTAACAATAATACTCAACTCATACCCATGCATTCTGAATACACAATAACTTGTGAAAAAAGGGGGAAGGGTAAGCCACAAAGGAAGCTACGTTTATTTCTGAATCTGCCTCACCCTTCTAACCACAAGAAGTCCTGTGAAACCTTGCCTCAGTTGGGGGAAGGGTGGAAAAAACTTACCCAACATGTTAAAAAACAGGAACACTGCAATTTTTTTAAATAGTAAAAAATGAACTGTGAACTTTCGTATATTTTTCTTCAGTTCGCTGTTTATAAATTCTTAAAATGAGCATCTTAAAATAATATAAAACAGTTGATTTGGAAAGGTAACTTTACAGTTCACCACATGTTAGAATTATATCTATATACTTCAAAATGTGCAAGCCTCAGGAGAAACAAAGTTATGATCCTAATTTCTATTTCACAAAATATAGGATATTAACATTAGCATCACTATTAAAGAACTTTAAGCAAGTTTCTGACAGATAAAAAGTCATATCAGTATTCACCATATGACTCATTAGCTCATTCTATTTAAAAGAAAAATGTCAGGTAGGGCTCATTTATAGCAACCTGAATTTGTTCTAATCAGATCCTATCATGAGTGTCTGCTTTAAAGTACACCCAACTCAAATTTAGGATTGTTATTTGTAACAGCACTTCATGTATAAAACAATTTAGAACTGTTAATTTTGTCTTCATCAAATTTTAAGTTCTCCAAATCTCAAAGAAAAAAAGTATGTGGCCTTTTTAGCTCCCCTAATGTCCTTTATTTTTCAAAATTGAGTTAATAAATGTATGTTAATTTACCAATCAAAGTAGTAACTTAGAAAAATAGAAAAGAATGCCCTTTACTGTGGGTACTGTTCAAGGCTCTGCATATCTAATCACCTACAGCTCAAAGCAGTTTCCAAACATTTAACAAGTGAAGGAAACTTGAAGAGCTCTAGTCTACTCTCTTATCTTAGAGAAAAGTACATCACCCAATGTTAGATCCAGAACAGAGACAAGTCAATTGACTTCTAGCTTGGTCTCGTTTTCTACTAATACACCATATGATGCCATATAGAACAAATTTTACACAGCTGCTGGAAAAAAAGAAAGAAAACTCCTAAGGTAATCTTAGACTACCTCAATAGAAGTAATAGTTTCACGTATTCTAAATGGTGAGATATTGACAATATCGTATCCAATTCGAGGCTCCCATTCTAAGAGGGGATAATGAAAAACACTAAGTGGTACAGAAGAGGGTGAATGGATCAAGAAAAGCTGTCCGGAAATCAGGTCATACGAGTAGTTAAGGAAATTAGTAATGTTTAGCTCGTATTCAAATATCTGAAGTATTTTCACATGGATGAACATATTATGCAGCTACAAAAGGAGAACCATGTCTGTTGGGTAGATGTTAGCAGAGTAAAAAACAAAATTTTCTATGTCTAAGAGACACCCCCAAAATGGAACAGATACCTTCTGAGATATTAAGTTCCCTATCACTAAAGCATTCAAACTAAGGCTGAATAACATCTTGTCTGGGAAGTTACAGACAAGATTGCTGTACTACATTAAAAAATATATTATGACACCTGTGAACACTGAAGTCCATCCAATGAAATGGTTCCATGATTATTCACTGTGAAATATAGGCAAGTGAAAGAAACTTACTTTTTTCTCTTATAACGCAAAGGCAAATAATTATAACAGGTTTAAAACTAAACAAAAAATATTTTTAAAATTAAAAAAAATGATATCTTTCAATACACTTTTAACACACCCAAATATTTTGCACATAGAGTAAAAAAATAAACATGTAGGAATTACATGAACTGCTTTTACATTTAATTCTTAGCTTGATTAGGCAGATAAAATCATCATCATTGTTGTGCAAAAGAAAAGTATCCAACAGCTAACAAGTGAAAAAAAACAGGACTTGCCTTTACCCTTAAGATAAAAGACCACCGAGAATAGAATTACTTTTGTTGGTTCAGTTGATTTTTGTTTTTATGTTGACAGTTTCAGAGCTAAAAATCTATCATAAATTTTACTGTACATCTATCAATACAAACACAAACTTAGTAAGCCATTTTCACATAAGCCAAAACATTTACCTCCAGAACTAAAAGCAAATAATAAACTGACAGCCATTTTCCAAGCTTTCATTAAGCACCTCTAATTTAAAGCTCAACAGATGATGGCTATATGACTTAAATAACTTGGTATATACTTTATAACTTTCAAATATAAGGTAGAAGTACTAAAACATATCATAACATCGGGTTACTCATTGGTCTCAAAGAACTTTACACCTTGGTTAAGCCAAAACAAGTAAGTATTTTTGCAGAGTTTAACACATAAAACATGGATTCTTTGTGATACAGGTTATACTGTCAAATATAAATTAATTATTCTGTGCAATTTAGGAAAGAAGAGGACAATGTCACCATTTTTTTTAACCTACTACAGTCTCCTAGCAATTTTTTAAAAACTTTATTTAACATAAACTTATATACTACTGTACCTTATAAGCACTTTACAAATGTTAATTTAATCTTCACAACAACCATATAAGGTAGACATAATTATCTTCATCCCACTTATGAGATGAGGAAACTATAGCCCAAGGAGGTTCATTAATTTAACTGTGATCACACAGCTACTATTAAAGGCAGAGCCCAGGCTTGGAATGGGCTGTCAACTATGCTAAGCTGCTCCTTCCTCATGCACAGCCTCAAATAAGAAACCTGACTTCACAACAGGGGTTATGCAGCTGGGTGGGATGTATAAGATCATTAACCCATCCACAGATTTGATTTTCAAGTCAGTTAACACTAGATACCATATAACAACAGAGATGATGTCTTACTCATTGTTAACTAATGATACAAAATTAGTTCTACCATAGAACTATAGAAACAGAAATACAAATTTGAATTTTAACAGAATATACATCATAAAGTTTCCTTACCGTCCTAGCTCCTTAGATGTAAGTGTATAAAAATTATTGAAATTTTCCACTTTCATTGGAGTTTGAGGAGTTGTAGTTATCAAGCCTGAAATACTTCGGCAATCAAACCTTCTCCTAGACATGTTAGATGACTCCCAGAAATCCTTCTTAGTCACTTATTTTACCTATTTAAAAAAAAGAGGAGAAAGGATATAACTTAAATGCAATTTAAAAAAAGATGTTATCTCATCTTTGACAAGATCTGCATTACATTATGCAGTTCCAAATATAGCTATAAGATACAATCAAAGAAAGAAAAAGAAGAAGAAAGATTAAAGAGAACATTCTACCAGCAAGGAAAAGACAAGAACATACATATAAACTGGTATCACCTCTGTGGCTCTTGAACAAAGTTACTGACTTCATTTCAGAATAAAACTACTGTAAAACTACTGTATGACCTCTCAAATTCCCGTCTTAAAAAGTCACAATAAAAGTACAGTATAAGCAATCTTTCAATTTAATTTTTAAGTTCTCATTTTTTAAAGTTAAGCCACTCATATAACAAAACAAATCACAAAGTACTCATCTCAAATTTAATTTCACATGGCCAAACAAAAATCAAAACCAAACCTTTTAGTGGTGAATTCACATATTGTTGAGTTATATTACTGACATCCGAATGACTACAAGAAATAAAACTTGATTCACAGACTGGCTACATTTCAGTGCTAAATTCAGCACGATGTTAGTTACTAAATTTAAAGTTTCTCTCCTTTGGGCAGAACCTAGCACAGACGTTGTTTGAAGAATTCAATTTTGTTGGATGAGTGTTAACTATACACAAAACCTTATTTTGGAGTTCTAATCTATATTTGAAACTCTTACTTATCTTAAATTTTGTGATATTAACAAGCATTCAGTTTTAGTTTCAAAACAACTATTTCATATTAACTGAATTCACCCAATAATAGCAGACTATATATTTCAAGATATTTCTGACTCTCAGGTGTGCCTACCTAATAAAAGATGCAGTACTATCCATCTAGTACCTTTCCATAATAAACCCTTAGGCATTTAGTCCTCAGCTACCTTCTTCCTTCCCCTATTTGCTACTGACATCTATTGTTCTTTATCTTTCTAAATTCAAATGCCATGGGCAGAGTATGATTAGAGTTCAGTGTTTTCCATTTCTATAATTTCTCTTCTTGGTTTTATTCTCAAAGAAGCAATAATCTTTTTCTCTAAAACCCCTTTGTCTTTGGGGAAACAAAACCCTGACATTTTGGGGGTACATGTCTTAGAGTCTAAGGGTAGGAATGTAGTATTCTGAAAAGGACATTTGGAATGAAACACACCTGGGTCTGGATCCCATTTCTCCAAAATACTAGCAATGACACCTTAACTAAATAATTTAACTTCACTGAGTCTTACTACTTTAACAAGATATATTTCAAATGTATAGAAATACCACAAAAAGCTTTCTCTTTCAAGTATTATTACTTTGCCGTATTTCATTTAAGTTAAAAACATGCAAACAAAATATAGCTACAGTTGAAGTCAGTCTCTTCTTTTCAATTCTATTCTACACTCCCACTAGTACTTTGTGGGGAGGCTTTATTGATTCATTTCCCAGTCAAAACTTCCTCGATTCCAAGTTTTATTTAATTTTTGCTATTCTAGTTCAATAAAGGTGAAATAGAATTTCATTGTGATTTACTTTGCATTTCCCTGATTACTAAGTTTCAATCTTGCAAGGCTTGATAATTCAATCCTGTAAGGATGGATAAGTGAATCTATCTGGCAGAGCTCTAAAGAACAAAATTTTAAAATAACCTTTGACCTGGAGTTATTTTCCAAATTCATTGCATGGGTAAGCCCTGAAAAAGGGCCCTCATATGGGTCAATCTGCAATGACAAGAAATATGTTTTCTTTGTTCCCTTTTTTTTTGGTTAGTTCCCAGCATTCAAAGAAACCTATGTCTTAGCACTTGCTGGATAAAAGCTTAAGGGAACATGCCCTCAGAGTCTAAATTTCAGCAATAATACATTAAAATATCAAAATGTCCAGGTTTCAACAAAGAGTGGCAAAACAAAGTGATGTAAGTGACGGCTCAGGCAATGGAGAAGATTAAAGCATTAAAAACTATCAATAAAGAAACTCAGACCTGGGATATATACCAGACTAAGACATTAAAAAATATGTTCCTAAACATGCTCAAAGAGCTAAAGGAAAAATGGACAAAAACTAGTGTAAATGAGGAAAATTAAAGATGAATACAAAGAAAATAACAATGGAGAGATAGGAATTATGAAAGGGAACCAAACAGAGCTGAGGACCACAGTAACAGAAACTAAAAATTCCCTAGAGGGTTTCAACATCTGATTGGAGTGACAGAAGAAAGAATCAGGAACAGGAAGATAAGACAATTGAAATCATTCAGCAAGAGGAGTATAAAGAAGAAAGAATGAAGAAAAGTGAAGCAAGCCTGAGGCTCTTGCAGAACCCCATCAGGTATACTAATATATGCCTTGTGTGAGTCTCAGAAGGAGAAGAAAGGGGCAGTGAGAATATTCAAAGAAAGAATGGCTGAAAACTTCCCAAATTTAATTAAAAAACATGAATATTAACATCCAAGATACTCAACAATCTCCAAATAGACCCAGGCCATAGCATACTATAATCAACTCTCAAATGCCACTTAAAAGAGAATTCTGAAAGTCAGAGGAGAAAAGTGACATGTCACATACAAAGGAAATTTAATAAGATTAGGTGCTGATTTCTCATCAGAAACCATGGAGGCAAAATACGTTATCAGTGGGATAATATATTTAAAGCGCTATACACAAAAAATTGCCAACCAAGAATTCCATCTCTGGCAATACTATCTTTCAAAAATGACAGAGAGATTGAGACACTCCCATATAAGCAAACACTGAGGGAGTTTATCACCCTCAGACTGGTCCTACAAGAGATGCTAAAGAGAGTTCTGCAGGTTTAAAGGAAAGGACAACAGACAACAGAATGAAGCACATGAAGAAATGGTAAGGGTACCAACGAAGGCAAATAAAATTGCCAGTACTATTGTATTTTTGTTTTTAACTCTACTTTTTACTTCCTACAAGATCTAAAAGGCAAATGCATAAAATGTAATAATGACAAATCAGTGGTTCTAAACTCATATAAACATGCAATTTGTGACAAGAACTGCATAAAGGTGGAGGGACAGAAGAGTATAGGAAAACAGTTTGCACTTAATACTGATGCTAAATTGGCATCAAAGCAAACGAGATTATTTTAGATTTATGATGTTACATTTAAGCCCCATGGAAAGTAGAAAGAAAATACTTGAGAATATGCAAGCTCATAGAGACAGAAATTAGAGCTGCCATGGGCAATGCATAAGGTTTCCATTTGGGGAGATGGCACAGTTTTAGTAAAGGAAGGTGGTGAAGTTTCCACAATATTGTGAATTTGATTAATCCCATTGAATGCTATGCTTGGGAATGGCTGAGATGGGAAACCTTATGTTTGTATATATGTTCCCATAAATAAAAACAAAAGAAAAGGAAAATGCAACTAAAGAGACAATGACAATTAAATGCTATACATGATCCTGGATGGGATTTAGCAAGGAAGAAGAAAAGGCTTAGAAGGACACTAATTGGGACATATGAATATATGGAATATAGATTGTAAGCTTCATTTCAACGCTAACTTTTTTGAACTTGATAATTGCACTTGAGGTGATTACATAAGTGGATATCTTTCTCTTAGGAAATGTGCATAGCAATATTAAATGTTCAAGGGGCATCATGTACATGCAACCTCTAATCAAATGTTCAGAAAATGGATTGACAGATGGATAGACAGATAGAATGATACTGCAAAAGTGGCAAAATGTCAAAAATGGTGGAACTGGGTGTCTTGGGTATTATTTTTATAACTTTCCTGTAAGTTTGAAAGCATTTAAATATATATACACATACAATGAACTCATATAGAATGATATTGGAACAATGTTAGTGAAGACACATCTTGCTTGTCCAAAAAATAAGTTAATGTTCTGCCTAAAGATAATCTCTACACAGTCCCCTGCCACAGTTAAGTAGCTATAATCTCCCTATTTCCATACACAGAATCTCTCTGAAATTCTATTAGCGTATAGGGTCTTGATTGTAAGACATGTACCTCAACTAGACTACAGATCTAAGATGCTTATCTGATGCTCAATACATCAGCTACTAAATGGTCAATTCGAATAAGTATTTTCTGCTCTCAATTTTCAAAAGAGTCAGTATTGGTCTTGGATATAGTCAAAGATTTTTTTTCTTAATTTTTATTCTGGTAACATATATATGACGTAAAATTTCCCTTTTAACCACCTTCACATATACAATTCTGCGCTGTTAATTACACTCACAATGTTGTGATGCAGTGTGCTGATTTGAAAAGATGTATGTCCCCTAGAAAAGCTATGTTTTAATCTAAATCCCATTTCATAAAACAGAATAATCCCTTTTCAATACTGTATGTTTGAAACTGTAATCAGGTCATCTCCCTGGAGATGTGATTTAATCAAGAGTGGTTGTTAAACTGGATTAGGGGACGACATGTCTCCACCCATTTGGGTGGGTCTTGATAAGTTTCAGGAGTCCTATAAAAGAGGAAACATTTTGGAGAATGGGAGATTCAGAGAGAGCAGAGGAGAACGACATAGCCACGAGAAGCAGAGTCCACCAGCCAGCGACCTTTGGAGGTGAAGAAGGAAAACACCTCTCGGGGAGCTTCATGAAACAGGAAGCCAGGAGAAGCTGGTGGATGATGCCGTGTTCACCATGTGACCTTCCAGATGCGAGAGGAACCCTGAACGTGTTCACTATATGCCTTTCCAGATGAGAGAGAAACTCTGTGTTTACCATGTGCCCTTCCACTTAAGAGAAACTGTGAACTTCATCAGCCTTCTTGAACCAAGTTATCTTTCCCTGGATGCCTCTGATTGGACATTTCTATAGACTTGTTTTAATTAGGACATTTTCTTGGCCTTAGACTGTAAACTAGCCATTTATTAAATTTCCCCTTTTAAATTCCCCATTCTGTTTCTGGTATTTTGCATTCCGGCAGCTAGCAAACCAGAACATGCAGTAAAAGAGATTTATGTTTAATGAAACAACATTTATAACAGAGAAAAAAAATTTTCAAAATCTTGTTGAATAAATGGACCCTAAAGTCCAGCAATAGAAAAGTGGTTAAATACATCTATATAACAGAATATTATATATATTCAATATAAATTATGCTTTCAAATAACATTTTAATATCATAATTTTTTCAACTTATAATGTTAAGTAAAAAAAAAAGGAAGACACCAAACTTTATGTATAGTATAATTATGTGAAAATACAAAAACAAATCAAAAAGAATTCTATTGCAAAATGTTAACAGTTGCTATCTTTGGGTGGTGGAATTATGGACAGCATTTATATTTTCCTTTGTTCAAGTTATCTACACTGATCAGGTACTACCTGATCTATAAAATAATTTGACTTATAAAGTAACAAAAGCCTTTGTATAAAAAAGATGGTTGGGAATCTATGACCAGATTTAATTGTGGAAATTCAGTTTGCAATAGCAGACTTTATCTATTTACATGGTAAGGGTTTAATTGTTCAGGATTTCAAGAGACATTATTGCTCAGATTTTAAAAGGCCTCAATGTTTTCTGCGCATTTATGTGTAGAGCCAATAGAGTTCATTATCCAAATCCTATGTCAGTTCATACGTAGGGTCCATGTAAGCTTTTAAGGTAAATACTAAGCAAGAGTTAATGCCTTGTTTAATATTGCATAGGAAAAAAATATTTAGCAAATTCTGAACTAACATTATACTTATGGTTCTATATAAAGAATAACAATTGGTAACCTTAAGACATATGCCTTTATATGAGTATTGCTTGAAAAATCCATTCATCCTGGAACTTCTCTGAAAAAAAATCCAAAATATGATATCTAAATATACCAATGAAAATTAAGTTTGGTCATGCCTATTATTAAGTTATAGTAGAAGGAAGAAGTGCTTAGATTTTTTTTAAAGATTAAACTGGATAATGACAATATAGACACAACCATATATTCAATGTACTAATACTATTTTCTAATGACAATAGTATTAGGAATAATTTTTCCTAATGAAGACTGGCTTGTGCTTAATTTTGTACGATAAATTCCCTAACACTCATCTGTACTGTGGGTCATCATAAAGTAAAATATGCCACAGGTATTTATTTGTTTGACTATAAATGTGACTAAGAACAGCAGCAGGCAACCAGTTTTTTAAATACATGTCAATGCAAAAATCATTTTTTGAATTGTGATACACTTCTGACATCGAATGTGCTGAACAGAAGCCATATCTCAGAAAAAGAGAAGTACATTTCTGATGACTGAACCCTGTGCTTATCTACTTATTGCTAATATAGCTACATTACAAACTACTATAGAATTTCTCAAACTCATTTCCCTTCTATTTACTTTTACTTGAACCTGTTCTCACAGTCTTGCTTTTTTCCCATTTCTTTTTCCTTGCCCAATTTTGCATATAATGTGGAACATGAATGTCACCTTTGTCCACCAAATCTTCCACAAATACCTGGTTGCCTTCATTTGGAAGGTTCTTGGAAACATGAAGGTTATCGGCCAGCTCCCTGTCTCACCTAGTATCTCCCTAAATTTCCCACCTAATTCTCTTCAACTCAACTTCAACAAATAAACTTCAGACCTTTTCTTATCATCTACCATAGCTCAATATACTATAAATATTCTAAGTTATCACTCTGTTGTGTTCTATTTGAAATCCATTTCATAACACTCTATCAGGCTATACTGGTTTAAAAAAACTCAAAACAACAACAGATCCTTGAAATAGTAACAGGGTAACAGAAGACAAGATAAAATTAAGTTTTCAATTATATAGTACTACAAAGAATAGTAGTATCTCAAATTTATTTTCAAAGGTTTTTTTTCATTAACTTCCACTACAATCATTATGATAAGAATTCAGCATGGCTCAGTGAAGGAGGGAAGTATGGACCAGTGAAGGAAGGAAGAAAAGGAAATGTTAGGCTTGTTCTGGACCTCGACTTAATTGAAGGGAGAAAGTAAAGGTGATGTGTTAAAAAGCAAGACAACCACTCAAACAGACCCTATAATAGCTCTATTTTTAAGGTATTCATGATATTCACTTCAAAGTTAACAAATAGTTTCATAAAAATAGAATATATGATAAACAATAAATGAAAACACGTAGAGCATTAAATTGTCTGCTTTGATTTCTTCATTACCTCTCCATTACCTACAAAGATAACTCCTTAGCATGACACACAAATTTCCTGGAGGCTAGGTACATACCAGTTTCATCTCCTGCCACACTTATATCTCAAATTTTGCCTCCACATCTTTGTTTATGCTATTTTCTGCATGCAACATCTTTCTGCCCGTAAAAGGCTAACTCTTCTTATGTATTCTTCATATCAACGCAGAACAACACCTCTTTCAGGAAGCTTTGCCTAAAACCCACAGGCTGGGTTAAATGCCTCTGCTTTAAGCTTCAAATAGGACTGCTAGCAAAGCTCTTTACCTTAATTATGTTAAGCTGAAATTTTGTTTTGTGTTTAAAGGGTCAACTATTTATTTTATGTCCAAGCTCCCAGCATAGTCTCTGGCACCTGGTGAAAATTCAACAAATGTTTGAAGAACTGAATTATAATAAGAATTATGAAATACAGCAAAAAGATTTTTAAGTATGCCTGATAACTTCGAGGGCTTAACTGAACTTGAGAGATCCATCTTGAAATTAAGTACTGGAGTTTCAAATGCAGCTAGTTTCTGCTTAATTGGGTATTTCTGTTAAATAAAATGAGGGATATTGTCCCTAGGTGGCTACCTGTAAATAACAACATCAGCTAAGAGTATCAATATTTTAAGAGCTACCCTAATCAGAAAATTCAAAAAGTTGTCCTATCAAAGATTAATGGCTCTAGAGCTTCATGAAATAAATTCAAAAGTGAATGGAAAACAAAGTAAACCACACAATTACAGGGTAACGATTCGTTTTTACGTAGACACTTAAAACAGGATTTCCAAGGGAATCAGAGAACTAGAGACTTATTTATCCAGAACCCATCAAAAGTAAAGGAAGAACTTTCTATTGGTAGCAGAGGTAATTATTTTTAATCAGTTATTATTAGAAGGAAACATTTTGGTGTAGGAAGGGGATGATGATTTTCAAAGTCTCAAAGAAGCTGCGGTCTTTATATTAACTTTTCTACTAGTTTTGTTTGTTTGTTTTTAACACTGGATAGAAAGTATAATTCAAGAATTTAATCCTTTTAAAATCACAATAGAAAGCCAGTTAACTGACTAGTCTAGTAAATATTCAAGAGCTGAAATCCCAGGCAATGACCCCCAGGCCTGATTCTGTGCCAAGACAATAAGGCCTGGTACCCTATCTTCCTACATTCAGAACGAAAATTAAACCCTGTAATTGTGAACCAGCATGGAAAGATGTTGAAAAACGGAAACACAGTTGGCTAGAAACACACAGCGCTTGTCACTCATCAGAAGGAAAATTAGGTTTCTGTTGTAAAATAAATTACTGTTTACTTAATTCAATAGCATTGCTGAAATACTGTTTATTCAGTAACTATTACAATATATAATGGACTCTGATCCTTTAAGTATTAAAGAGGAAACTACCATCTTACTATTAAAATAATGATTTTTAAATACATAAGATATAACTATACTCTCTTTCCCGGAAGAAGCTGCAAAGACTCAAGGGTGACTCAGAATATGTTGCATATAAATGTAAAAGAAACCACTTTCTTCACACACTTAAAATGGCATCAAAGGGTGCATGGGTGGTTTAGTGGTACAATGCTCACCTTCCATGAGGGAGACTGGGTTCAATTCCCAGACAGTGCACCACCACCCTCACACAAAAAAATGCATTGAAATTCAAGGCCCATTTGCAAAAAGGACAAATAAATCAAAGAAATAAAAAGTGTCAATAAAGTATGCTTTGAAAATTTCAAAATTTATTATGATACACTTAGATTAAAATATGTGCTTGTGGAGGCAGAAGGGTAGTTCAGTGGTAGAATTCTTGCTTGCCGTGTGGGAGACCTGGGTTCAATTCCCAGTCCATGCACTTCCCAAAAAACAAACAAGCAAGCAAAACAAACAACAACAAAAATCAACAAATGGTTGAATGGTTAATGGGATACTCACAGGAACAAATAATGAAATGTCACACAGCGTACCAAAAAAAAAGTTCTTGTAACTTAATTTCTAAGTACATTTCTTAATTGAAATAGCCAAACAAATATTCTTTTGATAATTTTTATCACTAGACTAAAAGCTACTTAAAAATCAAAAACACTAAATTTTGTCATCAGTTTGTGGAAAACTAAAGCACCTGAATACAGTTAAAGTTTACCCAAGTGTATGGGAGAGGTAGATGTAAATGACTGTTAATGTTTCTGACATAATAAATAGCCCCAGAGTGCAAATAATTCTTTAAAAAAAAACAAGAATCAATCAGAGTTCTTGAGAAACAGCAAGTCGAGGAGCACTGTTTTTCTTAGCTGTCAATTTTACATATAGGAAATATGTTCTACAATATACTACACTAGCAATTTTAAGACAATTTAAGATTCAGTGAAAGTGTTGGCATTTGATTTCCAAATTTCCTGGGCTTTTAGTTAGGTCTGTTAGATTAAAACAGGACAATTTTGAAATGGAAATTTTCCCTTGTAATTATGAAACAGCTCCAATAAAAGCCTTAAAAATATGTTTAAACTTTTAACACCAGTAAAACAGTGAATTGCAAACTTAAAAATTGTTAGACTAAAAACATCTACCATAAAATTCTGTATCTTCTTCAAATTTGTTATTCATATGCTGACACAGGGATTAGTCATCTCACCTTTCCCACAAACTGAGTCTATCTTGTTTTAATTCACTATTTCACTGATTCCAATAGAAAATGCAAACATTCTATCAATACACAAAAAGGAAAGGCCTTCAAAATATTACAGAACCTAAATACAGAAAAATGATCTATGATGTATAATGTATCTCAAATATAAAGCAGCTCATAACCAACTCCATTACTAAAATATTAGAAATATAAAAAACGTATTGCACATCTGCTCAGAGGAGGAAGTTTGTGTGGAGAAGATAGGTTTAGAACTTTAGGCACTGCTTTTATGAATCAGCATTAAAAAAAATAGATAATTCTATGAGTATGGGGTTTAATATCTGTAAAACCAACATTTTGATAATGGTAAATTACTTCTGTACAGTTCACTACAAAACTTTAAAATGAAATATCAATGAAAAAGTAGTCTTATCCTCTTCCTTTATAGAATGATGCTCTTGGGCTCTAAAGGGTCTTTATTAAACGCCAGTTTACATATGCTACCACTTGCCCAGTCATTTCTACAGTCAACCCTGTCTTAAAAGTATACACATTCTCAAAGACTTGAGAACTTAACGGGGTCACCCCATATGAAACAGCACTGTATAAGGTACAGCATATCATTATTACATCATTACACAAAAGTAAACATTGTGTTGGCAAACAATCAGGGAACGTGACACACGGATGTAATGCGTTTAACATTATTGAAATAGGACCAGAATATGGTTGATTTTTAATTTTTTCCTTTGCATATTGATGCCAGAGAGCGTCTAGTCCCATCACAGACAAACAGGAAGACCCGATAGCAGCTACCAGTTGCTTAAAGTCTCTTTCAACTTTATCTCTCCTTATCCCTCTATGGGAAATTAAACGAAGAGCTTTTCCCTAAAATAAAACAAAGAGCCTGGGTCAACGTCAAAGTCGTTGTCATCAAGTAGCTGTATCGTCTGAGGGTGGGTCGTATACATCAAAAGGTTTACAAGGGATCAAAATAATATCAGACGGCTGAAAGTCACTGAAACAGCTGTAATACGTCTTGCTCTCTATTCACTTTTTTTTTTTTTAAGTGTTTACAGCGGTAACTGAAACGTCCCGCAAGATGAGCACAAACTTTCTCAAGACGAAGGGCAGCCATGATCAGGACGTGCCCCCGAGTGCAGACGTGAACATATCCTGCGCCCACACCTCAGCTGGGAAGCCGGCGGGAACACGCAGGACCATGTCCGTGCAACGTGGAAGGGCCGCGAGTGAGCCCGCGGCGAAGGGGGCCCCGGGGGCGCGACGGCACGAGGGAGAGCCTGGCCCCCCCAGGCCGACAGCGCGCAACACGCACAAACCCAGACACGCAGACACACGGACACTCAGACACACTCCCACGGCTGAGAAGGGTGTTGGGTAGATCACGGGCCACCCCCCCCCACCCCCACCCCCCGCGCCAAACCCGAGAGAACCAGGGAAGCAGGACTCCAGCCGGAAAGCCGAGAGGCGCCCGCAACAGTCGGGACACCTGACGGGCAGCACAATCCGAGCCCATCGCCTCCAGGTCCGGGGTCCGAGCGGCCCCTGATCCGCCCGCACCTCCTGGATCTGTCCTCGGGAGCCCCCGAGTTCCAGGTCCCTGTGCCGACTGTGAAGGGGACGGCTTCAGGAGTTCAGAGGCGTAGCCCGGAGCCCACCCGCCAAATCCAGCAGGGCCACGGACGCGCGAGGAGGACACTGACCGCTCCGGCCGCCGCAGGTCCTCCCGGGGCTGCCCCCTCCAAGGGGGCTCCCGTCCAGATCCACGCCGGTGGCCACGACAAGACGCGTTCTCCAGCTCTTAGCCCAGTGAAACGCCAGGTAAGTTCCGGCGTGGCAGGACCCCCTGTACTTTCCCGGACAAAGGCCGACAGTTGTGACCTGGCCCCTGTGAGCTGGTTCCCAGAGACCACAACGAAGACGAGGACTGCAGCCTACAGTTGAGGTTTGAAAACTGCATTCGAGTCGCCGGGCAGTGCTTTTCGATAGATCCCGCCCCTCGGTCGGAAAAGCCAATCAGAGCTCGCCAGGAGGGCGTGGTTGTCACGTGACGGGAGGACGGGCGCCGGCCGGCGGCGCGTGCTGCTAGGCGGGGCCCCAGCGGTGAGAGGGTGTGGCTCACGAGGGCGGGGCCGGAGCCTGGTCTAGGCTGACAGCAGGTGGGGCGCAGAGATGACTGCAGCGAGGGAGGAGCGAAGCGGGCGCTGCGGAGGCTGCGCGCAGGGCTCTGCTTC
Organism: Tamandua tetradactyla; assembly: GCF_023851605.1. NCBI lineage: Eukaryota > Metazoa > Chordata > Mammalia > Pilosa > Myrmecophagidae > Tamandua > Tamandua tetradactyla. Next base: position 170,170,170 of record NC_135329.1, read on the forward strand.
TAACTGGGTGCACCCGTCGCAGCCTTCAAAGTCTTACGTCGACGAGGTGCGAATGTCCCGAGGTCGGGAAGAGGGGAGAGGCAAAGTTCGTCCAAGCTGCTTGACTCATCATCAAACTTCTGTACCTACCAAAGACCCGTTTTCTGATTCTTCCGGGTCATTTTCCCTATGACCTGAACCCAAACCCCAAGTGGAGAGTGCAGTTTGCCACAACTTGGCAGACGTTCTCACGGTGCCTGGGATGTGGGACCAGTCCAGCAGTAAGATCGCTCCAAAGAATGGCGTTGTTCTGGGGCATGGCTGAAGCCAGTATAGGGAGAGTACAAATATGATGAATTGTTGATAATAGGCATACATGGTCTTAAGAGAAAAGATGAAAGCCTGTCACAAAATGACCCAAGATTTTTTGCCCCTTGAAGAGAGTAAAAATGTTGAAAGTTCTGTGTAAGACACAATTGTATTTTTATTGTCGAGGATGGTTTGCAAAGTGTATTTACAATAATTGTAGAAAACCATTGAGAAAATATATTGGGAGGAGAAACGTCCTCTTGGTTTTGAAACTTGAATGCTCAGTCAACATTTAAGAGGAGGTTTTCTTGTTCTAGCCCGCCAAGCCATGCAAATTCCCATCAAGCCGTCCTTTTGCTCTTCCACACTACGTTTTTCCCAAGACAGGCATAAAATAGATCATGGTCATTTAATGAGTCTACTTGTTACTTACACTGACTCATCTTAATTTAAGGTGTCCATCCCCGAAGCGTTGTCACTTGAAGGAGATTGCTTCCTTCAATCTGGTTTCTTATTGCCAACAATTGGATTGACTAAGGATTAAAGTTCAATGGATGGAAGCTGAAAAAAGCCATATATTGAAATAGACTTTTCAACTCATGGTTCCTAGCACCAGCCCTGGAACCACTTATCTCCAGGAATCGCAGAATTGTGTCATTACCGAGTTTTTTGTCAGTTTTTTGTTGACAAATCTCTAAACCGCCTAGATTCCAGCGTTTGATTAACTACCACCTCTTAGCAATCTTCTTACACTCAGTCTGCCTTCCCCTCTGTTACTAACTCAGTCCCACATCACTCTATATCTAGATGCAGTTTTTCTCTCTCCATCACAGCCTTATGCCAATCATCCTTATCAAAATTTCTCTGCTCTAACAAACCAGCCTCCCAGGGTGCTTTTAATGTCTTGCATTTCCCTCATCTCTAGCTTCTCATTATCCTTCTCATCAGCATCTGTTAATCAATTTCCAATTTCAAAAGGTTTCCCTGTCCAGAAATCGGAACTCATTGTTGATTAATCCCGGACCAATTACCTCCCTCCCTGTGTTCCTAGGCACAGGCTTATACTCGCTCCATGAATTCTCTCACACCCTTACATTGATTGTTCATGCTTTTGCCTGATGTCAGAATTGTTACCTAGGATTTATCACACCATCCCAAGGACATTTGACTACACTTGAGCTCAGGCACAGTGGCTCAAGGAATAAGCGATTTATGGTGCTGCAGGGGAGACTGCACCATCTGTGGCCTTTAGATAAAATTCAGGAGTCAACAAATACCTCCATCCCACCTTACCTACCTAAGTTCGTATTTTGCCATGTCAAAGATGCATGTTCTCACTCTCACTTCCTTGAGTAGGAACTCACCACCTGATTTGATGGTCATTCAGTTGTCATTGCCTTCTATGATCCCTGAGTGCCACACACTGTTGAGGGTGTTGAGCCTTGCCAATCACTCCAGGTGAGTTCACCACACATGACCAACGATAGTTGCCCTTTCTGATCATGCCACGATATTCACCGCATTCTCTCCAGGGAAGGAGATCCTTCCCGATCAATCCAGGTCACCACATGCTGATTACATACCGACCAAGGAAGGTGATCCTCTCTCATCACACATTTATTCCCCACAAATGCAGAGAAGGAGGATGGAGCGTGGTACAGAGAACAAGACCCTCTGAAGGGGCTTGGCTCAACTCTCCACCCAACAGGGTTACTCATTTACAGAGACAGGTTCCTCCGATAGAACCTCTCCTTGGCGGTAGGTGTGCTCGGTGCACCCAGATGGAGGATGTCACAGTGCATTTAATCTATGGTGCCTACAGCACAACCCAGTTTTGGAAGCATTGGGAACCACAGAGACTCTAAGAGACCTTGACTCCCCTGACTTTCTTGACAGTGTCTTAAACCAATATCTTCCTCAAGGACAAGCTCTTTACTCTGAAGCATCCATAAATGACCAGGGTATAGTCTGCCAAATGAACCACCGCACTTTACAAAGTATCATCTCCCAAAGCTGCCCAAAGAAATGTCATGCAAGCCACATCTGTCATTTTAAATATCCTAGTAGCCAAAATTTAAAATGTAAAACAGATGTTACTTTCAATGGTGTATTTTATTGAACCCGATGTATTAAAGTATTATTTCAACAAGAAATCAATATACAATTATTAATCAGATCTTACATTCATTTTTTAAATTTTGTCTTAAATCTGGTATTTAGTTTGAACTGACAGCATGTCTCAATTTGAATGCTAAATTTTCATCAGGAATACCTGAAGTGTGTTTGGATTTCATAAAATTTATGATTAAGAAAGCAGATTCACATACCTGTTGTTTCAAACACACTAAAAGTTTTTCAGTAATTGAATACTGTCCCGGTCTTCTAATTTAAATTTAATTAAAATGAAGTCAAATTTAAAATTCAGTCATAGTAGTCACTTCTCAAGTGATCAAGAGTCACATGTGACTTGGTGACTACCAAACTGGAGAATACAGATCTAAAGGGCTAGAATCTTGCCCACCAATTTCTTCTAAACCTCAAATGGTTTAATGCAATACTGTAAACACTGTAGGTTCTTAATAAATCATAGCATTAGAGCTGTGTGAAGCTTCAAAATGTCCTTAGGTTCCGTGGTCCAATTCCCTTGTTTTACAAAGAAGAAAACCTAGAATAAAAGTAGTTAAGGAACTTGTAAAGATCACACAGCTAATTGGTGGCAGATCTGAACAAGAATTTAGGTCTCCTGATTCTTAATCCTGAGGTCTTTCCACTTCATTGCACCAGAGAAACATTTCAGAGAAAAATATATATATGATCTTTTACATTTATATGAATAATCTCTTGAATGATATGAGCAAAGGAAAGCATAACGATATCCTACTTGCATTTGCGTAATCTGATAAAAGGCAGTACTTCCTAGAATGTTTAGGGTACCTTTCTCCCCCATGGTTTTCAGTCTCGGGGTTTAATCTTAGTTTCTCTTACCTCAGCCTGCCCGTTTCCTCTCTTTGGAGTCGCCTGACTATGCATCGACCAGCCTGCACCCAGAGTATCCGGCCACATTTTTCTGTCAGCAGCTGTTCACTTCCAGCTGTCTACCACAATTTGGTTAAGGCTGTGCTTCACAGAATCCTTTTTTGCAAACCAAACTATTCAGTAGAAACTGCAGCAAAGTTATTGAAGAATTGCTATCCTCCAGCCATAGATACATTGGACCCTGAAGCCCAGACTCATGAGAAGGAGACAGAGAGAGAGAAAGGATACATGTGTAGCTCAGTGTGTGACATCAGACAGACACACTTTCAGATGCCAGTTCTGCCTATTCTGGCTTGTGTGAATCCTGTTTCCTCACCTATAAGATGAACATAATAATAATGTCTACCTCTATGAGGGTTAAGTGAGATAGCACATACAAATCACAGTACCTGACAAGAGTAGGTCTTTGGTTCACATAAGCTGTCGTTATTTTTCAGTAGTTTGCAGGCTTCCTGAGGAGAAGAACTGCATATGCGTGGCTCACTATAGTACCCTATCTATATATAGTAGGTGCAAAGTAAATGTATGCTGAGTGACCTTATAAGCTTTTTATCTTTACAATAATTCTGTGTGGAGTTTTTATCTTTACAATAATTCTGTAAATCAAAACTGTTCTATAATTAAAAGCGTATTAAATAAAAGAATGTCTGCCATTACTTAGAATTTCCAATTTTAGAAATTGTAGAATCAGAAATTAAAACTGGAAATAACTTTTGAGAACAAGAAGAGACAAAGCTCAATAAAAAGGTTAAAACACAGTCCCGCCATTATTTTTTGCATTCTAAAAACTTAGTTGTGTTCGTAATTTGAAGCAGGCTCACTCCTGTCAGTCTCTCAGCAAACTTTCCAATCCTTGGGTAAAAATATATGTGCTAGGGTTACAGAAAAGAATCCAGTGAACTGCATATTTTGATAAAATATGTATCATCGAATTCAAATCACAAAGGGAATCTCTCATCTAGCAGTTTTCAGCACTTTTTCAGGGAATCCTCAAGATCAAAGTTATTTTCATAAAAATACCAAGATGATAGTTACCTTTTCATTATCATTTTCTTACGGGTGTATGATGGAGTTTTCCAGAGGCTACAGCATGTGTGATATTACAAGAGTTTGATGTAGAAGCAGCTATGAGAATCCAGCTGCCTTTTGGTAAGAGAAATTAAAGAGATCACAAAAATGTGAAACAATGCCACCTTTATCACTAATTTT